>NC_092716.1:100309507-100609507 GCF_047496885.1 Scyliorhinus torazame | reverse complement strand
ACTGAGGAGGGGCGGTCCTGGCGCGCGAGCCAGCCGAAGGGGGGGACTATTTTGTGGGCCGGGTCTGCGGGTGGCATCCGCCATGAAGCACGGCGCGGCCGCTGCAGGCCGCCGCTGTGTGCATGCGCGGCCACAGACCTGTCAATTCTTCAGGCCCTATCGGCAGCTAGAGCCGGGTGCTCTACTCTGCCGTCCTGCTAGCCCCCGCAAAACGGGAAATCGGTGGCTGTTTCACAATGATCTTTCCGTCGTGAAACGCCACCGTTCTCACGCCGGCATGTGGACTTGGTCTCCAGAACGGAGAATCCAGCCCCTTGTACCTAGGGATATTTAATACTCAGTCCTGGCCTTCTTGGAGCCAGGTCACTGTTGGACTCTTTTCTGTACCCCCTCTGTCTCTCTCAGCAGCCACGTCGCCGGTTTCACGATTTTTAAAAGCACAAGTGAACCGCACCATCGGGAACTTGGCCCATCGGAGACAGAGAATCGCGGAGGCCCCAGAGAATACCGGGTCGTGCCTCCTAATGATATGCAAACGGTGTTTACTGTACGTGTGTTGAACATTGGTGCTGCTGTTGAGGTGATGGAGAATTGCAATTTGCGCCCCGATTTTGGTGGTGGAATCGATTCCCCGCCCAATTGCATTTCCCGATTTCCACATCGGCCAATAGAGAATCCCGCCCGTCATCTCTGAAAAGGAGAATCCCGTCCCCTAACTTTGGACAACGGGAAATAAAGCTGTAATACTCAGTTTCACTAAGCTATTACCTTCCTTTTTCTAATAATAATCTTTTATAATAATCTTTATTGTCACATGCTTACATTAACACTGCAATGAAGTTACTGTGAAAAGCCCCTAGTCGCCACATTCCAGCACCTGTTCGGGTATACGGAAGAAGAATTCAGAATGTCCAAATTACCTAACAGCCCTTCGGGACTTGTGGGAGGAAACCAGAGAACCCGGAGAAACCCACGCAGACACGGGGAGAATATGCAGACTCTGCACCAACAGTGACCCAAGCCGGGAATCGAACCTGGGACCCTGGTGCTGTGAAGCAACAGTGCTAACCACTATGCTACCATTCCGCCATACTGGCAGAAGATCTTACTGTCTATGTTTATATTTCTTGCACATTCTAATATCTTCATTCATATTCTAAAAACTCCTGTTTATTACATTTTCTGAAATTTTCCTAACCTTCTGGCTTCGCTCTATTCGTTACAGTCATGTATGTCTTCCTTTCAATGTGATCCATCCTGAAACTGGTTAGCTAGCCACAGATCTGAAGAGAGTTATGAGTTTCTTAAATGTCAGCCACTGTTTCTCTACTGTCTTGCCTTCTAATCCATTTTCCCTGCCCAATGTAGCCAACTTTGTCTTCATACCTTTGTAATTGCCTCCATTTAAGATACTATTTTCAGATCTAAATTATCCAGGCAAGATGACAGGAGAAGAGATTGTGGGAGATGCCGTTCAAGGTGGTGGAGGGAGCTTTCGGTATTTGGGCATCCAGGTGACACGGGAGTGGGAGCAGCTGTACAAGCTGAATCTGGCTCGGTTGGTGGAGCAGATGAAGGGGGACTTTAGAAGATGGTATGTGCTCCCGTTGTCACTGGCGGGGTGGGTGCAAACGGTGAAGATGGTGGTTCTCCTGAGGTTTCTGTTCATATTTCAGAGCCTTCCTATTTTTATCCCCAAGGCCTTCTTCAAGAGGGTGAATGCGATGATGTCTGGGTTTGTGTGGGTGGGTAAAACCCCGCGGGTGAAGAAGGTACTGCTGGAGCGGGGTCGGGGGATGCGTGCCCTACCGAATTTTATAAATTATTATTGGCGGCGAACATAGCAATGGTCAGGAAGTGGGTAGTGGGGGAGGGGTTGGCATGGGAGTGAATGGAGGCAGCCTCATGTAGGGTCACGAATTTAGGGGCAATGTTAAAGGTGCCTCTGCCATTCTCACAATTTCTTTGCCTGCAGATTGTCCCAGGGATCCACAGGGAACCTGTGTGACATCCCACAGTCCACCACACATAGATGCATCAAAGTGCTCAAACGTGCCTGCTACAGCAAGGCACATCACCATGTCAGATTTACATTTAATGATGATAGCCAGGCTGCGAGATTTAACAGCTTTGCAGCCATCTCCAGCTTCCAAAGAATGCAGGGTGCAAGTTCAGCATTCACACTTGCATCTTCCAGCCTTATAATTCAGCAGACCATGATCTTTAAGAATGTCAGTGGTGCACTCTTAATTGCACTGACTCTGGTAAGTGAAAGTTGGCACAACAGCAAAAATGTTGCGGTACATACTTGATGCAGCCAACGCCACATCGTTATGAGCGGTCCAGCTCATACCGAGGGTTCCTCTCCCGCCCCCGTCAGTTCCGTCAACATCTTGGCAAAGTACTCCGTCGGTCTCGGGCCCTCCACCCCTTCAGGCAAGCCCACAATCCTCAAATTTTGCCGCCTCGAGCGGTCCTCCACGTTATCCAGCTTTGCTCCCAGCCACTTATTGGCCTCGACGACGCTCCACAGCTCAGCCCCCATAGAGGTAAGCTGATCACTGTGCTGCGATATGGCCTCCTACACTCCCTTCATCTTCTCGCCCTGCTCCCTCATCTCGGCCGGTGTCTTTGCCACAGCCACCCTCACTGGAGTAATTGCCTCCTCCACCAACGCCTTCAATGCCACCGCCCTCTCCTTTCTCAGCACCTCCATAAGTTTTGCAAACTGCTTCTCCAACTCCAAGGACATCACCTCAGTCATCTTCTCTGCCGTAAGCAGTGCAGATCCGCCCAGCGGCCCGGCCTCCGCCATCTTGCCAGCTCCCGGGCTGGCCCTCTCACTCAACGGTGAACCCTCACTCCCTCCCTTCTTCATATCTGTTTTCCTTTGACTCTTTGACATTATTAGCCTTCTTTATACCTGCCTACACTCAATCATTAACAAATTGTCCCTCGGACTGGGCATTAAAACTCCTAAAAACATGCCTCAAGCAGAATCCATCCAATGTGCGACTTCCCCTCTACATTTACAGCAGTAAATTGAAGGGGTGTAGGTTAGGTTGATCTTAGATTAGGATAAGTGGTCGGCACAACATCGGGGCCAAAGGGTCTGTACTGTACTGTTCTATGTTCTATATGCACCACCGGAAGTTCTGGTGGAAATCAGTCATAATATAACTGAATGGCAGAAAAAGGATGAAGGCTGCTCCTGTTTCTATGCTCCTATCTTGCCATGACCAGAGCCCTGAACTCATGTTGCAGGCAGTTCTTTTCCACCATAACTCCCATAATAACATCTAATATTAACATAATTTGACTTCTGTAATCAATATAAATCAATGACCTTGTTAATAACACATGAAACTGAGCTTAGGAGGAACTTCTTCACTCAAAAGGTTTGGAATCCATGGAATTCCCTGCCCAGTGAAGCAGTTGAGACTCCTTCATTAAATGTTTTCAAGATAAAGATAGATCGTTTTTTGAAGAATAAAGGAATAAAGGGTTATGGTGTTCGGGCGGGGAAGTGGAGCTGAGTCCACAAAAGATCAGCCATGATCTCATTGAATGGCGGAGCAGGCTCGAAGAGCCAGATGGCCCTACTACTGCTCCTAGTTCTTACGTTATCTTCTTATCAAACACCATAATACCTGACAGAGCATGCATAATGCCACAGGAGATCCGATACATGATAAAAATGGTCATTCCAGCATGTGCTTTCAATCTGTCTGATATAAGGGGCGGAATTCTCTGATAATGGGGCTATATCCCCACGCCTGCGAGAAAACGGGCGCAAATCACTCTGGACTTTTTTTCGAGAAAGTCCAGAGTGATTCTCCGTTTTGAAGGGGGCTAGCAGGGCCCCGGAGTAGTCCATGCAGCTCTGGCTGCCGATACGGGGCCCTGCACTTCCGGCCGCGGGTCCGTGCAACATGGCAGATTCACACAGCGGGCCGGCCCTGACAATATAGACCCCCCCCCCACCCCCCAGATCACGCGCGCCCACCGATTGGTGGCTCCCGATCGGGAGCCTGGCCGTCCTGGAGGCCCCCCCGGTGACGGATCCCCCCGCCCCCCACAAGGCCGCAGACTGTGTCCGCAGCCGACACTCCGAGTGCCCGCCAGGTGGAACCATGAGTGAACCACGCCAGTGGGAACTCAGCTAGTTGCCGGCGGAGAATCGCTGCGGGGGCCTTTCAATGGCCCCCAACTGCCGCTGCTTCGACTGCGCGCGTGCAATTGGCGGTGATTCTCCGGTATCGCGGGAAGGTGTCAGACCCAATCGCGGGTCTGACGGCCCATTCTCCGCACCCGTGCCGAGCGCGATTGCGGCATGGAGAATCCCGGCCAAGAAGTCACACCTCTAATTTTTAGGAAAATATCAAGGAATAAAGATAATTATTTCTACTTTACAGAACAACAAGAACATAATGGATGAGCCTAAATTTATACGCTATTATTAGTGTAGTCATTCTCGGACATTATGGTGTCAGTGACTTGGACAATCACTCACATCATGCCATAGTTTTGTGGGATCTTCCGTTGTTCCGAAAGCTCCTCGCTGCAACTGTTAAATCATAGGACCAAATTTTACTGTCAAACTAACAATGACACTAATGACATTGGTCGTGATTCATGTGCATCTGGTCCAGCAATTTCAGGCAAGGGATATATGCACAGTTAACTGCGGATACAACAACAACATGTACTTATCTAGCACCTTTGGTGTAATAAAAGTCCCAAGCACAGAAGCTTTCTAAAGCAGGATTTTACACTAAGCCACGTCAATCAATATTAATAAGATCATAAGAAATAAGAGCAGGAGTAGGTTATTCAGCTCATTGAGCCTGTTCCGCCATTCAATAAGATCATGGTTGATCTGATTATGGCTTTAACTCCACTTTCTTGCCTGCCCCCATAATCTTGTGTAGGTCAGTAATCTGTGTAACTCAGATGTTAGGGCAGTTGGCCAAAAGCTTGGTCAAACAGGTAAGTTTTAAGGAGCATCTTAAAGGAAGACAGAGTCAGAAAGGTTTAGGGAAAGAATTACAGAATTTACAGCCTTAGCAGATGAAGGCATTGCCCTCTTTCATGCAGCAATAAAAATTGTTTATTTCCGAAGGTTCAGGGGCTAGAGAAGATTACAGGGATAGGGAAGGAGCGAGGCCATGAAATTACTTGGAAACAAGGATAAGAATTTAAAACGGAGGAGCTGCTTTATTGGGAACCAATGTAGATCAGCAAGCATAGGAGCAAAATATGAATGGGACTTAAAAAGTAAAGGAAATGCAAGCAGAGTTTGGATGACCTCGAGTTTAGGAAGGTAGAAAGTGGGAGGCCAGCTAGGAGTATCTTGGAATGGTCAAGATTAGAGGTAACAAAGGGGTGCGCGAGAACTTCAGCAGCAATAGGGGGTCTTAGTAATGGTGTGGATATGTCATTGGAAGCTCATGTCAGGGTAAAACATGACAACAAAAAGTTGTGAGCACTCTGTTTTAACCTCAGACAGTTGCCAGTGAGTGGAGAGTCAGTAGCAATGGCTTGGAGTTTGTAGTTAGTACCAAGAAGTTTGTAGTTAGGACCTCCCTAGTGGGAGGCTAGGGAGGAAATTGCTGGCCCCCTAGCTGAGATATTTGAATCATCGACAGCCACAGGAGAGGTGCCTGAAGATTGGAAGGTAGCAAATGTTGTGCCCTTGTTTAAGAAGGGCAGTAGGGATAAGCCTGGGAACTACAGACCGGTTAGCCTTACTTCTGTAGTGGGTAAATTGTTAGAAGGTATTCTGAGGGACAAGATCTACAGGCATTTAGACAGGCAAGGGCTAATTAAGGATAGCCGGCATGGCTTTGTAAGGGGAAGGTCATGTCTCACGAATTTGATTGAGGTTTTTGAAGGGGCAACCAAGAAGGTAGATGAGGTCAGTGCAGTCGACATTGTCTACATGGACTTTAGCAACACCTTTGACAAGGCACCGCATGATAGGTTGTTGCAAAAGGTTAAATCTCACGTAATCAAGGGTGAGGTAGCCAATTGGATACAAAATTGCCTTGGCGACCGAAGCCAAAGGATGGTTGTGGAGGGTTGTTTTTCAAACTGCAGGCCTGTGCCTCAGGGATCGGTGCTGGGTCCCCTGTTATTTGTTATATATATATTAATGATTTGAATGAAAATGTAGGAGGCATGGTTATTAAGTTTGCAGATGACACCAAGATTGGTGGCATAATGGATAGTGAAGAAAGTTATATAAGATTGCAACAGGATCTTGACCAATTGGGCCTGTGGGCCAATGAATGGCAGATGAAGTTGAATTTGAATAAATGTGCGGTGATACATTTTCGTAGATCAAATCAGGGCAGGATCTACTCAGTTAATGGTAGGGAGTTGGGGAGAGTTACAGAACAAAGAGATCTAAAGGGTACTGGTTCATAGCTCCTTGAAGATGGAGTTAAGGTGGACATGGTGGTGAAGAAGGCATTCAGCATGCTAGATTTTATTGGTCAGAATATTGAATACAGGAGTTGGGACGTCTTGTTGAAGTTGTTCGGACATTGGTGTTCCACACATGGAATACTGTGTTCAGTTCTGGTCACCCTATTATAGGAAGGATATTGTTAAACTAGAAAGAGTTCAGAAGAGATTTACGAGGATGCTACCAGGACTTGATGGTCTGAGTTACAAGGAGAGGCTGGGACTTTTTTTCCTGGAGTGTAGGAGGCTTAGGGGTGATCTTATAGAGGTCTATAAAATAATGAGGAGCATAGATAAGATAGATAGTCAACATCTTTTCCCAAAGATAGAGGAGTCTAGAACTAGAGGGCACAGGTTTGAGGGGAGAGACCTCTCACAAAAGAGACCGGAGGGGAAATTTTTTCACACAGAGGGTGGTGAGCATCTGGAACGAGCTGCCAGAGGCAGTGGTAGAGGCGGTACAATTTTTTCCTTTAAAAAAGTTAGACAGTTGCATGGGCAGGGTGGGTATAGAGGGATATAGGCCAAATGCGGGCAACTGTAACTAGCTTAGTGATAGAAACTGGGCAGTATGGACAAGCTGTTCCGAAGGGCCTGTTTCCATGCTGTAAACATCTATGACTCTTATGACATCAGCAGATGGTGTTGGTGTCAACTCACCTGTGCTGCCAGCTTAGTGTTTTTCAAAAGAATTGGAATGGTGCCGGTAATTAGAGGTGGGAGTGCAGCTTTGTGAATCTTGTGGAAAGTATTCTCAGAAGAAGAGATTGAACCATCAAGAGATGAGCACTGGTTGAGGCAGATCGAGGCAGAGCAGTTTATTATGGAATTCGGAGGCTAGATTTTTAAAAATGAAGGGCTGGGAATCCCTCAAGAGGCAAAGCTTTTACAAGATTTTGTAACTCACTGATGTCTGGATGGGTTGCTGTGAAATCTGTGGGATCTGTCTTGGTTTGCCGCTACCATTAATGTGCAGTGTGCTGTGTTTGTCGATAGTTTGTCTATTAATTCATATTTATCACAAGTTAATTCTGAATGTTAAAGTATCAGGGGCGGGATTCTCTGTTTTGCCGGCACCCGGGGGTTTCCCAATGGCGTGGGGCTGCCCCACAATGGGAAACCCCATTTACCGGCCGGCTTACCGGAGAATCCTGCTGGTGGGTCGAGGCAGAAAAGTGGAGCGGCGGGGTGGAAAATCCAGCACAAGATAGATATTTTGAGAGATCTTCCGACAGTTTATGCCAATAGGATCTTCTGGTCCCACTGACGGTATACCCCTGCTGCGGGTTTACCAGCAGTGTGGGGTGTATCCAATGGGACATCCCATTGACAGTGACGG
Organism: Scyliorhinus torazame; assembly: GCF_047496885.1. Lineage (NCBI taxonomy): Eukaryota > Metazoa > Chordata > Chondrichthyes > Carcharhiniformes > Scyliorhinidae > Scyliorhinus > Scyliorhinus torazame. Next base: position 100,601,700 of record NC_092716.1, on the reverse strand, counting down.
GACCAGAAGATCCAGCCAATGGAGAGCTGCCTCCCGCTGCTGACAAACACGCCATGGGGAGGCCAGAGAATCCTGCCCACAGTTTTACTTTGCTGACTTTGTATAGTAGTTTACTTTATTTGTTTAGGACCGTGGTATCTTTTGGCTTTACTATCTTAGTAAGTACCTCGGACTCAAACTTCATCTACTTTAAACATAACTCTAACCAGATCATAACCACTTCTGGCATTCGCCCAACATTAGATGGGAGGGACACCATGTGGGAAACTTAAAGCAAACCGTATCAGAGTTGCTTGTGGGCTTCCAGTCGAGAGGGCCCTCGTTCAAAGACACTTAGTGCCTGATGAGGGACCCAGCATTGGGAAAAGGGGGGCTCTCTGAGGCCCATCCCATACCTGTACTGTTGATCATCCTTCCCATTCGCTTCCATGACCGCCACGCCACAATATCTCACCCGGCAAGACAAATCAGTGGCCTGGATCTCTCAGCAATCCTGGGCCATGGATGGGTGCATTACTGACAACAGTCACCACATTCCCAGGGGTGTTGCCGAGCAATGAAGAGCTGACGGCTCTGACTGGCTGTCAGCTCTCAACTGTGACTTCCACCCCCAAGGACCTTGATCCCGTTACTGTCCAGTTAAGTGCCTCAACTAGGCAAGCCACCCTGCAAAAGAGGCAATGCAGAACTCTCACTGGCTCTTCAACCGGCAGGCAATAGCCTCTTCACCCATATTAAATGCCACCCCAAATCTATTAGATCCAATGCCTTCAATTGAACTATTACGGATAAAGGGTGTGGTATACTTAGTACAAAAGTCAATTGGACATGACTCCTATCTACTTTTCTTTAATTTGATGTAGGTTCCTTTTCAGAAACTTTTACTAGATGACAGCAATTTTTTGCCAAAATCCGAGGTCAGCCACATATCCGAGCATTTGCTTTGAAAATAATTACATCCCGCTGTGTGCAGGCAGCTTTGACATACAGCCCATTCCACCGATCAGCCTTTAACCCTAATAGTTCATAAAAGAAAACTGAAGGAAAACGAGTAATGGAAACAGAAAACTGTCACCATCATCAAAATAATTCACTAGAATTGAATGGATTCTCAACATGGAAAATAGATTTCATCTCAGCTGGGTTGACTTACTGACAAAATATTCTCCCAAGAGGTGAAATTAACATTACACCATCCCAACTTGGAAATATATCACGTTCCTTCACCATGGGCCAACATCACACAGACTCCAGCAGTTCAAGGGAAAGGTCCTCTACCACATTCTCAAGGGTAACTAGGATGGGCAAAAAATGCTGGCCTTCTCAGAGATGTACCCTACCCTAGAATTTTGTACAGCATAATGAGCAGCCTTTGTCTTTACATCATGGGCAGAGTTTTTTGGCCTCTCAGCCGTGTGTTTCTCGGCAGTGGGAGGCGACGTGCTGTTCGTTGGTGACAGGATTCTCTGCTCCCACCACTGTCAATAGGATTTCCCGTTGAAGCCACCCAACTTCGCCGGGAAACCCGTACAACGGTAACTACAAAGACATGAGGGAGGAGCTGGCCAGAGTTGATTGGAGAAGGAGCCTAGCAGGGAAGACAGTGGAACAGCAATGGCATGAGTTTTTGGGGGTTATTAGGGAGGCACAACAGAAATTCATCCCAAGGAGCAGGAAACATGCTAAGGGGAGGACAAGGCATCCATGGCTGACGAGGGATGTCAAGGACAGCATAAAGGCTAAGGAAAAAGCATACAAAGTGGCGAGGATTAGTGGGAAACCAGAGGATTGGGAAGCCTTTAAAAGCAAGCAGAGGCCAACTAAAAAAGCAATAAGGGAGGAGAAGATGAAGTACGAGTGCAAGCCAGCTAGTAATATAAAGCAAAATAGGAAGAGATTTTTTCAATATATAAAAGGTAAGAGAGAGGTAAAAATAGACATTGGACCACCAGTAAATGTGGCTGGAGAATAATAGGAAACAAAGAAATGGCAGACAAATTGAACAGTTACTTTGCATCAGTCTTCACGGTGGAAGACACCAGTGGGATGCCAGAGCTCCAGGAGAACCAGGGGGCAGAGGTGAGTGCAGTGACCATTACTAAGGAGAAGGTTCTGGGGAAACTGAAAGGTCTGAAGGTGGATAAGTCACCTGGACCGGAGGGACTACACCTTAGGGTCCTAAAAGAGATAGCTGAGGAAATTGTGGAGGCATTAGGGATGATCTTTCAGGAATCACTGGAGGCAGGAATGGTCCCAGAGGACTGGAAGGTGGCTAATGTAACACCACTGTTTAAGAAGGGAGCGAGGCAGAAGACGGGAAATTATAGGCCGGTTAGCCTGACTTTGGTCAGATTTTAGAGTCTGTTATTAAAGATGAGATCGCGAAGCACTTGGAAGTGCATGGTAAAATAGGACTGAGTCAGCATGGCTTTGTCAAAGGGAGGTCGTGTCTGACAAATCTGTTAGAGTTCTTTGAGGAGGTAACAAGCAAGTTAGACAAAGGAGAATTAGTGGACGTGATTTATTTAGATTTCCAGAAGGTCTTTGACAAGGTGCCGCATATGAGACTGTTAAATAAGTTAAAAGTCCATGGTGTTAAGGGTAAGATCCTGGCATGGATAGAGGATAGGCTGACTGGCAGAAGGCAAAGAGTGGGGATAAAGGGGTCTTTTTCAGGATAGCAGCCGGTGTCTAGTGGTGTGCCTCAGGGGTCTGTGCTGGGACCACAACTTTTTACAATATACATTAATGATCTAGAAGAAGGTATTGAAAGCAGTGTTGCTATGTTTGCAGATGATACAAAGATCTGTAGAGGGACAGGTAGTATTGAGGAAGCAAGGGGGCTGCAGAAGGACTTGGACAAGCTAGGAGAGTGGGCAATGAAGTGGCAAATTAAATACAATGTGGAAAAGTGTGAGGTTATGAACTTTGGAAGGAGGAATCTAGGCATAGACTATTTTCTAAATGGGAAAATGCTTCGGAAAGCAGAAGCACAAAGGGACTTGGGAGTCCTTGTTCACGATTCTCTTAAGGTTAATGTGCAGGTTCAGTCAGCAGTTAAGAAGGCAAATGCAATGTTAGCATTCATGTCAAGAGGGCTAGAATACAAGACCAGGGATGTACTTCTGAGGCTGTATAAGGCTCTGGTCAGACCCCATTTGGAGTATTGTGAGCAGTTTTGGGCCCCATATCTAAGGAAGGATGTGCGGTCTTGGAAATGGTCCAGAGGAGGTTCACAAGAATGATCCCTGGAATGAAGAACTTGTCGTATGAGGAACGTTTGAGGACTCTGGGTCTGTACTCGTTGGAGTTTAGAAGGATGAGAGGGGATCTTATTGAAACGTACAAGATACTGCGAGGCCTGGATAGAGTGGACGTGGAGAGGATGTTTCCACTGGTAGGAAAAACTAGAACCAGAGGACACCATCTCAGACTAAAGGGACGATCCTTCAAAACAGAGATGAGGAAGAATTTTTTCAGCCAGAGGGTGGTGAATCTGTGGAACTTTTTGCTGCAAAAGGCTGTGGAGGCCAATTCACTGAGTGTCTTTAAGGCAGAGATAGATAGGTTCTTGATTAATAAGGGGATCAGGGGTTATGGGAAGAAGGCAGGAGAATGGGGATGAGAAAAATATCAGCCATGATTGAATGGCGGAGCAGTCCCGATGGGCCAAGTAGCCTAATTCTGCTCCTATGTCTTATGGTCTTATGATTTGACGGTAAAAACAGGATGGGATGGGTCAGGCCTGAGGGACAGGGGGCAGGGCGCAGGGTTATTATCATGGCAGATAGGAGGGGTGAGAACCACCCCCCCCCCCCGCCCCAGTCAGAATAATGACGTGGACCGTGAGGGGGTAGGGGGACCGGTGAAGCGATCGAAGGTTTTTACACATTTGAATAGCTTAAAGGCCCACATGGTGATGCTGCAGGAGACCCATTTGAGGGTGAAAGATCAGGTGAATCATAGGAAGGGTTGAGTGAGTCAGGTGTTTCACTCGGGGTTTGATAGTAGGGCTCGGGGGGAAGGCGCTATTGGCTGGGTTTAGGAGGTCGGAGTACTCAGCAATTGTGATTTCGGATCATGCTCCGCATTGGATGGATGTGGTTTTGCAGAAATGGATAGCCCAGAGGCCGGGGTGGAGATGGATGTGGGGTTGTTAGCGAACCGGAGCTTCTGTGATAGGATCGGGAAGATGATTCAGGAATATATGGGGTTTAATTGCATGGGAGACATCTTGCAGACAGTGGTCTGGGGAATTCTGAAGGCAGTAGTGAGGGGGGAGGTGATCTCGTTCAAGGCTAAGGTGGATAGCAAGGAACGGTAAAAGCTGATGAGGAAATTTTGGAGGTGGATGGGAGGAATGCGGGGGACTCAGACCCGGGTCTCCTTGCCAAGAGGAAGGAGTTGCAGGCAAGGTTCGGCCAATTGTCCATGGGGAATGCGGTACGTCAGTTCAGAAGGGTGAAGGAGACTGTTTATGAGTATGGGGAGAAGGCTGGTGGGCCATCTCTGGAGGGAGACAGCAACAAGGGAGATAGATTGGGCACGGGATAGGACAGGGAAGGTAGTGGTGGTTCCGGAGCAGATTAATAAAGTCTTTCTTCAGGTGGGTGGACAAGTTGATCTCCTCGTTCATTTGGTTTTGGGGGGGTGGGGGGGTTGGCCAGGACTAGGAGGGTGGTATTGCACAAGGGACTGCAGGCGGGGGTTTAGGCCTCTCAATCATGATGTATTATTATTGGGCGGTGAATGTGGAGAAGGTGCGGGGCTGGAGTAAGGAGGAGGGGGAAAGGGGGGGGGGGGCTCTGTGGGTAAAGATGGAGGCGGGTTCTTGTAGGGAGTCGGGGGTGCGGTCACTGGCAACAGCGCCGCTCCCGATGGCCCCAGGAAAGTACTTTGTGAGTTCAGTAGTGGTGGCCACATTGAAGATTTGGAGGCAGTTTAGGCAGCACTTTAAGCTGGGAGCCGAGTCAGGGGGGATGCCATTCAGAGGGAATCATGGGTTCAAGCCGGGGAGGATGGATGCGAGGTTTTGGGGATGGGGCAAGAGGGGATTAAGGAAATTAAGGTTTATTCCTTGGGGGTCAATTCGTGAGCTGATAGGAGCTAGGAGAGAATGAAATGAAATGAAAATCGCTTATTGTCACAAGTAGGCTTCAATGAAGTTACTGTGAAAAGCCCCTAGTCACCACATTCCGGCGCCTGTTCGGGGAGGCTGATACGGGAATTGAACCGTGCTGCTGGCCTGCCTTGGTCTGCTTTCAAAGCTAGCGATTTAGCTGTGTGCTAACCAGCCCCAGAATTACAGTCCCCCTCTAAATTAAGTGCCCTGCCAGTGGATAATTAGAATGGTCTGTTCCATGACTGTATATAAGAGGTATACACTTGGTAAGCTTCCGATCATCTGCAATTTGGAGGTCACCTTCTTTTAAGAACGTTGGTGCAATATATTGGGTGCCTGTAGCACAAGCTGTGCCAAGGCCAGGCAGGGGTTAGACAGAGACAGGACTTGGGAAGGGCAAGGAGACACATGAGCGGAGGGGAGAGACAGAGACAAGACAAGGGAATGAACAAGAGAGTTGAGGAGGAGACAGAGGTAGGACAAGTGGGGAATAGGAGAGTTAAGGGGAGAGTGAGGCAGCCCTAGGGGGTGGTCAAAGAACAGAGTGGAGTAGTGAAAGACTGACTGTCCTGGGGTAAGAGTTATAATAATGTCCAAGGAAGAGTCAAGAGACAGTCCTGGGGCTGAGGCAACGCTGTCGGGAGCATATTGATGAGACTGTCATAGGACTGAGGTAACGCAGTTCGGAGTAAATTGAAGATTGAAAAACAAATGGAAGACTTGCTCAGTTTGGGTTCAGCCAGAGCCACTCTGCTCCTGACCACATTACAGCCTTGGTGAAAACATGGACTGAACTCTAAAGATGAGGTGCGAGTGACTGCCCTTGCCATCAAGGCAGCATTTGACCAAGTGTGGCATAAAGGAGTCCTGGTAAAATCTAAAGTCAATGGAAATCATGGGAAATGTCTCCACTGGTTGGAGTCATACCTAGTATAAAGGAAGATGACAATGGTTATTGGAGGTCTATCATATCAGTCCCAGGACAAACCGCAGGAGTTCCTCAGGATAGTGTACTCGACCAAGTCATCTCAACTTCTTTATCAATAACCTTCCCTCCCTTATAAGGTCAGAGGTGGGGATGTTCGCTGATGATTTCATAAGGTTCAACACCATCCGTGACTCCTCAGATACCAAACGGTCTGTGTCCAAATACAACAAAACCTGGACAGCATTCAGGTTTAGGTTTGTGCTAAGTGGCAAGTAACTTTCACAACACACAAGTGCCAGGCAATGATCAGCTCCGACAAGAGAAAAGCTAACCATCTATCCTTGACATTCCATGTCATTATCATCGCTGAATCCGCCACTATCAAAATCCTAGAGATTACCATTGACCTGAAACTTAACTCAACCAACTATAATAAATAAACAATAAATACTGTGGCTACAAGAGCAAGTGAAAGGCTAGGAATTCAGTGGTGAGTCACACACCTCCTGACTCACCAAGCCTATCCACCATATCAAGGTACAAGTCAGGAGTGCGATGGAATACACCCCACTTGCCTGGATAAGTGCAACTCCAACAATACTCAAGAAGCTTGAAACCATTCAGAACAAAGCTACCTCATCCACCACCTTAAGTTATCTTCACCACTGTTGCACATTGGCTATGGGTATCATAGTCAAGATCCACTGCATAAACTTGTCCAGTCTCCTTTGGCAGCGCCTTCCAAACTCATGGCTTCTCCACCCAGAAGGGCAAGAGCAATAGATCCATGGGAACACCACCACTTGCAATTTCCCCTTGAATCCATATACTGTCTTGGAACTGTATCGCCATTCCTTCACAGTTGCTAGGTCAAAATCCTGGAATTTCTTTCCTCACGGCACTATGAGTGTGCCCAAGACGCAGGAATTACAGTGGTTCAATAAGGCAGTTCACTACAACCTTCTGAAGGGAAGGGTAATAAATGCTGACCTTGCCAGTGAAGCCCACATCCTTGAAAGAATACATTTTTAAAAATCACATGATTGCAACAGCCAAAAGAGAATTAATAAATGTACTTCTGAGCTGTTTTATTTCTAATATTTTTGTTGGCTCTCCCTCCCAGTGCTGTGTTGGGGGCAGGTAAATTCCACAGTGGGAGAAAATTCAAAGACTCACGAGACTGGGTGATAAGTTGGTCATTCACCTCTGTGATCTGTGTTTAAATTACATCCAGTCTGATCAGCTGAAAACCTCTTATACTGCCAGCTATAAGTGTATTATGTGAAATGTTTGGGGCATAAAACTGTCTCCAACTTGCCATTAATTATCACTAAGTTGGAATCTCACTCAGAGGCGCTCCAGGAAAATGATATCAGAAATGGGAACTTTTACCCAGATGTCGTAGAAAGTGGTTTTCTATAGTTGGTGCTAGAACATAACAAAATATCCTGGGCGGGATTCTCTCAGCCCACACCGGGCTGGATAATCGCCAGCTGGACGTGAATCGCTGCCCCTGCAGCTCTTCGGAGAATCGGCGCCATTGGCGCCGCCGCGCCGCCTGGGATGGGCCGAGTGCCCGCAAATAAAATCTGAGTCCCACCTGCGCTGTCCACGTGTGGTCTTACCCGGCGGGACCTCGGCGTGCATCCTTCTGGGGGCGGTCTGGTTGGGGGGGTCCGACCCCCGGGGGGGGGGTCCGCTGTGGCCTGGCCCGCGATCGGGGCCTACTCGGGTTGGGGGCCTCTTTTGCTCCGCGCCGGCCCCTGTAGGCCTATGCCATGTTGCGTCGGGCTGGCGCGGAGAAGGAAGCCACCGTGCTTGCGTGCAATCGCACCGGTCACAGTGTGCATGCGCAGACCCGTGGCGGCCATTTGACGCCGGTATCGGCAGCTGGAGCAGCGTGGGTCGCTCCAGTGCCGTGCTGGCCTACTGAGGGACTCGGAATCGCTGCTCCTGGGAGCCCGTTGACGCCATCGTGAAACGCGACGGCGTTTACAATGGCGTCAACACTTAGCCTCAGGATCAGAGAATCCTGCCCTCTGTCCCTGATCTGGAAGTGTTTCATCCTAATTCTGCATCCTGTCACAAAATTCACAAAAACATAAATGCTGTCTGGTGATGCTGTACAGTAATTCAATCAATTCACAAGAAATGTTAATTTAAAAAGCACTCCCCAAAAAAAACTTTCAGCGTTCTCTACAGCATTTTTCTGTTACTTACACTGGCAGAGTTTTCCTGAAAAATAACTGCACCGACCGACTTTTCCTGAAGAATAACTAAGTGTCATTTCGGGCATGAAAATCAGTGCGCTTTGCGCCGGTAAGGAGGTGCAATTCTCACCGTGACCATCCCCTACTTAGTGCAATTAGTTCTCCCCCACTATGAAGCACGCCGCGGCTGACTTGCCAGACATCTGGGGCGGGATTCTCCATCAGCCGAAGCCGAAATCATGAAACGCGATTGGGTGGAGAATTGATTTTGACGTTGAAATTGTGATGGCTCCGGGTTCATGCCAAATTGCAATTCTCCTGTGCCTCGTCAGCGGCATCAATGCATTCCACTCCACATGTACAGTAAACACTGTGGCATAACATTAGCGTGCCTGACCTGATATTCTGCGGGGCCTCCGCGATCCTCCGCGTCCACCGGGGTGAAATTCCGATGGCGAGGTTCATTTGTACTTTCAAAAATCGTGAAAAAGGCTCCGTTGCTAATAGGGGGGAGAGGGGATACAGAAAGTGTCCAATATCGTCATAGTGTGCTGACAGTTGTGCCGCTGGCCGGGAGGAGCTTCTACCAGTGACAGAGGGAGTAGCAAGAGGTAGCCAGAAGGTGGGCTGTGGGGTTGTGGTGGATGAACACAGAACACAGTCGCCACAGCCTGCCAAGTAGCCATGCGGCTGTGCACATCGCTGGCTGCCCACTGTGAACCTAGCGCCATGAGTTGTATGGATGCGCCCCGGGCGACCCCCCTAGGTACCCTCTGGTCCCAGCCGACCCATCAAAGGGATGGGCGCGCTCCAGCACAACCAGTGTCATCTTGATGGCTGGGATAAGTGTGTGTGGGAAGTGGAGTGCTAATATGTGGCTGCAACTTGTCAGCCTCTTGAGTCAATCCTGACTCCGGCGAACCAGACACCGTTTTCCATTGGAATTTAAAAAATTTACAGTACCCAATTATTTTTTTTCCAATTAAGCGGCAATTTACTGTCGCCAAACCACCGAACCTGCACATCTTTGGGTTGTGGAGGTGAAACCCACACAGACACGAGGAGAATGTGCAAACTCCACAGACAGTGACCCAGGGCCGGGATCTAACCTGGGTCCTCAGCGCTGTAGGCAGCAGTGCCAACCACTACACCACTGTGCTGCCCTTGTTTTCCATTAGAATTGATCGTGTTCCACATGGCGTCGGTGCTAGTCCCTCAACGTACAGTGAAGTGGTCCAGGTGCGGCACTAGTTTTGCTGTCATAGCACTCCACGAATCCTGCCTTGGCATCAACACTTAGTCTCAGGAATGGAGAATCCGGCCCCTGATTCGCTGAGGCTCAGCTGAGTACTGCAATCAAGGAGGAGCTGTATTTAAAGATTTCCTCAGCACTTATTCCCAGATAAGCCTGGAGGATGGCAGCAAGGAGAGCAGCCCCATGATTTTTGGAGGGTGACCTAAAGAGGCTTTCGGATGCAGTGGAGAGAGGCAGTCCACCATCTGCCTGCATGTTGGCAGGAGACCCCCAAATCATCCCCACCTGGGAGGTGGTGGCAGCTGCAGTCAGTGCCAGCAGCATAACCAGAAGGCTGAGGTTCCAATGCCAGAAAGAGATGAATGACCGCCTACATTTTGCAAGGGTGAGTGACCACCTCTCTCCCCATAGCATCACTCTTGTCAGTCACCCTAGGCATATTATCTTCAATCCACCGGATGCTACCTCGCAGCCACCCAACACCCGATATCCCAACATCTTCTTTCAAACTCCACAGAACTCCTTATGACTGCCCCTTGGAATCCAGGCGTGGTGCCAACAGATGCCAGTTGCTATGGACCTTGCCCGCCAGGTGTCCGGCTCGCAATGTCCTCCTTGTATCCCAGGAGTGCAGATAGTTCATAACAAAAGATAGAAGGAGAAGATGGGAGCGAGTGGGATGGGGGGAGGGCGATGCCCAAGCTCAGAATCCTCACCTCCTAAGAAGAAAGGGCTATCGTGCTTGCGGGGGAAGGCATGGAGCGAGCCGTCACCGACAGTGACGTTGGCCTGTGCCATTGAGGTGAGGATTCACTGAACCTCCATCCAGATGACCTATCTCAAGTGAGTTGTTAACTGCACACAACCTTGTCCTTCCCACTCACTAAAACCATGTCCCTTCTTTTGTAGGATCACCATCCGATGAGGTCGGGCCATCCAATGGCAGAGTCCCCTGACCTCAACAGTACCTCGGAGGAGATCTCCTGGGAGTACAACAAAGAGGCAGCACTGCTATCAGCCGCACCATCCACCATCCCAGAGATACACACCTCAGTGAGCTTTCTTAGCAGACAGGCTTCTGGGTCACTATCTGGTGAGCACCACACAGTTGCTGATGCACATAAAGTGGAGACAGGAATGTCCCAGGGATCGGGAAAATATAGAAACATCGAAAATAGATGCAGGAGTAGGCCATTCGGCCCTTCGAGCCTGCCCCACATTCAATATGATCATGGCTAATCATGCAAATTCAGTATCCCACTCCTGCTTTCTCTCCATACCCCTTGATCCCTTTAGCTGCAAGGGCCATGTCCAGCTCCCTCCTGAATATATCCAACTGGCCTCAACAGCTTTCTGTGGTTGAGAATTCCACAAGTTCTCTGAGAAAAGGTCTTCCTCATCTCAGTCCTGAATGTCTTACCCCCTTATTCTTAGGCTGTGACCCCTAGTTCTGGACTCCCCAACATCGGGAACATTCTTCCCACATCTAGCCTGTCCAGTCCCATCAGGATTTTATATGTTTCTATGAGATTCCCTCTCATTCCTCTAAACTCCAGTGAGTACAAGCCCGGTCAATCCAGTCTTTCTTCATATGTCAGTCCTGCCATCCCCGGAATTAGTCTGGTGAACCTCCACTGGACACACTCAATAGCAAAAGGTCTTTCCTCAAACTAGAAGACCAAAACTGCACACATTACTCAAGGTGTGGCCTCACCAAGGCCCTGTATAATTGCAGCAAGACATCCCTACTCCTATACTCAAATCCTCTCCCTATGAAGGCCAGCATGCCATTTGCTTTCCTCACCGCCTGCTGTACCTGCATGCCAACCTTCAGCACCTGTCCCACCATGACACCCAGTATTTGCTGCACTTCCCCTTTTCCTAAACTGCCATCATTCAGATAATAATCTGCCTTCCTGCTTTTGCCACCAGTGGATAACTTCACATTTACCCACATTATATTGCATTTGCCAAGTATTTGCCCACTAAGCCAGCCTGTCCAAGTCACCCTGCAGCCTCTTTTCATCCTCCTCACAGCACACACTGCCACCCAGCTTAGTGTCTGCAAATTTGGAGATATTGCATGCAATTCCTTTGTCCAAATCATGAATGTATATTTTGAATGATGGGGTCCCAGCACTGAACCCTGTGGTACCCCCACTAGTCACTGACTGCCATTCTGAAAAGGGCCCGTTTATTCCCATTCTCTGCTTCCTGTCTGCCAACCAGTTCTTTATCCACGTCAATACATTTCCCCCAATACTATGAGCTTTAATTTTGCTTACTAATATCTTGGGTGGGACCTTGTCAAAAGCCTTTTGAAAGTCCAGATACACAACATCCACTGGTTCACCCTTTTCCACTCCACTGATGAAATCTTCAAAAAAATCCAGAAGATCTATCAAGCATGATTTCCCTTTGGTGAATCCATGCTGATTTGGACTGATCCTATCCCCGCTTTCCAAATGCTCAGTTATTTCATCCTTAATAATTGTCTCCAGCATTTATCCCTCCACCGATGTCAGGCTAACCGGTCTATTAAAGAGTTCACCCAGGATTTGAATCCGGGACCTCTCGCAAACTCCGAGACTGAAACACCCAAAGCACAAATTATTACCCTCGACTAACGAGTGGGAGTCGGAGGTCTGCTGGATCCGAGGACACAGCTGTTCCCATCCAGCACAGTGGTTAGCACTGTTGCCGCACAGTGTCAGGGACTTGGATTCAATTCTGGTCTCGTGTATCTGCCTATGTGGGGGTTGCATGTTCTCTCCGTGTCTGTGTGGATTTCCTTCATATGCTCCAGTTTCCTCCCACAGTTCAAAGATGTGCAGGTTAGGTGGATTGGCCATGATCAATGCATGGGGCTGCGGGGTAGGCAAGCGAGTGGACCTAGGTAGAATGCTCTTTCAGAGGGTTGGTTCAGACTTGATGGGCCAAACAGCCTCCTTCTTCACTGCAGGGATTCAAAGATGCCGTGCCTCTGGACAGATTCTGGACAAGAGCTGCTGGAGATGCAAAGGCAGAGCCGGGAAACACTGGAGGGATTGTCAGGGACATTCCTGCAACTGCAAGCCCGACTGGAGAAGTTCCAAAGCCTTCAGTCACAGGAGATGTTGCCAGCATTGCGTGGCATCCAGGCCAATACTGCAAGAGTGGAGACCGCAGTGGAGAACCTGGGGCAGGAGGTCCGAGCCATGAATGGTGGAGTTCAAGGCATTGAGTCATGTATGAGGACCATAGTCGAGGGCCTTAAGATCACAGACCAGTCATAGATGCCATCACTAAAGCCTTCGACAACAAGGTGCAGACAATGTCGGGCCTCCAGGACTGTCAGTGTCAGGATGCAGAGGCTCCTGGAGCTAACTCCAGCTGTCCCTCCTCCCATGTAGTAGTCCTGGGGCCCACGAGCGCCCTGAAGGAGGAGGAAGCGCTGGGGCCCATCCCAGGGCCTTCCAGCAAGAAGACCTTGCCGGTCCCCACCCTTTCAGAATCCCCCCTTCCTGACACCGGCGCATCTCGGTGGCAGCTGGCATAACAGGGTGACGCCGCAACACCAACGACACCCAAAAGTCGGCTGGGTCCCTCCAGGTCCAGGCACTCCATAGGACGCCCGTCAAGGGCATCACAGCCACAGAGGGAGGAAGGCAGCAGGCGCCCTCTACCTCTGATGCGCATTCTGTGGTTACACCTAGACATAGTGGTAGGTCACACAAGAGTAAGGGGTTGTGTGGACATTGAGTGGGCATGGGTGAAGTCAGACTCGGTTAGTAAGGGCATAGATAATGTAACACTTACTCATCTGAGTAAATAATATTGCACCTCAAAACATTAACACCTCTGTCCCACATTGAGGATACATCTTTAACCCCTATCCCACAGGGAGGGTATACCTCCACATCTGAACTCAGAAACTCCTGCAGGCCCTCCAAGCAATCCCAACAGATAGACCCTCAGTGTCTGATATCCTCGAATGACTGCTTTATCACTCACTGAACCATTTACCTTGCCCCTTTTTCACCCTTTAAACAGTGTGACAAAGGAATGTTGTCCCTCACTCAGGCATGAGCGTGGGAGTCAGTGTGCAGTCAGCAGACAGTCAAAGTCAGACGTAGGCCGAACCTGAGAAACATCACAGCTTACCTCACAGTGAGTCGCCATCACCCTTCTGCCTTGACAAACGACTCACTCACACTGCTAACCCATGCCCACACCCTGCTGAGATGTCAAGGAGACCTTCGGAATGGGGTGGGCTGCAATTTCAGGGGGCGGGGATGTGTGGGGGTTAGTGGTCGGAAGATCTTGAGGGGTACGGTGTTGTGGAGCAGGCAGAAATCAAGATATTAAATTTGTGAATCTGGAGGCCATCAGGGCCTCCACGCCCTCCTGGCCTGGCTGCAGCCAGTCCTCCATCTTCCAGGTCCTTCTCTCCCTCTTGGGTCTCTTCCTCACTAGAGTGAGCAGCACATTCCTTCTCCAGAATATCACCCTGCTGCTGCACACGGTTATGGAGGGCGCAGCAGACAACAATGCAGGAGACCGCCAGAGCGGTCCAGGGAGCGGAATTACATCTTCAGTAGCTCTATGCACTGCTCATTAACTGTATATGTGGCAGTGTGAGCCTCATTATAATGGGACTCCGCCTGGGTCTCAGGCCTCCGCACTGGCATCATCAGTCATGACCTCAACAGGTAGCCCTTTCAACCAAGAGCCGGGGGTGGTCTTCAAAGACTCCTGTTAGACCCGAGGAATCAGTTATTGGCTATCATGCACGCTTCCTGGGAAGTGTGCACACACGTGCATGATGCAAAGGCGGTGGTCACAAACGAGGGGTACCTGTTACTGTTGATGAGAAGCACTCTCTGATACCATGGTGCTCTCAAAGTGATATGCGTCCAGTCAATGGCCCCATGGACCTAAGACATTGCGGTGGTGGCAGCAAATCCTGCAGCCCAGGCACCTTGCTGGACCTGGTCAAGAGCAAACTGGATGTATTCAGAGGCCCAGGCATACAGAGCATCCGTCACCTCCCGGATGAACTTGTGGGCTGATGATTGAGAGATGCCACCTAAGTTGCCGCTCGAGGACTGGAATAGCGCAGTTGTGTAGCAGTTCAGGGCTGCTGTGAGCTTCACGATCACTGGGTGCAGTTATCCTCCTTCTCCACATGGTGCCAGGTCCGCAAGTACATTACAAGGGTGCCACACCGGCTCCTTGTTCAGTTGGAGTCCTCGGCCACACATGGTGTTCGACAGCTCAATGAAGGACATTTGGGTCCAGTACACACAAGGCCTCCTTCTCCATGATCTTGGACCCCTCCTCCTCGGCCTGATGGGCGGCGGGGTCCAGTGCCTTCCCAGTGGCCCCTGTTCTATTGGTGCAGGCTACAGCCTGGGTTGGAGTCGACACTGTCTGTCCAACTCCAGAACAATACTCAAGATAATCGCCAGCTCCACTGGCTCCATACCTACACTGATTCAATAATCTGGGAGAAATGAGAGGAGGGAGAGACAGTCAGGGTAAGTGATCCATCCCACAATCCTTAATGCTTCCCAACACTCCTTTCCCTACGATCCATGAGACTGACAACTGCACCCAATCTCTGGCGGCTAGCGCGACCTCAAGTAGGTGTTGTCCATAACACATCATCGCTTCACCCACCAGTCACTGATACTGTCCATGCCCCTTCATAGATGCCTATAGTTTCCCATCTGCTTGTTCCCTACCTGAACATTAACAGCAGTAATCCAGAGACCCAGAGTAATACTCTGGGGACCCAGGTTAAAATCCTGCCAATGCAGATGGTAAAATTTGAATTTAATGAAGACGTGGAATTAAAAATCTAATGATGACCATGAAACCATTGTCAACTTTCATAAAAACCCATCAGGTTCACTAATGTCCTTTAGGGAAGAAAATCTGCCATCCTTACTCGGTCTGGCCTACATGTGACTTGGGTGGCACAATGGTTAGCACTGTTGTTGCACAGCGCCAGGTTCAATTCCCGGCTTGGGTCACTGTCTGTGCGGAGTCTGCACGTTCTCCCCGTGGCTGCGTGGATTTCCTCCAGGTGCTCCAGTTTCCTCCCACAAGGCCCAAAAGACATACTGTTAGGTGAATTGGGCATTCTGAATTCTCCCTCTGTGTACCCGAACTAACACCGGAATGTGGCAACGAGGGGATTTTCACAGTAACTGCATTGCAGTGTTAATGTAAGCCTACTTGTGACAATAAAGATTATTAATTAAAGAATTCACAGCAACATGGTAGATTCTTACTTAATTGCCCCCCCAAGGGCAATTAGGGATGGGTAATAAATGCTGGCCCAGCCTGTGACACCCACATCCCATGAACAAATTAAAAAACAGAGCCTATTCAAACTTCATGGGGTTTGAGATGCTTCTCCAGGCGACAAATGCAGAATTGCTCCTTCTTATAAAAAGATTTTGGACAGTCAGCCAATTGATGTGCTGCAGAGTGTTAATGGGTGTTAAACCTCAAAGACAGCAGGCCTCGAGGCAACATAGACCCACGGTGACCCCTATCCCATGGGAGACCCCTGATCTGGCCCCCTCACCCCCAGCCCGACACCCCAACATCCTTGAAGGATCGTACCTAGGGATCTGGCGAGCGGTTTCTTTCCCCTTGTGCACCTGACACTAAGTGGAGAGTGGGACTCACCTCCTTACTTCCTCTCGGAGTACATGGCGCCTGGTCCATGTTTTAAAAGAGCAACAGTAATTGCTGCCTGTGTAGGAAGATTCAGTGAGGCCAGAACATCTGATTTAGATTCAAATCAGGTTCTTTCCCTTCCTGGGCATGATCTGATTATGTCAGCGAGAAAGGGCTGGGAAAATCACATTTGGATTTTCCGCCAGCAATAATCCTATTTTGGGCTTCTCACTATATTTAATGGCCATAATGGGATTTGCACCCGCGGTTAACAGGCCCAGAAAATCACCCCACTACCTTTGTATGTGATTGTACTATATCATCCCTTCATTTTGTTAATCAGTTTCTTTTCTGCTAAGGAGTTCCTCATAAAAACATCGCTAACAAGGTGAAAGCCCTTGATGGAAGAATTACTGACATTAAAAATATGTTTAGTTTGTCTGTTCAATCTGGTGGCACTATATGTTAAGCAAAGCAATTCTTCCCAATAATTAGTTGAATGGATATATAGAAATACGCTTACTGTACAGCACAGAAATAGGCCATCTGGCTCAAGTGGGCCATCTTGGTGTTTATGTTCCTCACAAGCACCCTTCCATCTTTCAACATCTAATCCTACCATCATTTTCCATCATGTGTTTACCTAGCTTGTCCTTAAATGCATTTATTTCATTTGCCTCAACTACTTCTTCCATATTCTTTGAATAGAATACTTTTCTCCAGAATTTCCTATTGGATTTGCTAGTGACTGCTTTATAATTAAGATCCCTGGTTTTGATCTCCCTCACATGTAGAAACACTGGGGGACAGAGTGGATACAGCCAGAAAACGAGTATGGGGATTGTGTGCTGCATACTTGGTGCTGTTGCTAATTAAAAAGGTAGTAGTGTGCTGAGTGACTCCACATCTCACCGGCGGCTCGCATTCTTCAAAGGTTAGCACCATGTATTGCTAGCCTGCATCACTTAAAACCAGCCTGTGACTCTTAGAGTGGAGGTGCATTCTGGCTACAGTAGGTGCCGAAAATTGCAGTGGGCGAGTATATAACCTGTCAGAACATTGAATATGGCACAACAGGACAGAAGCACACAACAAGATTCTCTTATGTAGCACTGGAGCCCACGATGCAAAAGGAATGAAGTCCTCTACCCTGAAGGTCATCCAGATAAACATTGAGAAATAGATGGCAACAGATAGACATCACAATCGATGTCAGCAGTCTAGCCCCAAGGACTGAATGCAGTGCCACAAGTGATTCAATGAACTCACAAGTGGTCAAGCTCATTACACTCATCTTCAAATGCCAAACCCTTGCAAACGAACCGCTAGTCTCACACACAACTCCATTGACTGCCAGCCTTTGCCCCTTCACTCAGCTACTAACATTTTGTTACCGCTTATACTTCACATTTACAGCTTCACTTCACCTCCACAAACATACCACTGCTGCTTGCCTCACAACCACATCTCGCAGCTTGCACACTTTGCCAGTTATTTAACCATAACGGCCTCATCACCCAAATAATTGCACCATACTCACTGACACACTGCCCTCTCTCTTGCAGACAGGGTAGTGTGTATAACTACAGGCAGCAGCACCTAACTGAAAAGGGACATGCATCAGCCCAATGGAGGAGATGGTACTGACTATTATTGGAGCGGTCACAACCACGAGTAGGTCATCGAATGACCTAAATCGACCTTCTCACATTCCACTTCCCTCTCATCCGATAATTTTTTTCTGATATAAGCATGTACTTCCTGCTTTCTCTCTTTTTCCTCATTGTAACCCTGGGCGCGATTCTCCGACCTCCCACCGGGTCGGAGAATCGCCGGGGGCTGGCGTGAATCCCGCCCCCGCCGTGTCCCGAATTCTCCGCCACCAGAGATTCGGCGGGGGCGGGAATCGCGCCGCGCCAGTCGGCGGGCCCATTCTCCGGCCCGCAATGGGCCGAAGTCCCGTCGCTGTCAACCCTCTCCCTCCGGCGTGGATTAAATCACCTTTTGAATGGTGGGACAAGGCAGCGCGGGCAGGCAGGGTCCTGGGGGGGGCACGGGGCGATCTGGCCCCGGGGGGTGCCCCCACGGTGGCCTGGCCCGCGATCAGGGCCCACTGATCCGCGGACGGGCCTGTGCCGTGATGGCACTCGTTTTCTTCCACCTTCGCCATGGTCTTCACATGGTCAGCGGAAGCAGCCGCTGATGCTCCCACGCATGCATCGCCTGGCGAAGACCTTTCGGCGCCAGCTGGCGTGGCGCCAAAGGCCTTTCCCGCCAGCCAGCGGAGTGGAAACCTCTCCGGCGCGGGCCTAGCCCCTCAAGGTGAGGGCTTGGCCCCTAAAAGTGCGGAGACTTCCGCACCTTTGGGGCGGCCCGACGCCGGAGTGGTTCCCGCCACTCCATTACGCTGGAACCCCCCGCCCCACCGGGCAGGGGAGAATCCCGCCCCCTATCCTTATGCTTATCTCCCAAGAACTGCCACCTCGTTAGGCAGTGGCTTGAGAGTATAGAATTCAAGAGGAACAAGACGGCGACAATGAAAAATGATCATTCAATCTCACACTTGCAGGACCAACCCAAACAATGGCACTCTGTAAACTTTAGAGGGCTGTACAGAAACAGGA
This sequence comes from Scyliorhinus torazame, assembly GCF_047496885.1. Classification (NCBI taxonomy): domain Eukaryota; kingdom Metazoa; phylum Chordata; class Chondrichthyes; order Carcharhiniformes; family Scyliorhinidae; genus Scyliorhinus; species Scyliorhinus torazame. The sequence continues at coordinate 100,582,889 of NC_092716.1, read as the reverse complement.
TATGGGTATAGCGAATCACCAGGCATGAGTGGCCTGCAACCAAGGCAGAAGGTAAGGCTTGCACATGTGCCAGTTCCCCAGAGGTTGAGGCTGCACATGAGTTCTGCACCAGATGACCAAAATAAGGACTTAATGGGGCAGCATATGGTAAAAGGCTGAGAGGATGCACAATCATAGAATCCCTACAGTGCAGAAAAAGGCCATTTGGCCCATCGAGTCTGCACCGACACTTCAAAAGACCACTCTACCTAGGTCTAATCCCCTACCCTGTCACCCCCCTAAGGGCAATTTGTCATGGCCAATCCACCTAACCTGCACATCTTTAGAATGTGGGAGGAAACCGGAGCACCCGGAGGAAACCCAGCAGTCACGGGGAGAATGTGCAACCTCGACACGTTACCGAGGTCGGAATCGAACCCAGGTCGCTAGAGCTGTGAGGCAGTAGAGCTAACCACTGTGCCACCGTACCACCCCACATGACTCACATCAAAGACATCTAAACTGTTAATAATCTTTTGTGCTGTTAAAGGAACTGTGAAGTTATATCCACCCCCCCCCCCCCGCCCAGCCCAGCCGTACTGTGACAATGACAGATTTTGTCAGGTTTGCCACATAGACTGCTATCACCATGAAGGAGGGTGGAGGAGTCAGATACAAACTTGGCACAGATCTTATAGCCCAACATGGAAGGGTTGTGGCCATCTCCATGAAAACACATGTAGACCAAACCAAGGTACAGCATCTGAATCTTTATGCTTTAACTTCCATTGCAGCACAAACAGTGGCCACCCAGTGTCTGAGTTCTGCAATGGAAGCTCAGATTAAGGTCAACCAATCTCAGTTTGCTGCAATGCAGGCTTTGACTGTACCATTAATGCTGTCAATACCAGTGCTCAAAGAAGCAGGTAGGGTCTCACAGCAGGTTAGTAATCTTTCCTCGTACAGGTCACTTGGCTTGTTGAGGCCCTACCCATGATGAGTGGCGGTGACTCCATGGAGCACAGATCTGCTGTCCTCTTTCAGAGAGACAGCATCTGTCCTTCCACCACTATGACAACAGGACTGTTCCTGTTGTTGCCAGTCAGTCAGCCAGCTGAGACTGTTTCCGCCCATGTCAAGCTGTGCAGCCTGAAGGCGGGCCTTCTTGGCCCTGAGCTGGTTGAGGACATCCTGCAAGCCCACCTTTAGTCTCCCCCACTGAAAATCAGCAGCATTCCACCAGCCATACTGCAGCCATTGGAGTAACGCTGAATAGGCGCATTAGCCAATGCAAAGTCATAATGGAAATGCATAACAATGAAATATTAAATATTTTTTAGATAAAGCTTGCTTGAAACCGTTATTTTGTCGTGGTTATTATTTCTGGTCATGAAGAAGTTGTAATAGTCAGTGACAGGGGAAAGGTAATATGTGGGACTGTATAGAATTGGGATTGTGTTCAATGGTACCACAGTTGGATGAGATAATCAAAGAGAGCTCAACCAGAAGGAAGATGAATTGATTGCCTCCTTCCTCCCTCCCCAGCCAATCACTGTATGCCTGGTGGCAAGGTCTATGCCCTTGCAATGGTAAAGCTATGCAAGAAACTACAGACTTTGTGACGAATGCCTGGTGAGTACTGCAGAGTTCCTACAAAGCATTCAAGCAGTGAAAGCATTGCTTGAGCCCCGTAATGGTTTTCTCCATGATGTTTCCTGTGGCTCTCATATTCATCGTGCTCACATGTGGTTACATTGCTTTCCAAAGTCTTTAGCCAAATGTAGAAACGATAGTCCTTGCGGCCCAGCCGCGACCTTCTAGTTTGACATGGTGGCTCAAATTCTGAACAACAGACTGCTCAGAATAAAAGCATCAAACCTTCTTCCAACATACTGGTCAGTCACCGTTTTGATAAGCTGAGCATGATCACACACCAAATGCATACTCAGGGAGTGGTAGATATTCTGCTTTTAAATAATAATAATATAAAAATCATAATCGCTTATTGTCACAAGTAGGCTTCAATGAAGTTACTGTGAAAAGATCTTAATCGCCACATTCCGGCATCTGTTTGGGGAGGCTGGTACGGGAATTGAACCCGCGCTGCTGGCCTTGTTCTACCTTACAAGCTAGCTGTTTAGCCCACTGTGCTAAACCAGCCCCTGGTTATGCAAAACCATATGTGCACAGTTAATGGCACCATGTACCTTAGGAAAGTCCATTATCCTGGTGAAGCCACCTGCATTATCTGTCTTTCCCTCAGGTTAAAGAAGGCAATGAGGCATAAAGTGTATCAATTTCCTACTTCATACAGCAGTGGACAGAAAACTGGGAAATGTTAAAGATATCACCTGCCCCGGCCTGGAAGAACCCTGGTGTAACGAAGTCATGGCCACGCTACTTGGACAGCCACTAACAGCACCTGCCTCACCCTGCTTTAAGGCTGCAGGTCTGCCTGCAAGAAGTGGCTGATTTTTTCGATCACTGCCTTCATAAACAGAGATGTTGCAAATTCTGCTCCTGGCTTAGCTTCAGGGAAGAGAAATGGTTCCTGAAGACTTGGGTTGATAAGACCTCATACTTGGAGACCCACTGTCTCTTGTCCTTTTGTCTCTACAGGCAGCTTGTTTTTCCCTGTATTACCTCTGCTCAATTTCTTTGTCATGTAGCAGTTCAGAAGAATGATAACTAAAGCACACATGACTGGTTTGACCAGAAGAAAGGCTTTCACTACATGCAACACCACTCCCTGTTGATTTCACCAACTTTAAATAGCAATAGCAAATTCACAGCATTTCTACCAACTGAGGCGGAGCCAGCAGAAATCAATCAGCAACAAAACTGAAAGTAGCTGATCATCCCTTTGAGGGGCGCTAATGGGAAGGTCCTTTCTACTGCTGAATGCATGCTCAACTATGGATGTTTAACAAAGGGCATTAGCTGGACTAGTGAGGTTGAAAATAGCTGCAATTGTTCCAAGTTGGCAAGAACCAACCTGCTCCGCGTACATCTGGCACACCTCCCAAAAACCACGCTAACACCCTCACCAAAATGGTCTAGCATATACCATTCTGCTCAGAGCATGGACATTATTTTGGTACTAAATTTGCACCAATTGCAACAAAATACAGGCAAACCACCTGTATGAAGCTGCCATCTTCTAATCAAATAAACTGTTTCAGAATTCACCTTCTCTTTCCAAAGGAAAGAATCCCAACCTGTTCAATCTTTCCTGGTAGGTATAATATCTGAATTCTGATATAATCTATCTAAATCTTTTTGTTCCTTCTCCAGTACCTCAATTAGTTTAGAATTATATGGAGACTAGAACTATGCATGGTATACCAATTGTGGTCTACCCAAAGTTTGATATAAATTTAATATGGCTTCTCTACTTCTCTGAAGCAATAAAACCCAGTGCTGTGTTTATTTTATTTTATGGTTTTATTATGGTCTTTTGCTGCTTTTAGTGATTTCTGCATCTCTACCCCTAGGTCCCTTTGCAATGTTACCTCATTTGGTCTTATTTTCAATGGAGACAGTGGTCTCGATATTCTTCCTACTAAAGTGCACCAAATCGCAATTAGCTATATTGACATTTTTCTGCCAGCTATACGCCTACTCTGCAAGTTTATTAACGTCTTCCGGTCTTTTGTCACAGTAATTCATATTATTAACTAAGTAAGACCTCCAAATTGGTGGTTATGCACAAATTTTGAAATTGTACATTTGACTTCCCAATCCAATGCATTTATGCAAATTGTGAGCAACAGCATTTCCAGCAACAATTCGGGAAGAGGGCAGCATAGTGGCAGAGTAGTTAGCACTGCTGTCTCACAGTGCTAGGGTCCCGGGTTCGATTCTGACCTCGGGTGATCGTCTGTCTGGAGTTTGTCCATTCTCCCAGTGTCTGCGTGAGTTTCCTCCCGGTGCTCCGGTTTTCTCCCACGGTCCAAAGATGTGCAGGTTAGGTGGACTGGCCATGATAAATTGCCCCTTAGTGTCCAAAGGTTATGTGGGAATATGGGATAAGGTGGGGATTGGGCTTAGATAGGATGCTCTTTTGGAGGATCGGTGCAGACTCAATGAGGGCTGGATGGCCTCCTTCTCCACGAGAGTGATTCTATGAACACCACTTCCCACGTATAGTCAGTCAGAGTAACTACCTTAAGCTCTCACCCTTGATTTACTGAACCACAAGCTTCAAGCACAGTATTAAAGTCCAATGTCAACAATATTTTTAAACCAAATCAGACTCTAGAATGACTGTATTACCTGGAGTTATAACCACAAAACTCAGCAGCACCAGTAAAATCTTTAATGTACATATATTCTTGGAGTTCACTATTGCCTGATTATTTATACTGAATAAACAAGTCTTTTGCCTGTAGCTACTGACCTGACTCGATCAGTGCTCGTTAATATTTATCGTGGTTCCCTGCTCGTGACAGCATAAAGAGAGTATATCAGTGAATGATCCTATTGTGTAAAAATTAACTGTAGAGGGGCCAAAGGGCCTGTTCTGTGCTGTACTGTTCTATACTTTACAGAGCCTATCACTGCACAATAATCACACCCTAGTCAGTCTCAGTTCATTAAACGTGTACTGTAATGTAAATGGATCTGAGTACTATTGTTCAATTAAGATCATTATCTAAGTAGCATACAGTTAGCATAATAAAATGCAGTCTAATTGTGCTTGGTAACACTTGTGTATATTAATAATGTAGTGTATTATCAACTGCAAATTAATGGATTCAATCTGTTAAATAGCCTTTATATTCTCATGCTCCGATCCATCCACCCATATTGTTATCAGGTTAATTCATGCACATTAATATGAGACAATGGGTATATTCATGCAGCTTAACATTTTAGCTTTATTAGCAAATGTGTTGTTCTGAGTATATACATGCACCTTAATACTGCAAATGAATCAGTGCACTTTAATATTGGACAATAAACATATGCATGCATTTCAATGTTAGAAATGTATTTGCACTGTTACCATTGAATAATGAAACTATGAATGTATATTAATGAAGTACAGTGAGACTATCTTCCACATCAATACTGATCAATGAATCTATTCATAAGTATCAGTAATGTACAATGAATAAATTCATGTATTTTAATACAACGCAGTTTAATAGCATATTATAGTATTGAATGAATTTAGGGATGTATATTCATTTTGTACAGCAAATAAAAACATTTGTAGTAATACTGCGCAGTAATCAAACCATGCAAATTAATACTGTAAAATTAGTCAAGCCATTAATATATTATTGAACATCGACTAAATGCATATTAATACTGTGCAATTTATTAGCACGCTTTAATGCTGGCCGACGAGTCCAACCATGCATACTTTATACTGTACAGAAATAACGTGTATCAACATTGTATTTCCCGGTGTTTGTTAATAGTGTACAGTCAGATCAGCAACAGCTATACGAAGATGCGTTTGTCTGTACGAATACTGTAGCAGCTGTGCATGCAGCGACCCGACTTGAAAACTGACTCCAACCGGAGTTTGGATGTCTTCTTTACCTCTGCGCTAAAGCTGTCCTCCTCAGTCCGGCTAGAAATAGCACAAAGCCCTAGAATGAGAACGGGCACTGTCCAACCTCGGCTCCAGCACAATCTTTCGGCCATTTCTGAGCGATGTGCTTTGGTCCCACCGCCCCGAGCCCGGGTGATCCTTTCTGCTCTCCCTTTCCTTCTCTCTTGTTCTATGATCAAACTGCACTGACCGAGAAAGTCAGCGCCCTCTATAGTTAAACGAGGCCATTTTTACAGTCAGGGGACGGTTTCTTTGCCCAAGTCTAATTATCAGTCTTCATCACTCCACTTCCTCTCCCATTTGCAATTAAAGTGACCGCGATGCTACGTCCATTCTCTGGCTCCACCTGCAAACACGCCTCCCTTCCTATTTCACTCTCAAACTTGAAAGAAAACTCCGACTCTCATGTTTGGTTTCCTTAATTGTTTTCCTTATTCTCCGAATACTCGCAAGTCAAGATCAACATTTTCTCGTGATATTTCTCAGTATGCTACACGTTTTGTAAGAACAAACATTAAATCATACATTCTTTCTTCATACTATATGAGTGGTGTTGTTTTGGACAGGTGGTGGTGTACCACAGCTTCACACACTGACTGATCATGTCAGACCGTCAGCAAAGGTGAGACGGGACAATATAACCCATTTTCAGAAGGGAATGGAGGGTACTCTTGCTCAATGAGTGTGCAGTAGCTATACAATGGCTATCATCTATTGGCTTGGTTGTGCTAAGGTAACTGCTGAGTAGTCCAAGTTCTCATCAAAACCTTCTGTGGGATTCTCAGTCAGCGGGATTCTCCGTCAGCGGGATCCTCCGCTTTGTTGGCAGCACACCCACGCCCGCAGGTTACCCAATGGCGTGGGATGGCTACAATGGGAAAGCCCAGGGGGTGGGATTCTCCCATTCGGCGGCACAGTGTCCACGCCGTCGGAAACGCCATCGCATTTCACGACGGCGTGAACGGGCCGCGGGGAGTACCGATTCTGGCCCCTACAGGGGACCAGCACGGCTGGAGCGGTTCACGCCGCTCCAGCCTCCCACTCCGGCATGAACAGTGGGCCGCAACCCTCGCATGTGCGGTGGCCTCCCTCAACGTGCCGGCCCTGACGCAACATTGCGCGGGAGTTCAGGGGCCGGCGCGTAGGAAAATAGGCCCGGGGAGCGAAAGGCCGGCTCGCCGATCGGTGGGCCCCGATCGCGGGCCAGGCCCCATCGGAGGCACCCCCGGGGTCGGAGCACCCCTCTCCCCCCCCCCCCCCCACAGACCGCCCCCAAACCCTGCACGCAGAGTTCCCGCAGGCTGCGACCAGGTGTGGACGGCGCCGGCGGGACTCTGCCTTTTTAGAGCGGCTGCTCGGGGCCGGAAAATCAGCGGCCTGGCCGTGTAGAGCGGCCCGCGACCGGCGCCACGCCAAACCCGCTGGCGCCAATGGTGCCGATTCTCCGCTCCAAGGAGAATCACGTGCCGGCGTCGGGGCGGGGTGGCACAGTTGCGGGGATTCTCCAGCCCAGCACGGAGCTGGGAGAATCCTGCCCCAGATTGGCCGGCTGCCGGAACAGAGGATCCCACGACAGCGGGGGGTGGTGGCGCTGGAAAACGGGGCTGGCGGGGCGGAGAATCCCACCCACCAGAGGGCCATGTGTGGCGGGGAACAGAGTGATTGTTCAGTGTCACTGAAGGCGCAGAGATGCACAGAGTGGATGCCAGCTGCCTCCCAGCTAGTAGATGTTTCCAGCACGCATGGATGCCAGAAAGAGCTGAGGCAGTCAAAGAGGCTGGTGGTGGTGACGGTCTGGAATGCACTGCCTGGGAGGGTGGTAGAGGCAGGTTGCCTCACATCCTTTAAAAAGTACCTGGATGAACACTTGGCGTGTCATAGCATTCAAGGTTATGGGCCAAGTGCTGGCAAGTGTGATTAGGTAGGCAGATCAGGTGTTTTTCATGCGTTGGTGCAGACTCAATGGGCCGAAGGGCCTCTTCTGCAGTGTATTATTCTGTGATTCTGTACCCATCCAAATTATTTTCAAATCATTGATTGTCTCAGTTTCCATCATCTTTATGCCTACAATGTTATTGCTTGATGTCAAAATGGACATGCAGTTAAGGGCAACAGATGGCAGGGCCAGATTTCCTGTGGAGCCATTGTTTGTGTTGTTGCAGACTGCTGGTGGTAGAGACCCCATTTTCTTTCTAATGGGATTATTCAGATGTGTGTGCTTGCTGGATAATAACTCTCTCTTATAAAAGGTGAATTAGAGTCTTCTGTCATAGAACTGAAAGCTACTCATGTGAAACATTGTTGAATTAGCATATGGGCCTTGCAGTTATGCCTGCCTGCCAATTGTCATAAGGCCTGGGATAACTAAGCTGTCTTCCTCCAATGCCTGGGCTCTGTCTGAGCTCCTCTGGAACATGCACTTTGTCTTCCTCTACCTCCTCCCTTCCAGTCCGACGAAGTGTCATGTTCCAGGTCCACCTCAGCACCTGTTTGTGTTGTCATTGTTGTGCAGCACACAGCATTCAACTACAATGTGAGATATTCTAGCTGGCTCATACTGGAGGGCACCACCCAACCGTTTAAGGCAACTGAAGCACATCTTCAAGATGCAAATTGTCTGCTCAATACATGTACACATTCGTAGTTGATTTTGGTTGTGCAGCCTCTCTGCATCCGTGACTGGTTACCGGGCGGGTATCAGGAGCCACCACTTTAGATAATAACCCTTATCTAGATGTTGGGCTGAAGACCTGCTGGATATTCATTGTGTGGAAGACTTTACTGTTCAAGAATTTTTTTGGCTGGTCAGTCGATGGCTTGGTGATTAAATAGGTATATTAAATAGGGTGGCATGGTGGTTGGTAGCACTGCTGCCTACAGCGCTGAGGACCCGGGTTCAATCCCAGCCCTGGGTTATTGTATGTGGAGTTTGCACATTTTCCCCGCGTCTGCGTGGGTTTCACCCCCCACAAACCAAAGACGTGCAGGTTAGGTGGTTTGGTCATGCTAAATTGCCCATTAATTGGAAAAAGAAATAACTGGGTACTCTAAATTTATTTTTTTTCAAATGGGTATAATTGATAACCACCTGGATCTGAGAGAATTGATTGATGGTGGCAAATCTTCTGTGCCTGTGATGCCCATCTGCCTCAAAATGGACGTATTCTCCCACCCTCCAGAATTGGGCAACCATGGCCTGCCTAACGTGAGATACCACCCATACCCACAATTCCTGGAACAAACCAAATGCTGAACTTGATGACTGCAAGTAGGGGATTGCACAAAGGCTGTAAGGCATCCGATTATTTAGGATCGGAGACCAACTTCCTGGATACGTACACTCTTATGGCACTGATGCACTGTCATTTGCAGGTAGTTGACTCTTGGGCGGCAAACATGATGTCTTGGGTAGTGCCTTACTATGCCCACTGGTCTCCTCCTGACCAGGAGGTTGTATTTTGTAAAGCTCCTCCTCGTTTGCCTCTCCATTGTCAGAATAGCCTGCTCTCATCTCAACTCTCTCAGCCAGCTCATGTTCATTCACCAGAGCTTCTTCTGTCAACCTGTGTTGCCCAAGTGATGCCAGCAGCCTTATGTCCCAGTCAAGAGTTCTACCACTCACTGCTCTCAAATACTCTCAGCTCCAGCGATGGCAACTCTGCGCCACTAGTTGAGTATTGAATATTATTCTACACTTCTTAAGTATGTTGATCAATGCAGGCCAGGCATTCAACTTCATGGCTTCCTGCTGTGTTCACAATGACTGCATTTTGAGGTGTCCCAATCCCTCCATCTTCCCCATGTCCCCTGATTGAAAATCTAAAACAGCTGTTCAAAAGCCTGTTAATGAGCTCCACAATGTGATCAACAACAAATGACTTGGAAGCGTGTGGGTTGCTGGCCTCCCCCCCACTTTGAAAATCATGTAATAAGGGTTGGGTTCCAGTGATGCTAACCAAGAATGCTATTTTCAATGTACACGTGCACATGCCTTCACAGACGTCTGAAAATCCAAACCCATATATCACAAAGCTTCACTACATACTAAAGCAGATAAACATGACTACATTTATAATTTACATTTGTCACATGAATTATGACACAGCCAAGTGGCATTAATGAATTCTTGTTATCTCTTCTCTCTTTTTTTTCCATTTTTAAGCCGCTTTACTACTCAACTCAATTGCCAAGTTCTAAAATTTTAACGGAAGACTTGGCCTACAACTATGAATGCTGTGATAATCTGTAACCTTAGATTCCCCTTACTTTTTCTTGTTTTCCTGTAAAAGAAAAACAAAAGTATTGAGATTTCCGGCACAGTCCATGACCACATGAAAATAACATGTCCTATGGCAAGAGTTGGGAGAAATTTCACCAGTGTCAACTTCAACTCATCAAATGTGCAGGAGTTGGTCAGCCTGAGAATATACAAACATTAAGACATAGATAGGACCAAGAAAGAGGTTCTGCTGAGGGGCTATGAGCACCCAGAGGCTAGGCCTGGATTTTCACTGAGTCAATTTGACTCAGGTGCTCTTTAAAAATGGTAGTCTGGTGCCATTTCCAGGTTCCCAACTTCATTCCTGGGCTGTGCAATTTTGGGAGTGTCTTTAAAGGGTGTGGGTTGGTTCCGCTCAAAAGTCTGCATTTGGCACTCCTGACCTGGCTGGCATCATTGGTATCTCCTACTCCTCTGCAATTTTCATGGAGCCAGGTCAGGTTTATAAAGAGTCGTGGGTCACAGCCCCTTATGGCAGTCGTGAACACTCCTCTGCATAAGGGGACCTTTTAAAAGGTAAGTTCAAAGGATCCTCCAAATGTCTCAAATGTCAGGTTAGATGCTCCATCTACCCATCATGGCCCCTCAAGCCAAGCTCTTCTCTCCCCCGTGCCCTCTATGGGCCCTCATACCCCCATTCCAAGACATGTTCTTCCAGCAAAAACCTATGGCTCCTATGTCAAGCAATGGAAATTCCATGCCCACTGATCCAATGTACACTTTCTATAATCACTGAACCCAAAACTGTAAAATAGGATATTAAAAAAAACCTTGAAAAGAAGAAATTTATTGAGACCTTTCTCGTACATTAAAAAACTGTCTGAAGTACAAGTTAAAAAACATGTCAATGAACCAGGACTTCTGAAGTCTCCAAAACCATAAAACCTAGAAACCACTCAACTCGTGTAAACAAATATTGTGAAATTGGCCACAGAAATCAATGAGCCTGAGCTATCCATCAAACAATGTTTCTTATGGGGAGTAGATAGCCCATTATTATCATAGCTGTCTGGGCTCTCAGCCAAGCATGCACAAAGAGCTAAGTGGTTTCAAGGATTCTCAAAATTTGACACTTTTATTAGCTTGTACTTCAGACATTCCTTCAAATGTAGGAGAACGTTCTCAATGAATGATTTATTTTCAAGGGTTTTTCTGCATATACAGCTTTAATTGATTAATTGGTTCTAGAAAGTCTGCAGTGGGTCAATGGGCATTGAAATGCCAGAGGTTAGAATAGGAACAGACATGGGCAGCACGGTGGTGCAGTGGTTAGCATTTCTGCCTCACGACACTGAGGTCCCAGGTTCGATCCCGGCCCTGGGTCACTGTCCATGTAGAGTTTGCACATTCTCCCCATGATTGCGTGGATTTCGCCCCCACAACCCAAAAGATGAAATGAAATGAAAATCGCTTATTGACACAAGTAGGCTTCAAATGAAGTTACTGTGAAAACCCCCTAGTCGCCACATTCTGGTGCCTGTTCGGGAAGGCTGGTATGGGAAATGAAGCGTGCTGCTGGCCTGCCTTGGTTTGCTTTAAAAGCCAGCTATTTAATGTGCTAAACCAGCCCTAATGTGCTGAGTAGGGTAGGTGGATGTGCAGGGTAGGTGGATTGGCCACACTAAATTGCCCCTTAATTGGAAAAAATTAATTGGGTATTCTAAAAAATTTTTTTTAAATAGGGACGGACATGATAGGCAATAGAGGTTGGGTGGAAAGTTAGGGTTTGGCATGGGTGTGCGTGGATGAGCACAGCATGGTATAGGGGCACGAGGGGAGTGGAAGGGTAGAGCTCGGCATAGGGGCCTGGGGTTGGGTGGAAGGAAGAGCTTGGCATAGGTGGCACAAGGGGTCATAGGGAGTGGGTGGAAGGGCAGATCTTGGCATAAGGGAATGGATGTGGCATGGGGAGTGTTTGAAGGGTGAAAGAGGTGAGGAATGGAGTGCCTTTGGGACAAATTCTCGAGGTGTAGAACTGTCGAGGTGTACAACTGAAAAAAACAGCCTGCCTGCATCTGTGATTATTGAAAAAAATCTGTTCGAGCATTTTCAATAGTTGTTTGTTCATATAATCCAAAGCACCATCATTATAGCATTATTAATGCTTGGCTGCTTTCCACATCTACAATTATCACAGTGATAGTGGTGGGGCAGAGGTGGGATTGTAAGTTCACAAACAGATCCCAGAGGTTATTGCAAATATTAGCTGTCTTTGATGTGGGTTATAAATACAATTAGGTTTTGATAAAGGATTAAGTACTTGAGTGAAATTACATGTTTTGAATGGTCTTTCATGAATATATAGTGAACTCATGTAATAGATATTCAGAACTTTATTTTATTTCATCTCAGCATGACTCCTGAGGTCTGCCCACTGTGGAATACTGGCTGAGTTGGCAAGGTGTGTGGGCAAAGAATGGTGTGTGGGAGGTCATGAGTTGGCAATAATTGACATGAGGCTATAAGGAGCAATGGTGATGGGCGGGGGCATGATGTCATGGTGTCCATGAGGGGCCATTGGGAGTGAGTATGCCCCTGTTGGTTGGCATGCGTTGGCATGTAAGGGCATGGGGAGTGGGTGGGGATGTGAGGTGTGAGGCTAGAGGGCCAAATGCTTAAGAAAACAACTGGGACTAAGTCCGAGAGAACCAAAGAATGCCTTCTAAACAATCCACCTCAGCATTCAGCAGCCCCCCGCCTGTCGTTGTTCTTGGCGACATCTAGGAGCAGCAGACCTGACCCAATTTCGTACCCTCACCCCACCGAACAAATAACCCGCCATTCAAGCGCAGCGAGATAGGAAATGTACCGACTTCCACTACCTAGTTCAGGTGCAAAGGTCCAGGCCAAAGGTTCTACAAAATAAGTTGAGATATCCCTGGCTAACATCCCCAGCAGGAAAAGAGAATCCCGACGGCCAGAGAATTCTGGCCTATATCTAGTGGTTTTCCCTTTGTCCATCTGTTTGTTACATTCTCAAAGAACTCTAATAAATTTGTCAAGCACAATGATTAGTGCTGCGGCCTCAACTAGTTACAATTAATGCCTTGGAAAGGACGGAGTACATTGTCAGTTGCTGAGAATACAAAGATAAGTGGGAAAGCAAGTTATGAGGAGGGCACAACGCGTCTGCAAAGGAATATAGATCAAGTGAGTGGGTAAGAATTTGACAGATGAAGTATAATGCACAAAAATGTGAGGGTATCCACTTTGGTAGGAAGAATAGGAAAGCAAGTTATTTAAATGGAGAGGCTAGAGAATGCTGAAATACAGAGGGATCTTGGTCTTGTACATGAAACATAAAAAGTTAGCAATTAGGTAAAGCAAGTAATTAGAAAGGCTAATACGGATGTCTTGCTCACAACTGATTAGACCATGCTGAGAATACTGCATACAGTTTTGGTCTCTTTTTTAAAGGCAAGATATGCTTGCTGATTACTGTAATGAAGGGGTTCATTTATGAGGAAAGGTTGAACTGTTTGAGCCACAGTAATTGGATTTTAGAAGAATGAGAGGTGGCCTTACTGAAACATAGAAGGTTCTGATGGAGTTTGGCAAGTATTTCCCCTTGTGAGGGAACCTGGAACTAGGGGGCATAATTTCAATTGAGGGTTTTCTATTTAAGATGGAGATGAGGAACTTCTCTTCTCAGGGGGTCTTGAATCTTTGCAAATTTCTATTCTCGGCTGAGATCAATTTTTAAACTATAGGGGACTCGAGGGCTATGGGGAACAGGCAAAAGTGGAGTTGAGGCCAAGATCAGACTGCCATGATCTTACTGAATAACTGAGTAGCCTCAAGTCGCCATATGTCTTACTCCTGCTCCTACTCCTTATGGTCTAATGAATTACTAATGATAATGTTGAAAAATGTGCAGCTGCCATGCTGGATCCAGCAGTGCAAAGTTCCCAGGCGCCTGCAGATGTTCAATATTACTAATGGTTAATAAATAAGAAAGGCACTTGGCAGAGCAAACAAAATTACAGCTGCCATAGGGTTGCAGCTGCCAACCACATACTATTAGCATATCCTGCAGCGCCACTTGCAGGAGAATTAGTGGCTCACAGCAGCTGAACAATGCCTGTGATCCATAGAACATACAACTCGCAAGCTGAGGAGTCAATGTTGGACATGCATTAATGGTCCAATTTGCAAATTGCAACCATATAACTGAGATATCCTCCCATGCTAAAACATACAGGGTGTGATTTAATGGGAAAAGTTTGAAGTGTCATATCGGGTGCAACTTCCTGGTTGCTTACTCATAGCCGAGCCAGCAAGACCGCGGCCCGTATTCAAAGGCACTTAGTGCTGAAAATGATTCTCCACAAGCTTTGCGGTGGAACTGGCTGTCCCGTCATCTGATTTGTCGGAACCACACCGGGCAGCTCCCCACTAACAAGGGGGAGCTGCTCATAAACACTCCCTCCGAACTAACTCCCAGGCAGCACACGGCCATGGCACCACGCAGGCCAGCTCCACGCATCAATGTCATACACCGGGCTGCTGGCATCAGTCCTGCCTGCCAGCCCCCTGAACTCAGCCACCATCCCCCCTCAACAAGTCAGCAGATGATGCCTCGCAACCCCCCCCCCCACCCCCCCCCCCCCCACCCCACCGCCCCCCCCCCCCCCCCCACCCCCTCTTCCCCACAGCATATGACTGCACATACCCTGGTACCCATCAGCACAATCCTTCCATGCCCCTCATCGATGCATCAAGCGTGCGGCTCACAATGCCCTCTCTGAGCCCACAGGAGAAGTTGTCCCATAACAGGCCAGACTGGGGCGGGGTTACAGACATCAGAGCCCTCACCCCCCTCGGAAGAACAGCTCATCTCCAAGGTCGAAAAAAAGATAAAAGTGTTCCTATCTGTCTCGGCTACCAAATTATAACAAAATCTCAGCACCCTTCCAAAAATACATTCCCACCAGGACTCATATTTCCAAATATAAGAAAAATATTACCTTAAACTATATCCCATGAAACAGTTAGTTATCTTCCCATCCCCCATCATACAACTTGTATAACAAACCCATCCCAACCCCAAAAAAATGAAACAATAACAAATACAGATAAAATAGAGAATACAAAATACTCCAAAACTCCTTCCCATAAACAACCATAACAATTCCACACAGAGCCTGTTTAACTCGATCCCAGTCCATGCTCTGAAAAAATGCTTCTGTCCCCTCCAAAGAATCAAAGTAATGGTCCTTCGATCTGAAGGTAACACACAGCCTCGCAGGGTACAGCACTTCAAACCTCAATTTGAATTGATAGCAAAGTTTGAGCTGAGAGGGACGAATATTTTCAGATACCTCCAGATAAGGAATTTTATGCGGGTGGCCTTCCAAACATTACTTGAGGCACCGCAGGTGGCTTTGTTGGAAAGGCGGGTTCGGAAGACAGGAACACGTCTGGTATTATGGGCGAATTGTGTCTGAGGACTTGGGTGTGACGGATGGAGTGAAGGCGAAGTAGGAGAGGGAGCTGGGCCCTGTAGTAGATGATGAGCTGTGTCAGGGTGAACTCTGCGTCTTCATGTGCGCAGCTTGGTCTAATTCAGTTTAAGGTGGTGCATAGGGCACACCTGACCAAAACTAGGTTGAGTGATTTTTTTTCCTGAGGTACAAGACAGGTGCGAGTGGTGTTCCGGGGGCTGCCCAATCACACACATATATTCTGGTCTTGCCCCAAATTGATAAGTTTTTGCACCTCCTTCTTCAACATTATGTCAGCGATTCTGAATGTTGTGCTGGAGCCTTGTTCTTTATGGCCATTATGGGGTGTCGGATTTGCCAAGCCTGCAGTGAAGGCAGATGTCCTAGCCTTTGCCTCGATGATTGCCTGGAGGAGAGTTCTGCTGGGGTGGAGGTCCTCTTCTCCACACAGCGCCTCGGAATGGTTTGGGGACCTGATGGAATTCTTGTACGGAAGAAAGTCATGTAGACAGTCAAGGGGTCGGTTGAACGGTTCTACCGGAGATGGCAGTCATTCATTCATTCATTCATGATTGATTGATATTTATTGTCACATGTACCGAAGTACAGTGAAAAGTATTTTTCTGTGACCAAGGAAATGTACACAGTACATGCATAGTAGACAAAAGAATACTCAACAGAGTGCACTGACAATGGTACATCAACAAATAGTGATTGGTGACTTCCGGTTGCGGCTATGCGGAGCTAAGTCACACATTCGGCGGCTCCCGCAAAAACGGACTTTTGGGCTCTCTTCAGGGCCCCCAACGGCACTTTTTCGACGTTTCCCGGTGTGGGAAGGAGATTATAACAGCTCCCCGATAGTATATGGCTTCTACTAGGTGCGGGGCGACTAAAAAGGTGGTGGTGGACCCGAAGAAGGTGCGAGGGAAGAACAAAATGGCGGCGGGCGGAGACCAGGCAGCGTGGATGCAGTGGGCGGAGGAGCAGCAGGAGGGTATCCAGCGCTGCTTCAGAGAGATTAAAGCGGACCTGCTAGAGCCGATGAAGGCTTCTATTGATAAGTTGCTGGAGACACAGATGGCTGAGGGGGTGGTGATCCGCGAGGCTCGACAAAAGATCTCCGACAACGAGAACGAGATCTTAGGCCTGGCGGTAAAGGTGGATGCGCACGAGGCGCTCCACAAGAAATGGCAGGAGCGGTTCGAGGAGATGGAGAATCGGTCGAGGCGGAAGAATCTGCGGATTCTGGGCCTCCCGGAGGGGCTGCAGGGGCCAGACGTGGGGGCCTATGTGGTCACCATGCTGAACTCGCTGATGGGAGCGGGGTCCTTCCAGGGGCCCCTGGAGCTGGAAGGGGCCCATAGAGTGCTGGCGAGGAGGCCCAAGGCTAACGAGCCTCCGCGGGTGGTGCTGGTGAGGTTCCGTCAGTTCGTTGATCGGGAGTGTGCGCTCAGGTGGGCCAAGAAGGAGAGGAGCAGTAGGTGGGAGAACGCGGAGGTTTAGATATATCAGGACTGGAGTGCGGAGGTGGCGAAGAGGGGGGCCGGGTACAATCGAGCGAAGGCGGTGCTGCACAGGAAGGGGGTGAAGTTTGGCATGATGCAGCCGGCGCGACTGTGGGTCACCTACAAGGACCGGCACCATTATTTTGAGTCTCTGGAGGAGACGTGGGCCTTTGTTCAGGCCGAGAAGTTGGACACAGATTGTGGGTTGGGATGGGTGTTTGGGGACTGTGGCTGATATGTTTTTTTGGGTTTTTTTTAGGGGGGGGGGGGCCTTTGTTTTGCTCCTGGTTTCTTTTTCTCTCTGTTTTTCTCTTTCGGGTCGGTGAGGGTGGTTGGGGCAGGTTGGGCACTGTTTTGGTTGGGTTGGTCGGGGGGGCTCTTGGAGGGGGGTAGGTAAACAGAACAGGAGTGGTGGCCGGTGGTGAGATGGGGCCCCGCGGGGGAGCGGGAGGCCCGAGTCGGGGGTGAGGGGGCTGGGCCTGTAAAAGGAGCTACGTCAGAGGTGGCGAGGCCGGGTAGGTGGAACGCACGGGTTTTTTCCTGCGCTGAAGACTGGAGGGGGCGGGGCTTGGGCAGGGAAGCGAGGGTTGTTTCCCGCGCTTAGAATGGAAGGGGGAGGGGGAGAGCCGATGGATGGGGAACAGTAGAGGAGGGTGTGTCACACAATGGGAGGAGTCGAAGAAGAGGCGGGAGTGGCCGGGGTCAGCAGGAGTCAGCTGACTTGCGGAAGTGCAATGGGGGGAGTAAATCAGCTAGGATGGGTCCTAGCCAGGGGAGTGGGGGTGGGGGGTGGGGGGGGGGTTATCGAGTTGCTGCTGCTGTGGTCAAGGGGAAGCTGGAGCGAGTGGGGGGGGTAGAGACGGGGGTATGTCGCCGTGGGGAACGGGCCGGGTATGGGGTGCGGGCGCGTGGCTGGCCAAGGAGGGGTTATGGCTAGTTGGCGGGGGAGGGGGCGGGTAGCCCCCTGATCCGGCTGATAACCTGGAATGTAAGGGGACTGAATGGGCCGGTTAAGTGGGCCCGCGTGTTCGCGCACCTGAAGGGGCTGACGGCGGATGTGGTTATGCTCCAGGACACATACCTGAAGGTGGCAGACCAGGTAAGATTGAGGAAAGGGTGGGTAGGTCAGGTATTTCACTCGGGGCTGGTTGCCAAAAATCGAGGGGTGGCGATCTTGGTGGGAAAGAAGATGTCATTCGAGGCGTGAGCATTGTGGCAGATAATGGCGGTAGGTACGTAATGGTAAGTGGTAAGTTGCAGGGAGAGAGGGTGGTACTGGTCAATGTGTATGCCCCAAATTGGGACGATGCGGGTTTTATGCGGCGTATGTTGGGTCGTATCCCAGACTTGTAAGTGGGGGGCCTGATAATGGGGGGAGACTTTAACACGATGCTGGATCCGGCGCTGGATCGCTCCAGGTCTAAGACAGGTAGGAAGCCGGCGGCGGCTAGAGTGCTGAGGGGGTTTATGGACTAGATGGGAGGGGTGGACCCTTGGAGATTTGCAAGGCCGGGGGCTAGGGAATTTTCATTCTTCTCACATGTCCATAACGCTTATTCCTGAATCGACTTTTTCATTTTGAGTAGGGCGCTGATAGCGAGAGTAGAGGATACTGAGTATTCGGCAATAGGCATTTCGGACCACGCCCCGCATTGGGTGGACTTGGAGATGGGGGAGGAGAGGGACCAGCGTCCGTTGTGGCGCTTGGAAGTGGGGCTGTTGGCGGATGAGGAGGTGAGCGAGCGGGTCAGAGGAAGTATAGAGAGGTACTTGGAGACCAACGACAGCGGGGAGGTCCGAGTGGGGATGGTATGGGAAGCGCTGAAGGCGGTGGTGAGGGGAGAACTGATCTCCATTAGGGCCCACAAGAAGCGGAGGGAGCGGGGGCAGAGGGAGAGGCTGGTGGGGGTGATGGTGAGGTTAGACAGGAGGTATGCGGAGGTGCCCGAGGAAGGATTGTTGAGGAAAAGGCGCAGACTCCAGGCCGAATTCGACCTGGTGACCACCAGGAAGGCGGAGGTGCAGTGGAGGAAGGCCCAGGGGGTGATTTACGTGTATAGGGAAAAGGCAAGCCGGATGCTGGCGCATCAGCTTCGGAAGCGGGACGCAGCTAGGGAGATCGGGGGAGTTAAGGTCAGGGGAGGGAGTGTGGTGCGGAGTGGGGTTGGCATCAATGGGGTCTTCAGGGACTTTTACGAGGAATTGTACTGATCCGTGCCCCCACGGAAGGAGGGAGGGATAGGCCGCTTCCTGGACCAATTGAGGTTTCCAAAGGTGGAAGAGGGACTGGTGGCGGGATTGGGGGCCCCGATTCGGCTTGAGGAGCTGACCAAAGGGATAGGAAGCATGCAGGCGGGGAAGGCACCGGGGCCAGACAGTTTCCCGGTCGAATTCTATAAAAAATATATGGACCTGTTGGGCCTGTTGCTAGTCAGGACCTTCAATGAGGCAAGGGAGGGGGGGCTTTGCCCCCGACAATGTCCCGGGCACTGATCTCCTTGATCTTGAAGCGGGACAAGGATCTCCTGCAGTGTGGGTCTTATAGACCGATTTTGTTGCTAAATGTAGATGCCAAGGTGCTGGCGAAGGTCTTAGCCACGAGGATTGAGTGCCGCAGATCATCCATGAAGACCAGATGGGGTTTGTGAAGGGGTGGCAGTTGAACGTGAATGTGCGGAGGCTTTACAATGTTATCATGATGCCGGCGAGGGAGGGGGAGGCAGAGATAGGGGTGGCGATGGACGCTGAGAAAGCCTTCCATAGGGTAGAGTGGGGTACCTGTGGGAGGTGCTGAAGAGGTTCGGGTTTGGGGAGGGGTTTGTCAGGTGGGTTAGGCTGTTGTATGAGGTCCCGATGGTGGGCGTGGCCACAAACAGGAGGAGGTCCGAGTACTTTCGGTTGCACTGAGGGACAAGGCAGGGATGTCCCCTGTCCCCCCTGCTCTTCGCACTGGCGAATGAACCCCTGGCTATGGCACTGAGGGAGTCAAGGAATTGGAGGGGTTTGGTGCGGGGTGGGGAGGAACATAGGGTGTCGCTCTATGCGGACGACCTGCTGCTATATGTGGCGGACCCGGTGGGGGGAATGCCGGAGGTAATGAGGATTCTTAGGGAATTCGGGGACTTTTCAGGGTACAAGCTCAACATGTCGATTTCGGCGGGAGAACAGCTGGTGAGTCAGTTTCAGCGGGAGCAGTGTGGAAGTGGCTGCTGGGAGGTAAGTCTGTCCTTTAAAAGCACTTGTCTTTGCAGGGGCAGGCCAGTCGATTTCGGCGGGAGAACAGCTGGTGAGTCAGTTTCAGCGGGAGCAGTGCGGAAGTGGCTGCTGGGAGGTAAGTCTGTCCTTTAAAAGCACTTGTCTTTGCAGGGGCAGGCCAGTCGATTTCGGCGGGAGAACAGCTGGTGAGTCAGTTTCAGCGGGAGCAGTGCGGAACTGGCTGCTGGGAGGTAAGTCTGTCCTTTAAAAGCACTTGTCTTTGCAGGGGCAGGCCAGTCGATTTCGGCGGGAGAACAGCTGGTGAGTCAGTTTCAGCGGGAGCTGAGAATTTTTTTTTTTAATTAGTGTTTTAGGCGGGAACAGGAAGTCGACCCGTGGACGTCTGGGAAGACCCTCATCAATAAATTCTGGTGGAGAGGAAACCCGAGACACTACACGTGTAGTGTCTCCCACCCGCCCTCCTCCTCTAACCTAATAATAAAACCCATTGGTCTGAGGTAAGTACCATATTTTATTATATTATTATTATTTTTTATAAAAAATTTAATTTAGTTGTTAGCCAGATCTTGGTAGAAAGTTAGAGGAATGGCAGGGAAGGGAGTGCAATGTTCCTCCTGCAGGATGTTTGAGGTGAGGGATGCAGTTAGTGTCCCTGCTGATTTTACCTGCAGGAAGTGCTGCCATCTCCAGCTCCTCCAAGACCGAGTTAGGGAACTGGAGCTGGAGTTGGAAGAACTTCGGATCATTCGGGAGGCAGAAGGGGTCATAGATAGCAGCTTCAGGGAATTAGTGACACCAAAGATTGGAGATAGGTGGGTAACTGTAAGAGGGACTGGGAAAAAGCAGTCAGTGCAGGGATCCCCTGCGGTCGTTCCCCTGAGAAACAAGTATACCGCTTTGGATACTTGTGGGGGGGGGGGACTTACCAGGGGTAAGCCATGGGGTACGGGCCTCTGGCACGGAGTCTGTCCCTGTTGCTCAGAAGGGAAGGGGGGAGAGGAGCAGAGCATTAGTAATTGGGGACTCTATAGTCAGGGGCACAGATAGGAGATTTTGTGGGAGCGTGAGAGACTCACGTTTGGTATGTTGCCTCCCAGGTGCAAGGGTACGTGATGTCTCGGATCGTGTTTTCCGGGTCCTTAGGGGGAGGGGGAGCAGCCCCAAGTCGTGGTCCACATTGGCACTAACGACATAGGTAGGAAAGGGGACAAGGATGTCAGGCAGGCTTTCAGGGAGCTAGGATGGAAGCTCAGAACTAGAACAAACAGAGTTGTTATCTCTGGGTTGTTGCCCGTGCCACGTGATAGAACATAGAACATAGAACAATACAGCGCAGTACAGGCCCTTCGGCCCACGATGTTGCACCAAAACAAAAGCCATCTAACCTACACTATGCCATTATCATCCATATGTTTATCCAATAAACTTTTAAATGCCCTCAATGTTGGCGAGTTCACTACTGTAGCAGGTAGGGCATTCCACGGCCTCACTACTCTTTGCATAAAGAACCTACCTCTGACCTCTGTCCTATATCTATTACCCCTCAGTTTAAAGTTATGTCCCCTCGTGCCAGCCATATCCATCCGCGGGAGAAGGCTCTCACTGTCCACCCTATCCAACCCCCTGATCATTTTGTATGCACTTTGTATGTATCATTGTATACATTTTGTATGTATCATTCTGTATGATAGTGAGATGAGTAATAGGGAGAGAGAGCATTTAAACACGTGGCTACAGGGATGGTGCAGGCGGGAGGGATTCAGATTTCTGGATAACTGGGGCTCTTTCTGGGGAAGGTGGGACCTCTACAGACAGGATGGTCTACATCTGAACCTGAGGGGCACAAATATCCTGGGGGGGAGATTTGTTAGTGCTCTTTGGGGGGGTTTAAACTAATGCAGCAGGGGCATGGGAACCTGGATTGTAGTTTTAGGGTAAGGGAGAATGAGAGTATAGAGGTCAGGAGCACAGATTTGACGTCGCAGGAGGGGGCCAGTGTTCAGGTAGGTGGTTTGAAGTGTGTCTACTTCAATGCCAGGAGTATACGAAACAAGGTAGGGGAACTGGCAGCATGGGTTGGTACCTGGGACTTCGATGTTGTGGCCATTTCGGAGACAAGGATAGAGCAGGGACAGGAATGGATGTTGCAGGTTCCGGGGTTTAGGTGTTTTAGTAAGCTCAGAGAAGGAGGCAAAAGAGGGGGAGGTGTGGCGCTGCTAGTCAAGAGCAGTATTACGGTGGCGGAGAGGATGCTAGATGGGGACTCTTCTTCCGAGGTAGTATGGGCTGAAGTTAGAAACAGGAAAGGAGAGGTCACCCTGTTGGGAGTTTTTTATAGGCCTCCTAATAGTTCTAGGGATGTAGAGGAAAGGATGGCGAAGATGATTCTGGATAAGAGCGAAAGTAACAGGGTAGTTATTATGGGAGACTTTAACTTTCCAAATACTGACTGGAAAAGATATAGTTCGAGTACAATAGATGGGTCGTTTTTTGTACAGTGTGTGCAGGAGGGTTTCCTGAAACAATATGTTGACAGGCCAACAAGAGGCGAGGCCACGTTGGATTTGGTTTTGGGTAACGAACCAGGCCAGGTGTTGGATTTGGAGGTAGGAGAGCACTTTGGGGACAGTGACCACAATTCGGTGACGTTTACGTTAATGATGGAAAGGGATAAGTATACACCGCAGGGCAAGAGTTATAGCTGGGGAAGGGCAATTATGATGCCATTAGATGTGACTTGGGGGGGATAAGGTGGAGAAGTAGGCTGCAAGTGTTGGGCACACTGGATACGTGGGGCTTGTTCAAGGATCAGCTACTGCGTGTTCTTGATAAGTATGTACCGGTCAGGCAGGGAGGAAGGCGTCGAGCGAGGGAACCGTGGTTTACCAAGGAAGTGGAATCTCTTGTTAAGAGGAGGAAGGAGGCCTATGTGAAGATGAGGTGTGAAGTTTCAGTTGGGGCGATGGATAGTTGCAAGGTAGCGAGGAAGGATCTAAAGAGAGAGCTAAGACGAGCAAGGAGGGGACATGAGAAGTATTTGGCAGGAAGGATCAAGGAAAACCCAAAAGCTTTCTATAGGTATGTCAGGAATAAGCGAATGACTAGGGAAAGAGTAGGACCAGTCAAGGACAGGGGTGGGAAATTGTGTGTGGAGTCTGAAGAGATAGGCGAGATACTAAATGAATATTTTTCGTCAGTATTCACTCAGGAAAAAGATAATGTTGTGGAGGAGAATGCTGAGCCCCAGGCTAATAGAATAGATGGCATTGAGGTACATAGGGAAGAGGTGTTGGCAATTCTGGACAGGCTTAAAATAGATAAGTCCCCGGGACCTGATGGGATTTATCCTAGGATTCTCTGGGAGGCCAGGGAAGAGATTGCTGGACCTTTGGCTTTGATTTTTATGTCATCATTGGCTACAGGAATAGTGCCAGAGGACTGGAGGACAGCAAATGTGGTCCCTTTGTTCAAAAAGGGGAGCAGAGACAACCCCGGCAACTATAGACCGGTGAGCCTCACATCTGTAGTGGGTAAAGTCTTGGAGGGGATTATAAGAGACAAGATTTATAATCATCTAGATAGGAATAATATGATCAGGGATAGTCAGCATGGCTTTGTGAAGTAGGTCATGCCTCACAAACCTTATTGAGTTCTTTGAGAAGGTGACTGAACAGGTCGATGAGGGTAGAGCAGTTGATGTGGTGTATATGGAATTCAGCAAAGCGTTTGATAAGGTTCCCCACGGTAGGCTATTGCAGAAAATACGGAGGCTGGGGATTGAGGGTGATTTAGAGATGTGGATCAGAAATTGGCTAGCTGAAAGAAGACAGAGAGTGGTGGTTGATGGGAAATGTTCAGAATGGAGTACAGTCACAAGTGGAGTACCACAAGGATCTGTTCTGGGGCCGCTGCTGTTTGTCATTTTTATCAATAACCTAGAGGAAGGCGCAGAAGGGTGGGTGAGTAAATTTGCAGACGATACTAAAGTCGGTGGTGTTGTCGATAGTGTGGAAGGATGTAGCAGGTTACAGAGGGATATAGATAAGCTGCAGAGCTGGGCTGAGAGGTGGCAAATGGAGTTTAATGAAGAGAAGTGTGAGGTGATTCACTTTGGAAGGAATAACAGGAATGCGGAATATTTGGCTAATGGTAAAGTTCTTGAAAGTGTGGATGAGCAGAGGGATCTAGGTGTCCATGTACATAGATCCCTGAAAGTTGCCACCCAGGTTGATAGGGTTGTGAAGAAGGCCTATGGAGTGTTGGCCTTTATTGGTAGAGGGATTGAGTTCCGGAGTCGGGAGGTCATGTTGCAGCTGTACAGAACTCTGGTACGGCCGCATTTGGAGTATTGCGTACAGTTCTGGTCACCGCATTATAGGAAGGACGTGGAGGCTTTGGAGCGGGTGCAGAGGAGATTCACCAGGATGTTGCCTGGTATGGAGGGAAAATCTTATGAGGAAAGGCTGATGGACTTGAGGTTGTTTTCGTTGGAGAGAAGAAGGTTAAGAGGAGACTTAATAGAGGCATACAAAATGATCAGGGGGTTGGATAGGGTGGACAGTGAGAGCCTTCTCCCGCGGATGGAAATGGCTGGCACAAGGGGACATAACTTTAAACTGAGGGGTAATAGATATAGGACAGAGGTCAGAGGTAGGTTCTTTACGCAAAGAGTAGTGAGGCCGTGGAATGTCCTACCTGCTACAGTAGTGAACTCGCCAACATTGAGGGCATTTAAAAGTTTATTGGATAAACATATGGATGATAATGGCATAGTGTAGGTTAGATGGCATTTTGTTTCGGTGCAACATCGTGGGCCGAAGGGCCTGTACTACGCTGTATTGTTCTATGTTCTATGGGGAAGAGCGAGCTGTTCGTGGTTCACCCAGGGGACCAGGAAAGGGGGATTGGCGAGCTCCCACTAAAAAGGGCGGAGAGGAGCTTCAGGTATTTGGGGGTCCAGGTGGCCAGGAGCTGGGGGGCCCTGCATTGGCTTAATTTTACAAGGCTGGTGGAGCAAATGGAGGAAGAGTTCAAGAGGTGGGACGCGTTGCCACTGTCCTTGGCGGGTAGGGTGCAGTCAATCAAAATGACGGTGCTCCCAAGGTTTTTGTTCCTGTTCCAGTGCCTTCCCGTGTTTATCCCGAAGGCTTTTTTTAGGCGGGTTAACAGGAGTATAATGGGGTTTGTGTGGGTGCGAGGGACTCCGAAGGTGAGAAGGGTGTTCCTGGAGCGGAGTAGAGATAGGAGGGGGCTGCGTTGCCCAACCTCTGTGGGTACTACTGAGCCGCGAATGCAACAATGGTGCGCAAGTGGGTGATGGAGGGGGAGGGAGCTGCATGGCAAAGCTGGAGACGGCATCTTGTGTGGGTACGAGTCTGGGGGCGCTGGCAATGGCGCCGCTGCCGCTCCCTCCAAGGAGGTATACCACAAGCCCGGTGGTGGCGGCTGCCCTCAAAATCTGGGGGCAGTGGAGGCTGCATAGGGGGGAAGTTGGGGCCTCGGCGTAGACCCCGATACGGGGGAACCACTGGTTTGCCCCAGGGAGAACAGGTGGAGGGTTTTTGGGGTGGCACAGGGCAGGGATACAAACGTTGGGGGCCTGTTTGTGGACGGGGAGTTTGCGAGCCTGGGTGAGCTGGAGGAGAAGTATGGGCTCCCCCCCCGGGGAACACCTTCAGGTAATTACAGGTAAGGGCGTTTGCCAGACGGCAGGTGGTGGAATTGCTTTTCTAGGATTGCTTTTCTAGACCGTGTTTTGTACTTAACCCTGTTGGGTTCCTTTTTCATTTTGTTATTGATATTTTATGAAAACCTTAATAAAAATTATTTAAAAACAAAAAACAAATAGTGATTGGTTACAGTGCGAACCAAGGGCCAAACAAGAGCAGCATAGGGCATCGTGAATAGTGTTCTTACAGGGAACAGACCAGTCCAAGGGTGAGTCTTGTAGCTGTGGGGAAGAAGCTGTTCCTATGTCTGGATGTATGGGTCTTCAGACTTCTGTATCTTCTGCCTGATGGAAGGGTCTGGAAGAGGGCAAAGTCTGGGTGTGAGGGGTCTCTGATAATGCTGTCTGCCTTTCTGAGGCAGCGGGAGATGTATCCAGAATCAATGGGAGATGGCAAGCTTGTGTGATGCATTGGGCTCACCACACTCTGCAGTTTCTTGCGATCTTGGGCCGAGCAGTTGCCACACCAAACTGTACTGCAGCCGGATAGGATGCTCTCTATGGCACATCTGTAGAAGTTTATGAGAGTTGATGCAGACATGCCAAATTTCTTTCGCTTCCGCAGGAAGTAGAGACGTTGTTGGGCTTTCTTGACTGTTGCATCGACGTGAGTGGACCAGGACAGATTGTTGTTTATGGTGACTCCCAGGAGCTTAAAGTTATCGACCATCTCTACTTCGGAGCCTTGATGTAGATGGGGGCGGGGGGGGGGGGGGGCGGGGTCGTGCTACACTTCCTGAAGTCGATGATCAGTTCCTTGGTCTTTACATTTAGAGAGAGGATCTACTTTAAGGAATTAATTGCCGTCAGTTGCTGGGAGGGTGGGGGTCTGGGGTCATTTTGTTTGTGTAATTTGTTGTAATTTTTTATCTTGGTGGATGGGTAGGTATGATTGGTTGGAGATTTGTTTTGTGGGTTTTAGGTGTCATCCACTATGGGAATATGGGTTTTGATGTAAACTGCAGCGTTAAAATGGAAAATCTTTAACAAAACATTTTTTTTTAAAAAAAGATCATGGCTGAGAGCCTCAACATCATGTCCCCGTCGCTGAGGAATGTGTCCCAGATGCAGGTGGACATTGCCGAGAGCATGGCCCAGATGCAGGTGGACATTGTCGAGGCTCTCCGGAGCGAGGAGCATCGCTGAGGATGCCAAAACTATGGTGCAGACAACAGGGTAGCACGAGAAACAGCAGAACCGGATGACTCAAGAGGCCTCTGGAGCTCATTGCAGTTGCCCCTCCGTCCTTTGGAGACCCCCAGGGTCCTACAGGCACCGTCCAGGAGGGAGCGTTGGAGGTCGACCTGGTGCCTGCCGCCAGGAGATGACGGTGGTCTCCACCTCACCCGCATCCGCCTCCTACCCCGCCCCCCTGACACCAGCGCACCTCAAGGTCAGCAGGAAGAACAGGGTGGCACGGGGGATGCCAGTGCCACCAATATGTCGGCTGGGGCACTCCGGCTCCAGGCCCCCCAGAGGACGCCTGCCAAGGACATCAATGGCCACAGCATTGAGAAGCAGCAGACTGCCTCCTCCTCTGTTGTGCATCCTGGGGATACAGCTAGACGTGGCGGCAGAGCACGGAAGAGGAAGAAGATTGCGGATCACTGAGTGTGCACAAGGGAGAGGGTGTGGGACACCAGCTGTACCTAGGGCCAATGGGGGTGTCAAATGTTCACAATTAAAACATGTTACACCCATTACATGTGAAGCCTCTGTCACATTATTCTTCACAGCAAGCTTGCCCGCATCCTCATCTGCCTTCCGCTCCTCCCAAACCCTGCCCCCGGACACAGTGGTCCAACAGCAATGGCCCCCGATGCAGACCCCATGCATAGTGTTGGCATCCTGAGCGATGCTCCTCACTGCAGGTGCAGGTGATGGATGTGAGCCTGCTGTGAGCAGAAAGACAGGAGTCAGACTTTGGCATAGACTGAGGAGCACCAGACCTTCCCTCATAGTAGGTTATCATCACTCTCCTGCCCTGTACAGTGACCCCCTGACAGTGCCAACACAGGCCCATCACCTTGGAGGACCCATCACCCGGAAGTGATGTTACACAGACCCTTGTAGGGTGGAACAGGGTAGTCGGGGAGGGAGGTAGAGAAAGAGGGTAATGGGGGGAGGGAGGGGAATGGAGGCGGGGTGGTCAATGAGGGGAGTGGATGGTTGGGGGGGTGGTAAGGGGCCAAGCTTCGTCCTATTAGAAGTGGGCGAGGGTGAAGGTCTCCCTGGCTTCCGGGCATGTCGGTCCCTCGCTGCCGCCTGTCCTCCATCCTCCGGTTGCTCCCGTGGGTCTCCCCGGACTCATCCTGCACCTCCTCGTGATCCGGCACTTCATAATCCTCCTTAGACAAGGCCGCATGTCTCTCCTCCTCCGCCCAGCTGCTGTGCCAGGTTCTGGAGGGCACAGAAAACCATCACAAAGTGGGACATCCTCTTGGCGGTATATTGAAGTGCACCATCAGAGCGGTCCAGGCATCGGTACCCCATTTTAAGCAGTTCAATGCACCGCCCAATGACAGAATGTGTCTCATTATATCGGTCTTGTTATATCGTGTTTCTGCCTTGGTCTCCGGCTTTCGCACTGACGTCACCAGCCAGAAGCTCAGCGGGTACCCCTTATCCCCCAAGAGCCAACGCATCATCCTGGGTGGTCCTTGAAGATGCTGGGGATGTCCGACTGTCCCAGAATGTCATTGTCATGCACATTCCCTCGGAAGCATACACACCCGTGCATGATCTTGAAGTGGTGGTCACACACGAGTTGAACATCAGTGAGTAGAACCCCTTTCGTTGCCCAGCAAACCACGCACATATGTTTTGGGCGTGCCCGGCACTGGAAGTGTATTGGAAGGGAGTGACGGGAATGATTTCGCAGGTGGTGAAGGCCCGGGTCAAACCAGGCTGGGGGTTAGCTCTATTTGGAGTTGCGGAAGAGCCGGGAGTGCAGGAGGCGAAAGAGGCCGACGTTGTGGCCTTTGCGTCCCTAGTAGCCCGGCGCAGGATCCTACTCATGTGGAAGGAGGCGAAACCCCCCGGACTGGAGGCCTGGGTAAATGATATGGCAGAGTTCATTAAACTGGAGCAGATAAAGTTTGCCCTGAGAGGATCGGCTCAAGGGTTCACCAGGCGGTGGCAGCCATTTCTCGACTACCTAGGGGAACGTTAGAGGGAAGACAGATGACCAGCAGCAGCAACCCAAGGGGAAGGAGGGGGGAGGGGGGGTTTAGTTTAGTTTAGGTCAAAAGATAATGGGGTTTTGTTACTTGTGTATTGTTAAATATTTCTGTATTGTTATTGTTGCGTTTGCTTTGTAAGAGGGGAAAAATTGTTGTTTGGGAAAAAAATTTCAATAAAATATATTTTTTAAAAAAGAACCCCTTTCGTTGCGTGCAAGGCGGCATGGATACCATTTTATCCCCTGGACATGGGGGATCCCAGCGATGATGGAGAATTCTGTTGCCTGAGTTTTCTGATGGGTTGATCAAGCTCAAAGTTATTAAGTCAGTTGCCGGGCACAGAGGGCATCCATGACTTCACGGATGCACTTGTGGGCTGTGGCTTGGGAAATTCCACACCTGTTTTGTACTCCCCTTTTCTCTTTTTATAGCCTAGCTCACTGTAATATTTATACTGCTTTCTCATTTTCTCAAAACTGCACAGGAGATCATTCTGCCCATCAAATCCATGTTAACTCACTAAAGAGCAATGCTATCAGTCCCATTTCCCCCACTTTATTCCAATAACCCTGCAGCACGGTAGCATTGTGGATAGCACAATTGCTTCACAGCTCCAGGGTCCAGGTTCGATTCCGGTTTGGGTCAATGGCTGTGCGGAGTCTGCACATCCTCCCCGTGTGTGCGTTGGTTTCCTCCGGGTGCTCCGGTTTCCTCCCACAGTCCAAAGATGTGCACGTTAGGTGGATTGGCCATGATAAATTGCCCTTAGTGTCCAAAACTGCCCTTCGGGTGGAGGTGTTGACCTTGGGTAGGGTGCTCTTTCCAAGAGCCGGTGCAGTCTCGATGGGCCAAATGGCCTCCTTCTGCACTGTAAATTCTATGTTAAAGTTCACTCACCTCAAGTGCACATCACATTTCCTTTTCAAATCATTAATAGTAGACGCTTCAAGCACCCTCTAGGTTGCACGTTCCAGGTGATTACCAACCTGCTTTCTCACATTCCCAGCCATGTCAAAACCAAAAATCTGTCTCCAGCCCTTGCATGATCAGCTAATGTGAACAGCTTTTTAAAATCTAAACCTGTCATACTCTTGCATACCTCTATCAAATCTCCTGCCAATGTTCTTTGCTCCAACGAGAACAATTCCACCTTCTCCAACCTATCTTTGGACGTAAGTTCCCTCATCTCCAGAAACATTCAGGTAAATCTTTCCTGTACCCTCTAAAGGATCGGCACATCCTTCCCAAAGTGTGGAGTCAAGAACTAGGAATAATACTCCAGTTGTACATGATCTATCTCGAGCTTTATAACAGCTCAATATAATTCCCTGCTTTTGTATTGAGTATCTCTATTTGCTGACTGCTCTCTCAGTAAGTCCTGCCGCCTTCAAAGATCTATGCATATGAATCCCCAGGGTTCCTCAGTCCCTAAACACTCTTTAGGACTAAACTGGTCTATATTGTCCCTCCTTATCCCCACTGCCACAATGCATCATTTCACACTTCTCTGTAATAAATTTCATCTGCCACTTGTCTGCCCATTGTTAGCCAGCTATATTCTGTTGCAGTCAGTTGGTATCATTCTCACTGCTTGTGACCCCTCCAAGTTTAGTATTTTGAAATTTTACTCTGTATTCCAAAATCCAAGTCATTTATCTCTGAATATTTCCACCATACAGGTATGTTTGCGACAAAGAAGATCAAAATTAAAAAATTTGAAATACACAGGCAAAAGCTTAATTTAATTAATCAAAAAGATAATTTTAAGCAGGAAGTTTACAAAAACTGCACTGTAAGACACTCTGCATTATGTAACATTCATCACTTAGTGTCCTCCAGTGACCTTACATGCAGAGGAACAGGGGATTTTTCTAAAAATTCTCTATCCTGAAAGAATGCCTTTTGATGCCTTAACATGAATTATATAATCAAACTTTCCTTCATGTTATATTATCCTGTTAAATAAATATCTAAAAAAGGACATTGTGACACATGTTGGTCCGGTGATAGAGATATCAAGTATCTACTTATTTTGTGGTCATTAGTTGGGAATCATTGTGCTTCGACTTTCAAACAGCTTTATTTATCTCAGATTTTATAAAGATAAGTATCATCTCTTATAATACTTCCAAATTTAAACATCAGTCTGTATATAACATAAGAACATAAGAACTAGGAGCAGGAGTAGGCCATCTGGCCCCTCGAGCCTGCTCCACCATTCAATGAGATCATGGCTGATCTTTTGTGGACTCAGCTCCACTTTCCGGCCAGAACACCATAACCCTTAATCGCTTTATTCTTCAAAAAACTATCTATCTTTAACTTAAAAGCATTTAATGAAGGAGCCTCTACTGCTTCATTGGGCAGGGAATTCCATAGATTAACAACCCTTTGGGTGAAGAAGTTCCTCCTAAACTCAGTCCTAAATCTACTTCCCCTTATTTTGAGGCTATGCCCACTAGTTCTGCTTTCACCTGCCAGTGGAAACAACCTTGCCGCATCTATCCTATCTATTCCCTTCATAATTTTATATGTTTCTATAAGATCCCCCCTCATCCTTCTAAATTCCAACGAGTACAGTCCCAGTCTACTCAACCTCTCCTCGTAATCCAACCCCTTTAGCTCTGGGATTAACATGGTGAATCTCCTCTGCACACCCTCCAGTGCCAGTACGTCTTTCTCAAGTAAGGAGACCAAAACTGAACACAATACTCCAGGTGTGGCCTCACCAACACCTTATACAATTGCAGCATAACCTCCCTAGTCTTAAACTCCAACCCTCTAGCAATGAAGGACAAAATTCCATTTGTCTTCTTAATCACCTGTTGCACCTGGAAACCAAACTTTTGCGACTCATGCACTAGCACACCCAGGTCTCTGCACGGCAGCATGTTTTAATATTTTATCATTTAAATAGTAATCCCTTTTGCTGTTATTCCTACCAAAATGGATAACGTAATTTCATAGAATTTACAGTGCAGAAGGAGGCCATTCGGCCCATCGAGTCTGCACCGGCTCTTGGAAAGAGCACCCTACCCAAGGTCCACACCTCCACCCTATCCCCACAACCCAACAACCCCACCCAACACTAAGGACAATTTTGGACACTAAGGGCAATTTATCATGGCCAATCCACCTAACCTGCACATCTTTGGATTGTGGGAGGAAACCGGAGCACCCGGAGGAAACCCACGCACACACGGGGAGGATGTGCAGACTCCGCACAGACAGTGACCCAAGCCGGAATCGAACCTGGGAACCTGGAGCTGTGAAGCAATTGTGCTACCCACAATGCTACCGTGCTGCCCCATAACCTCACATTTGTCAACATTGTATTCCATCTACCAGACCCTAGCCCATTCACTTAAGCCTATCCAAATCCCTCTGCAGACTTCCAGTATCCTCTGTCCTTTTTGCTTTACCACTCATCTTAGTGTCGTCTGCAAACTTGAACACATTGCCCTTGGTCCCCAACTCCAAATCATCTATGTAAATTGTGAACAATTGTGGGCCCAACACTGATTCCTGAGGGACACCACTAGCTACTGATTGCCAACCAGAGAAACACCCATTAATCCCCACTCTTTGCTTTCTATTAATTAACCAATCCTCTATCCATCTTTTGTGTGGCACCTTGTCAAAGGCTTTCTGGAAATCCAGATATACCACATACATTGGCTCTGGTAATGTCCTCAAAAAATTCCACTAAATTAGTTAGGCACGACCTGCCCTTTATGAACCAATGCTGCGTCTGCCCAATGGGACAATTTCCATCCAGATGCCTCGCTATTTCTTCCTTGATGATAGATTCCAGCATCTTCCCTACTACCGAAGTTAAGCTCACTGGCCTATAATTACCCGCTTTCTGCCTACCTCCTTTTTTAAACAGTGGTGTCACGTTTGCTAATTTCCAATCCGCCGGGACCACCCCAGAGTCTAGTGAATTTTCGTGAATTATCACTAGTGCATTTGCAATTTCCCTAGCCATCTCTTTTAGCACTCTGGGATGCATTCCATCAGGGCCAGGAGACCTGTCTACCTTTAGCCCCATTAGCTTGCCCATCACTACCTCTTTAGTGATAACAATCCTCTCAAGGCCCTCACCTGTCATAGCCCCATTTCCATCAGTCACTGGCATGTTATTTGTGTCTTCCACTGTGAAGACTGACCCAAAAAACCTGTTCAGTTCCTCAGCCATTTCCTCATCTCCCATTATTAAATCTCCCTTCTCATCCTCTAAAGGACCAATATTTACCGTAGCCATATATTTGTAGAAACCTTTACTATCTGTTTTTATATTCTGAGCAAGTTTACTCTCATAATCTATCTTACTCTTCTTTATAGTTTTTTTAGTAGCTTTCTGTTGCCCCCTAAAGATTTCCCAGTCCTCTAGTCTCCCACTAATCTTTGCTACTTTGTAGGCTTTTTCCTTCAATTTGATACTCTCCCTTATTTCCTTAGATACCCAAGGTCAATTTTCCCTCCTACCGTCCTTCCTTTTTGTTGGTATAAACCTTTGCTGAGCACTGTGAAAAATCGCTTGGAAGTTTCTCCACTGTTCCTCAACTGTTTCACCATAAAGTCTTTGCTCCCAGTCTACCTTAGCTAGTTCTTCTCTCATCCCATTGTAATCTCCTTTGTTTAAGCACAAAACACTCGTGTTTGATTTTACCTTCTCACCCTCCATCTGTATTTTAAATTCCACCATATTGTGATCGCTCCTTCCAAGAGGATCCCTAACTATGAGATCCTGAATCAATCCTGTCTCATTACACAGGACCAGATCTAGGACCACTTGTTCCCTCGTAGGTTCCATTACATACTGTTCTAGGAAACTATCGCGGATACATTCTATAAACTCCTCCTCAAGGCTGCCTTGACCGGCCTGGTTAAACCAATCGACATGTAGATTAAAATCCCCTGCTGTACCATTTCTACATGCATCAGTTATTTCTTTGTTTATTGCCTGCCCCACCATAATATTACTATTTGGTGGCCTATAGACTACTCCTATCAGTGACTTTTTCGCCTTACTATTCCTGATTTCCACCCAAATGGATTCAACCTTATCCTCCATAGCACCGATGTCATCCCTTACTATTGCCCGGATGTCATCCTTAATTAACAGAGCTACACCACCTCCCTTACCATCCACTCTGTCCTTCTGAAAAGTTTGATACCCTCGGATATTTAACTCCCAGTCGTGACCATCCTTTAACCATGTTTCAGTAATGGCCACTAAATCATAGTCATTCACGATGATTTGCACCATCAATTCATTTACCTTATTCCGAATACTACGAGCATTCAGGTAGAGTACACTAATGTTGGTTTTTTTACCTCTGTTCTGAATCTTAACACCTCAATCAGTAACCTCTCCTAAGTTATATTACCTCTTAACTTTTCTCCTAATTTTCTTTGTCGTTGAACCCATATCTTCATGTAACAACCTGCCGCGTCGCTTACCATTAATGTTTTCACTTCCCGTTTTATTCCTTTTAGTATTCCTGGTCCTATTCACTGAGCTCCCCTCAGTCACGGTACCTTGTACTGTCGCCCTTTTTGATTTTTGACTATGGATTCTCTGCCTTACACTTTCCCCCTTACTGCCTTTTGTTTCTGTCCCTGTTTTATTACCTTCCAACTTCCTACATCGGTTCCCATTCCCCTGCCACATTAGTTTAAACCCTCCCCAACAGCTCTAGCAAACACCCTCCGTAGGACATCGGTTCCAGTCCTGCCCAGGTGCAGACCGTCTGGTTTGTACTGGTCCCACCTCACCCAGAACCGGTTCCAATGCCCCAGGAATTTGAATCCCTCCTTCTTGTACCATCTCTCGAGCCACGTATTCATCCTATCTATCCTGACATTCCTACTCTGACTAGCTCGTGGCAATGGTAGCAATCCTGAGATTACTACCTTTGAGGTCCTACTTTTTAGTTTAACTCCTAACTCCCTGAATTCAGCTTGTAGGACCTCGTCCCGTTTTTTACCTATATCGTTGGTGCCTATGTGCACCACGGCAGCTGGCTGTTCATCCTCCCCCCCCCCCCCCCCCCCCCCCAAATGTCTTGCAGCCGCTCCGATACATCCTTCACCCTTGCACCAGGGAGGCAACAAACCATCCTGGAGTCTCGATTCTGTCCGCAGAACCGCCTGTCTATTCCCCTTACGGTTGAGTCCCCTATCACTATAGCCTTGCCATTCTGCTTCCTGCCCAACTGCGCAGTGGAGCCAGCCACGGTGCCATGAACCTGGTTGCTGCTGCCTTCCCCTGGTGAGCCATCTCCCTCAACAGTATCCAAAGCGGTATATCTGTTTTGCAGGGAGATGACCGCAAGGGACACCTGCACTGCCTTCCTACTCTTGCTCTGTCTTTTGGTCACCTATTTTCTATCTCCCTCAGTACCTTTCACCTGCGGTGTGACCAACTCGCTAAACGTGCGATCCACGACGTCCTCAGCATTGCGGACGCTCCAAAGTGAGTCCATCTGCAGCTCCAGAGCCGTCAAGCGGTCTAACAGGAGCTGCAACTGGACACACTTCTTGCACGTGAAGGAGCCAGGGACAGTGGACGTGTCCCTGAGCTCCCACATCGCACACGAGAAGCATGACACGGGTCTGAGATCTCCTGCCATGTCTTAAACCTTCGGTTAACTTCAACAACTAAGATTTCCCAAAAAAACAACGAAGAAAAAATAAATAAATATACCAATGAAAAGAAAAAGAAAAACTACTTACCAGTCACTTACCAGGGATAAACAGCACTTCCTCTCCCCCCCAGCTTTGAATTCCCACCTAGATTCAAATTCCCAAACTCACTCTTTGCAGTCTCACTCTGGCTGTGTCTTCTCTGGCTCACTGGGAGAACTCACTGGGAGTGAGTTACAAGTTGCTCTTTTTAAATTGGCCTGAATTGACTCCCCTCCCCCACCTGCTTTTAGATCAAGGTAGATTTAAAGTGACTGACACTTAACTGCCAACCAGTTATGTGAGTGGGTGGAGCAGCCCTTGTTAACCGACACTGCACAATTCTAGATTAATTTAAATTAATTTAAACTCCTGAAATTTAAAAGGAGCTGACTTACTGATTTCATTTGATTCCATTCCCACCTAGATTCAAATTCCCAAACTCACTCTTTCATCATAGAAATACTCATGACGTTCAGGACACCATGGAAAAAATATGAAATGAACCAAATTTTAATCATATTCTATTGTAATCATCTAAATGGAAATGCTATTAAAAGGATGACCACTTTATTTCAAAAGGGAAATAGGAATAGTCAGGAATTCACTTTCACAGGGCCGGATTGTTGTTTTATAGTTGGGGTGTGTGAAGATTGGGATGGGGTGGGAAATGTTTCTATGAACCATGTTTATGTCATTGTTATTATTATTATGAAAACTTGCAAATACCCCAATAAAAATATTTTTTGAAAAAGGAATTCACTTTCACTTCCAGCCGATCTGAATCATACCTTTACACACTAGGACACTGTGGTAATACCAGGTATTGCGGTACCTGAGAGGTGGATGACCATTGGCTAGACCCAGGAGTCTACCATTGGCTAGACCCAGAAGTCTACCATTGGCTGATGTACTTAGCTCCGCCCTGAGAGGCGGAGTATAAGAACCGATGCCGTCCCAGCAGCCTTCACTTTCTGTATCAAAGCTGCTGGGGAACAGTTCTAGCAGATTAGAGCCTATTAGTTATGACTCACCTTGTCTCGAGAGTAATTGATTGCGTATCAATTTAATCTGCTGCAACCTCAGTTGAAAGGATGGATCTCCGTATCAAACCGGAGTGCCTTCAGCTCAGTCCCCACGCGGACAACTCTGCTGCTATCTTCAAACATTGGCTGGCGTGTTTTAAGAGCTACCTCGACACGGCCGCCAACACCCCCACGGAAAGACAAAAGATGCACCTTCTACGCTCGCGGGTCAGCCCTGGGATCTACCCTCTGATCGAGGAGGCGGAGAATTATGCTGCAGCTATCGAGCTGCTGGAAGGACATTATCTCCGTCCTGTGAACCAGGTCTACGCCCGTCACCTGCTGGCAACTAGGAGGCAAAGCCCTGAAGAAACGCTGGAAGACTTCTATCGGGCACTGCTGGTGCTGGGCCGAAACTGTGGCTGCCCGCCAGTTTCGGGGAACGAGCACACGGAACTTTTAATCAGGGATGCTTTCGTGGCAGGTATGACTTCCCCCGATATCCGCCGAAGGCTCCTAGAAATGGACACACTGGGACTTACTGAGGCACGGGCGGGGTCCATGGACGTTGCGTATAACGCGCTGGCTTTTGCTCCCGGACGCGCGGCGCCCCCTGGGCTGCGTGGCACCCCGTTGCGGCAGCCCCCCAGACCTTCCCTCTAACCCCGCAATACCGAACCCCGCAAGCCTGCGCGGCGAGACGGCCCGCTACCGCCGCCGGACAACGCTGTTTTTTCTGCAGCCAGGCGAATCATCCCCGCCCGCGCTGCCCGGACCGCACCGCCACCTGCAAAGGGTGCGGCAAGAAGTGCCACTATGTCAAGGTCTGCCAGGCCTTTGCCATGGCCGCGGTCTCCAGCAACTATCGGCAGCCGTTTTTTCAGGCCCCGGCCGTCCAGCGCCCACCGCCATCCACCTATCCTCAGGCCACGTGCGACCCACCACGCTGGACGGGTGGGCGCCGCCATTTTGTCCCTCACCGCCGCCATCTTCTGCATCCCCGGACTCCATGTGCGACCCATGGCTGACCCTTAAGGTCGACCCGCCTTCCCTGTTTGCGAACCTCACCACTGATTGCAAACCCGTCGCCACCAGGAGCAGAACGTACAGTGCCCAGGACCGGACCTTTATCAGGTCGGAGGTCCAAAGGCTGCTGAGGGAAGGGGTCATCGAAGCGAGCAACAGCCCCTGGAGGGCTCAAGTAGTGGTGGTAAAGACCGGGGAGAAACATAGGATGGTCATTGACTACAGCCAGACCATCAACAGGTTTACGCAGCTGGGTGCGTACCCTCTTCCCCGTATAGCAGACCTGGTAAACAGGATTGCGCAATACAAAGTTTTCTCCACGGTGGATCTCAAGTCTGCCGACCACCAGCTACCCCTCCATAATGGTGACGGCCAGTACACTGCCTTCGAAGCAGATGGGCGGCTCTATCACTTTTTAAGAATTCCCTTCGGGGTCACAAATGGGGTCTCGGTCTTCCAGGGTGAGATGCACCGAATGGTTGACCGGTACGGCTTACGCGCAACGTTCCCGTATCTCGATAACGTCACCATCTGCGGCCATGACCAGCAGGACCATGACACCAACCTCCGAAAATTTCTCCAGATCGCAAATATCCTTAATCTGACTTACAATAAGGATAAATGAGTGTTTAGCACCGACCGGCTAGCCATTACAGGCTACGTAGTGCGAAGTGGAGTCATAGGCCCCCACCCTGAACGCATGCGGCCCCTCATGGAATTCCCCCTCCCTCATTGCCCCAAGGCCCTAAAGCGCTGCCTCGGTTTTTTCAGCTATTGTGCACAGTGGGTCCCCAATTACGCAGACAAGGCTCGACCCCTGATCCAGTCCGCAACCTTCCCCCTGTCGACGGAGGCCCGCCAGGCCTTCTGCCGCATCAAAGCAGACATTGCAAAAGCCACGATGCGCGCCATTGACAGGTCCCTCCCCTTCCAGGTCGAGCGATGCGTCCGACGTAGCTCTGGCGGCCACCCTCAACCAAGCGGGCAGGCCCGTGGCTTTCTTCTCCCTCACCCTCCATGTTTCCGAAATCCGCCACTCCTCGGTCGAAAAGGAGGCCCAGGCCATAGTAGAAGCTGGGCGACACTGGAGGCATTACCTGGCCGGCAGGAGATTACGAGATCTTGTACCGACCCGGGAAGCTGAACGAGCCTCCTGATGCCCTGTCCCGTGGCACTTGTGCCTCCGCACAAGTGGACCGCATCCGATCCCTCCATGAGGACCTCTGCCACCCGGGGGTCACTCGTTTCTTTCATTTTATCAAGACCCGCAACCTGCCCTACTCCATCGAGGAGGTCAGGACCGTGTCCAGGGACTGCCAAATCTGCGCGGAGTGCAAACCGCACTTCTACCGGCCAGAGAGGGCGCACCTGATAAAGGCTTCCCGTCCCTTTGAATGCCTCAGCATGGATTTCAAAGGCTCCCTCCCCTCCACCGACCGCAACACGTACTTCCTGATTGACGAGTACTCCCGGTTCCCATTCGCCATCCCCTGCCCAGACATGACCACAACCACCGTCATCAAGGCCCTCCAGGGTATCTTTACACTGTTTGGTTTCCCCGCATACATTCACAGTGATAGGGGGTCCTCCTTTATGAGTGACAAACTGCGTCAATTCCTGTTCAGCAAAGGCATCGCCTCCAGCAGGACGACCAGTTACAACCCCGAGGAAATGGGCAGGTTGAGAGGGAGAACGGCACGGCCTGGAAGACCGTCCTGCTGGCCCTACGGTCTAGGAATCTCCCAGTCTCCCGCTGGCAGGACGTCCTCCCGATGGCCCTTCACACCATCCGGTCGCTGCTCTGTACTACCACAAATCAGACACCTCATGAACGTCTCCTTGTTTTCCCCAGGAAGTCCTCCTCCGGGACCTCGCTCCCAACCTGGCTAGCGACACCCGGACCCATCCTGCTTCGGAGACATGCGAGGGCGCACAAGTCGGACCCGTTGGTCGAGAGGGTCCACCTGCTGCACGCCAACCCCCAGTACGCCTATGTAGCATTCCCTGACGGTCGCCAAGACACGGTCTCCCTTCGGGACCTGGCGCCCGCCGAGCCCCACGCGCACCCGCACCATTGCCCCCACCCTCCCCGCAGCACCTGACCGGAGGGTCAGTACTCCCGCCGCCCCTACCTAGACCCGAACAAGCACCGACGCCCCCTACAGGCGCCCCCGCCCCCTGCCCACTTTTCGCCCCAACAGCGAAAAGGTGACGAAGCTGCCTGGGAGGACGACACCACGTTCCCGGAGTCACAACCGCCGGGGCCCCCATCAGGATCGCCGCCGAAGCCCAGACGTTCCAGAAGGATGACCCGATTGACTGACTGCTGCACCATGAACACTTTGCTATTACCCTCGACATCACGGCACCTCCGTTCCTGGTCCTACCATGTGAAAGGCGACATTAACGCTGGCCATCACCCCGCCGGATTCTTTTTAACAGGGGGTGAATGTGGTAATACCAGGTATTGCGGTACCTGAGAGGTGGATGACCATTGGCTAGACCCGGGAGTCTACCATTGGCTGATGTACATAGCTCCGCCCTGAGAGGCGGAGTATAAGAACCGATGCCATCCCAGCAGCCTTCACTTTCTGTATCAAAGCTTCTGGGGAACAGTTCTAGCAGATTAAAGCCTATTAGTTATGACTCACCTTGTCTCGAGAGTAATTGATTGCGCATCAGACACAAATGCAATCATGTAGAAAAAAAATTTAGAGTACCCAATTCTTTTTTTTTTTACAATTAAGGGGCAATTTAGGATGGCCAATTCACATACCCTGCACATCTTTTTGGGTTATGGGGCGAGACCCACGCAGACACGGGGAGAATGTGCAAACTCCATACAGTCAGTGACCCGGGACCGTTATCGAACCTGAGTCCTTGTGCCACGAGGCAGCAGTGCTAACCACTGCGCCACCGTGCTGCCCACTAAATGCAATCATCGTGACCATGCTAGTATCGTGTCTTGCCCATCCTTTGTGTCACATCCATGGGCATGATACACCCGAATGTGAACAAAGTCCCATAGTGCACCCGATTATCAGGTGTTTCTCAGTGCTATCGATCGGCCGCTTGGGTAGATCGGGGTGGGGTTCCCTGGGGAACGCAAAGCTAAGGTCGCACTTAGTCTCATTTTCTGCACTGAGGAGCTCCGCTTGCGGGAACCTCTCAGTGCAGAGAGAGATTTAAAATAGCATCCCGGTCTCTCAACCCCCCACAATGCGACCCCCGAATCTCCCCCAAGCTCCACCTCACCGACAAGGGGGACCTTGGCTCCTCATGCACCCAGGCAGGGCACCCCCAGGCCCGATCCCCACCACGCAAAAAATGCCAGCTTGGCACTTTGGCAGTGCTACCTTAGATTGGATTGGATTTGTTTATTGTCACGTGTACCAAGGTACAGTGAAAAGTATTTTTCTGCGAGCAGCTCAGCAGATCATAGAACAGTACAGCACAGAACAGGCTC
Source organism: Scyliorhinus torazame (assembly GCF_047496885.1). Lineage (NCBI taxonomy): Eukaryota > Metazoa > Chordata > Chondrichthyes > Carcharhiniformes > Scyliorhinidae > Scyliorhinus > Scyliorhinus torazame. Next base: position 100,541,780 of record NC_092716.1, on the reverse strand, counting down.
TTCGGCCCTCGATGTTGTGCCGAGCATTGTCCGAAACCAAGATCAAACTATCCCACTCCCTGTCATTCTAGTGTGCTCCATGTGACTATCCAATAACCGCTTGAAAGCTCCTAATGTGTCCGACTCCACTATCACAGCAGGCAGTCCATTCCACACCCTAACCACTCTTTGAGTAAAGAACCTACCTCGGACATCATTAAGTACATGAAAAGAAAAAGAAATAAAAGAAAATACATAATAGGGCAACACAAGGTACACAATGTAACTACATAACACCGGCATTGGGTAAAGCATACAGGGGTGTAGTATAAATTAGGTCAGTCCATAAGAAGGTAGTTTAGGAGTCTGGTAACAGCGGGGAAGAAGCTGTTTTTGAGTCTGTTTGTGCGTGTTCTCAAACTTTTGTATCTCCTGCCCGATGGAAGAAGTTGGAAGAGTGAGTAAGCCGGGTGGGAGGGGGCCTTTGATTCTGCTGCCCGCTTTCCCCAGGCAGCGGGAGGTGTAGATGGAGTCAATAGATGGGAGGCAGGTTCATGCGATGGACTGGGTTGCTTTCACGACTCTCTGAAGTTTCTTGCGGTCCTGGGCCGAGCAGTTGTCATACCAGGCTGTGGTGCAGCCAGATAGGATGCTTTGTATGGTGCATCTGTAAAAGTTGGTAAGAGTTAATGTGGACATGCTAAATTTGCTTAGTTTCCTGAGGAAGTATAGGCGCTGTTGTGCTTTCTTGGTGGTAGTGTCGACGTGGGTGGACCAGGACAGATTTTGGGAGATGTGTACCCCCAGGAATTTGAAACTGCTAACCATCTCCACCTCGACCCCGTTGATGCTGACAGGGGTGTTTACAGTACTTTGCTTCCTGAAGTCAATGATTAGCTCTTTAGTTTTGTTGGCATTGAGGGATAGATTGTTGTCATTGCATCACTCCACTAGGTTCTCTATCTCCCTCCTGTAATCAATATTCAGCTCACTATGGTCGTATCGTCAGCAAACTTGTAGATGGAGTTGGAACAAAATTTTGCCACACAGTTGTGTGTGTACAGGGAGTATAGTAGGGGGCTAAGAACGCAGCCTTGCGGGGCCCTGGTTTGGAGAACTATTGTGGAGGAGGTGTTGTTGTTTATTCTTACTGAGTGTGGTCTGTGGGTTAGAAAGTCGAGGATCCAGTTGCAGAGTGAGGAGTAAAGTCCTAGGTTTTGGAGCTTTGATATGAGCTTGGCTGGGATTATGGTGTTGAAGGCGGAGCTGTAGTTAATAAATAGGAGTTTGATGTAGGAGTCTTTGTTGTCAAGGTGTTCTAGGGATGAGTGTAGAGCCTGGGAGATGGCATCTGCTGTGGACCAGTTGTGGCGGTATGCAAATTTAAAAACAATTTTTAAATAGAATTTACAGTGTAGAAGGAGGCCATTCGGCCCATCAAGTCTGCACCGGTTCTTGGAAAGAACACCCTACCCAAGCCCACACCTCCACCGTATCCCCATAACCCAGTAACCCCACCCAGCACTAAGAGCAATTTTGGACACTAAGGGCAATTTACCATGGCCAATCCACCTAACCTGCACATCTTTGGACTGTGGGAGGAAACCGGAGCACCCGGAGGAAACCCACGCAGACACAGGGAGAACGTGCAGACTCCGCACAGACAGTGGCACAGCCGGGAATCGAACTGGGACCCTGGAGCTGTGAAGCAATTGTGCTAACCACTATGCTACCGTGCTGCCCCTTGCAGTAGATCAAGGCTTTATGGGAGTATGGAGGTGATGCTCTTCATGACCAACCTCTCAAAGCACTTCATTACGACTAAAATCAGGGCCACCGGACGGTAGTCATTGAGGCACGTTGCCTTGTTCTTCTTTGGCACCAGTATGATGGTGGTCTTCATGCAGCAGGTGGGGACCTCGGAGCGGAGTAGGGACAGGTTAAAGATGTCTGCGAACACATCTGCCAGCTGGTCCGCGCAGGCTCTGAGTGCATGACCAGGGATCCTGTCCGGACCCGTCGCCATCCGAGGGTTCACTTTCAGGAAAGCCGATCTGACTTTGGAAGCTGTGACGGTGGGTGTGGGTGTGTTATGGGCTGCTGGGGCATTCGACAGCAGATCGTTGGTTTCCTGCTCGAACCGAGCATAGAATGCATTGAGTTCATCAGGGTGGGATGCGCTGCAGCTGGAGATACTGCTCGGCTTCGCCTTGTTGCCCGTTATGTTGTTTAGGCCTTGCCACAACCGCCGAGAGTCTGTAATGCTGTAGCACCCTGGAAATGTCATGTAGGTGCCAACCTGTCACTGTCAATGTGCCAGACTGGTACTGCCAGGGTGCTACCCTGCCCAGAGGGCAAGCACATAGGGGCCTCAAATCCCCCGGGAGACCCCGATGAGTGCAGTTCCATCTGGTCCCCGTTTGTGGGGATCAGCACTAAACGGTGCACTCCTGAGGTCTCCAAGGCAACGGAGTTAGATCCCATGCCTTGGGTAGATCCTGAGAATGTATATTAGAGCGAGACAGCTAGATTTGCCAGAAAGTGATCCGGCACACAATGGATGGGATTCACATCCCAACGTCTCACGAGATTGCATTAGATCTCACGAGGCATGGCAAGTCAGGTTGATCCCGGAAGAGGGATCTCCCGCATCTACCGGACACGCCACGCTGCTTTTCAGGCGAAGGCGGCCGGTAGATCTCGCCCCATACCTTTTCTCAGGATGTTGGCTAAACTCAGATCACATTATTTTCCTATCAGATGGTTTGTTTCAACTGTCTTCTAATTACTTTATTGCATTGAACTTCATTTTTAAATGTCATTTCCATCTTTGATGAAAATTGATGTCTATTTGAATCATCATAAAGAGAATATTCCTTTGATGTGTGCAATGTTATCTCAGTTATATCTTTCATGTATATTTTACCAAACAATAAAACAATTTTAATGTCCTTTAGTCTGACATTCATATCAGGTCAATTTGTAAATTAAATACAAAAATCAGCATTTCTTGGATAATACCCACAGATGAAAACAACTAAGATTAACCTTTTCTAATTGTATGCAAAAATAGCTGAATAGAAATTTGATTTGCTGTCTGACCCAAACTGTTATGGGCAATGGATAGTCTAAGGCATACCCAATATTGGACCTCAGGCCTCATCAAATTAACTTAGCAAGTCGTGTAGCCACCTAAATTGGCCAACTCCCGATCCAAAATGGCGAACGGCAAAGGCTGATGGGAAAGTCAGCCAACAAGACAAAAACCAGCAGCTGCAGGTTTGCTGTGTATTTACCTCTGAAAAGGCCAGACAACATCGATACCAGCAGCCACCAGCATAACAAAGTAACAGCCATCTGCATACTGATGAGCAATCCCCGAGAACAATAAGTAACATTTTGGACACACAAAGCAAAGCCAGACTCCTCGGCGCCAGCAGGAGCCAACACAAAGAAGGTGAACAAGTACCTCAAGACCGCCCATCAATCAGGGAACCGTCCAGTATTGGAGAAAATCGAACCAAGCGATTGGAACAAAGTTGAATCACTTGGGACCAGGTACAGGGTCCGCCCCGAAAGGCGGGAAGCCCCTGGGGACTATAAGAGTTAAGCCCCAAGTTCAAATCGCTCTCTCTTGAGCTCGTCACTCTTCAGCAGCTCCTCTTCACCTCTTCTTCCTGCCCGGGTCACCCAGCAACACGAACCAACATTGACCGTGACCGGTGCAGTGAAGACCGACAGAAGTAAGTCTTAATTCAACGCTCGCTACGAGATAGGCGCTCCTAGCTACCAATCCGTACCAACTTCGAATCCCGCAGACTCAGAACCCGAACAAAAGGCCTTTTGTTCCCCTGACCTGGTGGGCCAGTCCGAAGTTAAGTATATGCCTGTTAGTTATAGAAGTAGCTTAGACATAGAATTAGTCATGAGTAGCGATTACTGTGTATAATAAATGTGCTTTGATTTAAATCTTACTAATCGGTGTATTGGATTATTGATCATTACTCGGACTTGAACCTCGTGGCGGTATCATAAAGATACCTGGCGACTCGAGAGCAAAGGTAATAAAACACAGCAATTGAACCAAGGCAAAGTTAGCAACAGTTGCAGACTCAGATCCTGGCAGATATTCAAAAGCAGCTCACCAGCAAAAAATGCTTAGAATTTCAGGTTGCTACAGTTCCGGCACTGGCCTCAGATTAGTGCTGAAAGAGGAAATGAAGACAATTGGGGTAGACAGGCACGGAACACCATTGCCGCAGCCAGCAAGGAAGTCCTGCAGCTGCACACACTGCTGACTGCCCCCTGTGAACTTAGGGCCATGGGTCGTATAGGTGTCCTCCCGGAGCATCCCCCCTCTGGCCCCAACCGACCCATCACCTGTATGGTCGCGCACCAGCACAACCACTGCCATCTTGTTGGCAGGGATGAATGTGTGTGGGTATTGTAATGTGAATGTGCGGCCCCTGCTTGTCAGCCTCCCAAGTGTCAATCACGGGCAATTGATTGTGTTCCATGTGGCACACGTGCTAGCCCATCCACAGTTGCTGAATCGATCCAGGTTCGCCGCCAGTTTTGCTGTTGTGAAAATCCACAAATTCTACGTCAGGGTCAACACTTAGGCCGGGATTCTCCCCTAACCGGTGGGGCAGACTGTACCGGTGCCGAAGAGTGGCGTGAACCACTCTGGCGTCGGGCCGCCCGGAAGGTGTGGAGGGGGGGTCCTCTCTGCGCCGGCCATGGCGGATGTTTACAGAGGCCGGCGCGGAGGCAAAGAGTGCCCCCACGGCACAGGCCCGCCCGCGGATCAGTGGGCCCCGATCGCGGGCGAGGCACCGTGGGGGCACCCCCCGTGGCCAGATCCCCCCGCACCCCACCGAGGACTCCGCAGGCCACCCGCAGAGCAAGGTCCCGCCGGTAAGGACCTTGTTTGATTTACACCGGCGGGACTGGCCGAAAACGGGCAATTGCTCGGCCCATCGCGGAGCGGGGGATCACCGGGGGGGTCACTGCCAACAGCCCCCGACTGGCGCGGCGCGATTGCCGCCCCGCCAAAAAAACGGCGCTGGAGAATCCGTCAGCCGGCGTCAGGGTGGGATTCACGCCGCCCCCCCCGGCGATTCTCCAGCCCGGCGGGGGGGGTCGCAGAATCCTGCCCTTGTCTCAGAAATGGAGAATCCCGCCCGTGATCTTTCATTATTGTCATGCAAGTGTGCCTTTAAGAAATGGATGTGTAAGCAATGTACCTTTAAGAAAACAGTGATGTCAGAGAGTGGGTGAGGCTGGGCGTTAGGTCAGCCATTTTGCAGGTTTTTAGTTTCAGTTTAAAAGCAGTGTCTGTGTTTTTCCAGAGAGCTGCAAGTTTTGCAGTTTGGTTTTGCTGAGCGCAGCTAAAAAGTGCCTGGCTGGTTTTGCTGAGAGCAGTTTAAAAGTAGAAAGCCAGTTTGCGACAGTCTCTGCCATTCTACAGAAACTATATATATCCTTTAACCTGATGTGATACTGTTTAAAGGTGTTAAGTCTCTTGGAAGTTTGAAGGAACATTTTAAGGAATTATTTACTGTTGCAATATTTTCTGAGTTATCTTTGAGTAAGGGGTGTTAAGAGATCCAATGTTTATTTAAGACGTTAAGCTGAGTTCATGGAATAAACAGTGTTTTGTGTTTAAAAACCCACGTGTCCATAATTGTAATCCCACACCTAGGGAAAAAGCCGTGTGCTCGGAAAAGCAACAAATCCATTAAAGGGAGAGGTTGGTTGAACTCCATGATACATTTTGGGGTTCTGAAAGGCCTCGCCCATAACATTTTCTTTGACTCGAAAATAGTTTTGAAGCCATCATACCATGCTCCAGCCGAGTATTTTGCACTCACATAGGTCTAGCCTGATGTAAACAGGAAGTCTAACTGTATATTACAAGGTTAGCACTATGTATAGAAATGATGCAGAAAGGGGGTAGACCAGGCACTCAGCCTCAAGTCAGTCTTGCATCAGACTAATAATTTCACACAGTGCTGATCTTTCATAAGACTCTCAGGCACACATACATTCCTATAAGGGATCAACACATCAACAGGACAACAATTAATTCAGTTAATTTTTCCAAAGTCAATTGCTATAAGGATGCTATTGGATACTAGGATATCAATAGAATTTATAAATAGGTTAACGTGGGTGGCACAAAACAGATTCAAACAAGTGCAAACTCTTGAGCCTTATTTATTCTTTGCAAAACTGATGTGAATCATCTCAACGTTTGCATTCTATAAACAACAATCAATATAGAATCAGAAAAGGAAGATCCTGCCTGTTCAACTTTCTTGCCTTCTCTGAGGAAGAGACAATTCAATTGCCCTATGACATGGTGTAACTCAAACAAAATTCTAAAAAATAGACTATTTGTTAAATTCAAAACCGTAGGGATCAATGGTGAACCCAGAAAATGGAAAATAAATTGGCTGAAGGGTAGAGAACAATTAATACTCATTAGAAGAGTGATGGGGAGGGCACTGAATGGAGCGCTCCTGGGGTCAAGAGTTGGGCTCACTAATGTTTCTGATTTATAGAAATTATTTGGTTTCAGGAACTCAGTGCAAAAGCACTGGAACTGGAGAAGGCAATTCAGAAGTTACAGAATAAAGAAAATACAATATACAGCGAAGACATAATTTAAAGCAGCCAAGTGTAAAATACTGCAAATAGGAAAAGAAAGTTTGTGCTGGAGTCTCTGGTCCTGCAAGTTTTTCTCCTTCAGATAATTATCCAATTTCCTCATGAAAACAATTAATGAATCTACCTCCACTATCCTCTCAGGCAGTGCATTCCAGTTCATAAACACAAGTTCAAATCCCCCCACGACATCTAGGGAATTTAAATTCAATTAAATAAATCAGGAATTAAAAAGCTAATCTCACTAATGCTGACCATAAAACTACTAGATTATCATAAAAACCATCTGGTTCATTAATGATCTTTCGAAAAGGAAATCTGTCATCCTTGCCATGACTGGTCTAAATGTTGCTCCGTACCCACAGCAATGTGATTGACTCTTAACTGCCTTCTGAAATGGCCTGATGAGCCATTCAGGTCTATCAAACTGCTAAGAAAAAACTGAAAAAGGCAAAACCAAACAGACCACCAGGCATCAACCTAGGCATCAGATATGACAGCCCAGATCCTGCAAATTGTTCCTCACCATCAACTGGGGATTTTGGAGACCTGTCCCACAGACCTATCAAGCAATAGCCTGACAGTCAAAACTTTGAACCATTCCTTGTAACCAACATTCTGAAGGAGATCGCCATCCTTGAGTATATCCTCTCACTGGCTGAACAGACATATCCATCAAAGGTGGCAGCAGTGATATATTGACGGGAGGAAGTGATCCATGACTGATCTGATTGAGGTCTTAATTTCACTTTTTTGCCAACCTGCCTTAACCTTCAACTCGTTTGTCAATCAAAAATCTGTCTTACTCAGCCTTGAATATATTTAATGAGGTAGCCCCTGCTACTCACTGGGGAAGAAACACCAGTGACTCTGATGGGAAAATATCTTATTTTGAAACTGTGCCCCCTAGTTCTTAATTCCCTACGAGGAGAAATATCTTCTCAACATCTACTCTGTCAAGCCTCCTCAGAATTGTAAATGAATCAGAACTCCTGATTGTTGAACACCAGTTGGAAGAAACACTGAAAATTGCAACAGCACAAAGTGTATTCAAAGTGGGGACTTCAATATTCATTACCAAGAGTGGCTTAGTAGCACCGCTACTGACCATGTTGGCCAAGATCTGAAAGGCAGATCTTCTAGACTGGGCTTGTAGGAGAAAAACAATGGCGTGATCTACCAGCCTCGTCACGCTGGTCGCGAAAACAAGAGGGCCGGTTAGATCGCGATAGAGGCCGAAATCGGGAACCACGCCAGGTGCCGATTGGTTGCCGATCTTTTTTTAAAATATTTTTATTCTCCTCATTTTCCACTTTTTCATCAAATATACAACCAACACAAGGTAACCAAAAATAACAAATACAATAGCAATTCCCGAACAAGCATCCCCTTCAACATACCAACCCAAACCTCACCCCAACATCCCAAATCAAAAAAGACCAAAAGAGAATCCACGGTCATCCCATACATGGTAAATAATATACTCATCCCCCCACTTATGTTCGATGGCATTCAATTCTTGAAAGTGTAGGATAAACAATGCCCATGAATTGAAGAACCCTTCCATCCGCCCCCTCAACTCAAATTTCACCTTCTCGAGCGTCAAAAATTCCAGCAGAGCACAGGACGGAGAAGCTGACCTGCACCCAACAGGACCTGCCTTCAGGCAATCAGCGTGTCGAAGGCTAAGACATCTGCCCCCACACCTGCCTGCAGCCCAGGCTGGTCTGACACCCCGGAAATGGCTTCCAGGGGCCCTGGTTCGAACCTCACATGCACCACCCCCGAGATGACCTCAAAAACCTCACTCCAATACCCCTCCAGTTTCAGGCAGGACCAAAACATGTGAACATGGTTTGCGGGGCTCCTCCCACAGCACTCATACACATCCTCCACCACGTCAAAGAGTCAGCTCTTCCTCGCCCTTGTCAGGTGCGCCCTATATACCACCTTCAACTGTATCAGCCCTCGTGCGCGAGGTTGAGACATTTACCCTCTGGAGCACCTCACACCACAGCTCATCCTTCATACCCTCCCCAAATTCTTCCTCCCACTTAGCTTCAATCCCCTCCAATGGTACCTTGTCCTCCCCCAGAATCTTCCCATAAATCGCTGAAACCACCCCCTTCTCCATTCTCCTTGTCGCCAAAACCTCTTCCAACAATGTGGAGGCCAGCACTATCGGGAAGCCCTGAACCTTCTTCCTGGTAAAACTACGGATCTGCAAATATCTAAATACCTCCACCTGCCCAGTCCATATTTCTCCCCAACTCCTCCAGCCTCTCAAAACAGCCTCCCAAAAACAAACCCTTTAATACCCTAGCTCCCCTTTCGTCTCATCTACGAAACCTCACATCTCACTTCCCTAGCTCAAACTTATGGTACCCACAATCAGCATCTCTTTTGGCCCGCCTACAACCCAAAGCACTGCCTCAACTGCCTCCAAATCTTCAGCGTTGCCGCCACCACTGGACTCTCAGAACGCTTGCCCGGGGCCGTCGGGTGCAGTGACGCCGCCAACGCTCCCAGCCCCAATTCCCTGCACAGACCCTCCTCCATTCCAACCTACCGGGATTCCCACCCCTCTGACCCAACTCCTCACCTTTTCAGCATTCACCGCCCAGCAATAACACAATAGATTTGGGAGGCGCAACCCCCACGACTGCCATCCCCTCTGCAGAAGTACCCTCCAGATCCTAGCCACCTTCCTGTCCCCCAAATAAACGAGGTAATCAAGTTCTCAACCTCCTTAAAAAGCGCCTTTGGTAAAAAGATCGGCAGGCACCGAAATATAAACAAAAACGTCCACAAAGCAACGCATTCACTTTAATCGACTGCACCCGACCCACCAGTGACAGAGGAAGACCACCCCACCCCGACAAGTCTTCCCCCACCCACCACCAAGCTAGCAAGAGTGTAACCCCCCCCACAGTCCCATGCCGCCCGCACCCCCAGATATCCAAAGTGGGTCACCGCCCTACGAAATGTCAGCCTCCCCTCCCCCAAACCCGCTCCCACCCCTGGCCGGGACACCCAAAGTATTCACTTTTGTCTAAATCCAGCTTATACCTCGAAAAGGACCCAGACATTCAGAGCAGTCACAGTTTATCCCCCACCGACGCACCCGGCTCCGACACATACAATAATAAATCATCCACGTACAAACACACCCCATGTTCCACCGCCCCCTCCCGTGCTATTCCCCTCCACACCCCGAACTCCTCAGCACAATGACCGAAGGCTCAATTGTTAGTGCAGACAACAGAGGGGACACAGGACACCCCCACCCGGCCCCCCCGACGAAGAACAAAGTACCCCAAACTCATACTGTTTGTGCAGACACTCACCCTCAGCTCCCCACACAACAGCCGCACCCACCCCACAAATCGCAACCCAATCCCAAACTGCCCGAATACCGCCATCAAATACCCCACTCTACCTACCAAACCCTCCCCCTCGCGCCCAGCGCAACCACCACCTCCATCTACCTCCTCCCTGCTAGTGCCTTAAACACATTTAACACCCTCCTAAAATATGAGAATAGCTACCTGCCTCTCACAAACCCCATCTGGTCCTCCCCTATCACCTTTGGGAGGCACTCTTCCAACCTAACCACCAACATCTTTGCCAATATCTTTGCATCCACATTCAGTAGTGATATAGGCCTGTACGACCCACACGCTTGTCGGATCTTCAACCTTTGTTAGCAGCAAGGAGATCGAGGCCTGCCCCAAAGACTGTGGCAGCACCCCCTTTCCTATCGCCTCCTCAAACATCACCACCACCAGCAGCGCCAACCCATCCCCAAACATCCTATAATACTCCATCGGGAACCCATCTTGCCCCACTACACTCCCATACTGCATCCTCCCAACTGCCTACCCTGCCTACCCTATCTCCCATTCCCCTATCACCCCCTCCAATGTGGCCCTTTCCTCCTCCCCCAACCCCGGGCATGCCAAACCATCCAGGAACTCCCACATCTCCCAATCCTCCCCCAGTGGGTCCGACCTACACAAACTCGCGGAAAACTCCTCGAACACCCTATTGCTCTGATCCGGGGCCACCACCAATTTCCCCATCCTGTCCCGCACCTGAACAATTTCCCTCGCCACCGCCTCCCTCCGAAGTTGACCTGCCAACATGCTTCCCGCCTTCTCCCCATACTCATAAACTGTTCCCCTCGCCTGCCTCAATTGGTGAACCGCCTTCCTTGTGGACAACCGATTAAAGCTCGCTTGTAACTCCCTCCTTCTCTCTCAAAAGCGCTGTATCTGCATCCTCCGCATACATCCTGTCCACCTCCAACATCTTGTCTATCAAGCTTTGCCGCTCATCCTTATCCACCTTTGCCTTAAATGATATCACCTCCCCCCTCACCACCGCCTTCAGAGCCTCCCATACCACCGCCTGCGAAACCGCCCCCGTGCAACTAAACCCCATGTATTCCTCAATTACCTTCCCGATCTTTTCACAACAACCTCAGTCCAACAACCCCACTTCCAATGTCTATCCCAGCTTCTGAACTGCCCCCTTCTCCAAAACCATATCCACCCAATGTGGCGCATGATCCGAAATTGCTATTGTCGAGTACTCCGATTCCTTAACCCCAGCCAACAGCACCTTCCCTATCACAAAAAAAAAATCCTTGAAAAGACCTTGTGGACCGAGGAGAAAAGCAAATACTCCCGCTTCCCCGGGTACAAAAACCTCCATGGGTCCACTCCTCCCATTTCCTCCATAAGCCCAGTCAACGCCTACACCTTCGCCCTCAACTGGGCAAGTGAGCGCGGCTGTGACCTGTCCAGCCTTGGCTCCTGCACCAAGATCCAGTCCCCACCCACTATCAGCTCATGCAAATCCAAGTCAGGGATGGCCCCACATACCTTCCTCACGAACCCTACATCGTCCCAGTTAGGACCTTACACGCTTGCCAATGCCACAAACCTCCCTTCAAATGCCCCTGTCACTATCACATACCTGTCCCCCTGGTCTGCCACCACCTACTCCATCTGGAACCTCACCCTTACTAACCAAATCCGCACAGCCTGCTGTCAAATCTCAAATGAAACACTTGGCTAACCCAGTCCTTCCTAAGCCTCACCTGATCCTTCGCCCTCAAATGAGTCTCCTGCAGCAGAGCCACATCTGCCTTCAAAAGTTTCAGGTGTGCGAGCACCCTCAACCTTTTCACTGGCCCTCCCAACCCCCTCACGCTCCACGTAACTAACTTAACCAGGGGACTCTCTCTCTCTCCCCCACCCCCACTCACCTTCCTATCCACCATCCTCATAACTCCGGGCACTGCCCAGTAGATCTGACCCACCCCCATCCATCGTTATCATTGAACCCCTCCCCCCATATCAGAATCCCCCCATCCACTTCCTCTCGAAAACACCTCACCCAGTATCGGGCTCCATTGTCCACAACCCTTCCCCCACCACACCTCCGTTCACTAGCTAACCTCAGCTTGCTAGTGCGGGGGCCCCTGCCCAGGCCCCCTTCCCCTCCTCCCCCCGCCCAGTCCCAGGAGAACAACGAGAAAAAACATATCCCGCTCAACTAAACATATCCTGTGCAATATAGAACTCTCAGAAAAACCGTCGCTACAAAAAAAAAACAAAGACAAAATTTGACCCATATAACAGTATGTATTGAAAACATCAAACAAATTTCCAAATCTCGAATTTCCAAATCCTCCAACTTTGTTGACTTCAACCACCCTCTGCAGCTAGTCCCCATCAAGGTGAGCTGATCGCTGTGCTGCGACATGGCCTACTCCACTCCCTTCATCTTCTCACTCTGCTCCCGCACCTCGGCCGATGCCTTCGACACAGTCACCAACACCTTCAACGCCACCATCATCCCCTTCCTCAACACCACCATGTGATTGGTTTCCGATTTAGCTGGCTTGCTCCCATAGGCGAGATCTGGATCCCATCACAGTGTGGCGAGAAACCAATAATTACCAACTAAGTCCAATCTCCATACCATTAAGGGAAGGACCCATTAATGGGCATCCGTGATCTAACCACCTCCCCAGCGAGCGGTCATGCAGGCGTCATTTAGTACACCTATTTAAAAACTTGAAGCTACCGCAATGGCTGCTGTGAGGATCTGAGCAGCTATCTTCAAAACCAGGTAGTTAGCCTGGGGGCACTGCCCCAGTGCTCGGGAGGAGGAGGGGTAAGGGAGATGGGCTCAGTCGGTGGAGTTTCCCACTGGGCAGTATGTGTGGGGGAGTGGTCTAGCTCCAGTGGGTCCGAAATGGCACCCCTGGATCGTGTATACCCATAACCGTAGAAGCTCAAGCTGCTGTCTCGCTGCCCTACTGAACAACCGTGTGACAGAGCCCCGTATGTGCTAATATGGTGACTGTCACTTTAACTGCCACTGATCATTGTGGCCGCTGGACGCATAGCTGGAGGCTATTGCTAATGGGGAATTGGTAATTCTAGTAATGTGAGCACTTCCCAGCTGCAGGCTGTGTTTGTTGCTTGCTCCTGTTGGTGACTTGCAAATGCCTGGATGAGGCAGCTGAGAGTTTGTTTGCTGCAGCTGAGTTTGTTTGCTGCTTGCTGCTGCCTTTTCTGCTTACCTGCTGCCTCTTTCACTTGGAGTAGGGGTGGGGTGTTCTCTCTCCTTCTTTCGCTGTGGCCTGTGTTGGCGTAACCTTTTCCGGTAGTCTATGCTGCCCACTCTCATGTACGGGCACTCTAACTGGCATGCATGCGGTCATTCACATCTATACTCTTTACACACGTACACTCTCGCGACATACTGGCATTCACATACATGCTTTCCTGTACACACATTGGGCACCTTTCCACCGATGTAGGTCTGCTGTTGGGGCGAGGGGAGGCATGCACTGACTCGGCAGCTGGTGGTATTGTTTTTTTTTTGTATTTTTGTCTTGATTTTGTCTTTGGTGTGCAGCTGGTGTCCTCATTATCTTCCTGTCTGTTTTGTGTATTTCTTTCGGCGCGTGGTACCGGTGCTGGTGATGGGGGTGGGGTATTCTCTCTCCTTCTTCCGCTGGACCCGTGTACACATAGGTACTAACGACATAGACAGGAAGAGCAAAGAGGTCCTGCAGAAGGAGTTCAGGGAGTTAGACAGTCAGCTAAAAAGCAGGACCTTTGGGGTTGCAATCTCAGGATTACTCCCTGTGCCACGTGCCGTGAGGCTAGAAATAGGAGGATATTGCAGCTAAATACATGGCTAAACTGGTTGTGTAAGAGGAGGGTTTCAGATTTCTGGACCATTGGGATTTCTTCCGAAACTTGTGCAAGAAAGATGGGTTGTATCTAAACTGGAGGTGCACCAATATCCTGGCTGGGAGGTTTGCTAGAGTAACATCGGGAGGATTTAAACGAGTATAGCAGGGGGTTGGGAACCAGAAAATTAGCTTAGGTGTGATAACTGAAGGGGAAATAGAGAACAAAAATAAGAGAACAACATCACCCTCAGGCAGAGCAAAAAAGGTGACAAGTAGGAGAAGAGAAGTGGTCAATGCAGGACTGAGGGTGTTGTACCTAGATGCGCGCAGCATACAGAACAAGATAAATGAGCTTGTTGCACACATTGAAATTGGCCGGTACGTTGTTGTGGGCATCACAGAGACGTGGCTGCAAGGGGATCAGGGCTGGGATCTAAATATACAAGGATATGTGTCCTATCGAAAGGACCAGTAGATGGGCAAAGAGGGCGGAGTAGCATTGTTAGTAAGGAATGAAATTAAATCGAAAGCAAGGAGCGATATAGGTTCAGAAGGCATAGAATCTCTGTGGGTAGAGTTGAGGAATCACAAAGGAAAAAAGACTCTGATGGAAGTAATATGCAGGCCCCCCAGCAGTAGTCAGGATATGGGGCAGAAAATAAATCAAATGGTAGAAAAGGCATATAAAAAAGGCAATATTACAATAATCATGGGGGACTTCAATAGCAGGTGGACTGGGAAAATCAGGTTGGTAGTGGATCCCAAGAAAAAGGATTTGTGGAATGTCTAAGAGATGTGTTTTTGGAGCAGCTTATGACAGAGCCTACTAGGGAACAGGCATTTCTGGATTTGCTGATGTATAATAAGACATAGGAGCAGAATTAGGCCACTCAGCTCATCGAGTCTGCTCTGCCAGACATGACCTCCCCTTGACGAAGTCGTGCTGACTCAGTCCTATTTTATCATGCACTTCCAAGTTCTCCGCGATCTCATCTTTAATAATGGACTCTAAAATCTTACCAATGACCAAAGTCAGACTAACCGGCCTATAATTTCCCGTCTTCTGCCTCCCTCCCTTCTTAAACAGGGGTGTTACAGTCACCACTTTTCAGTCCTCTGGGACCCGCCCTGCCTCCAGTGATTCCTGAAAATTCACCACCAATGCCTCCACAATCTCCTCAGCTATCTCTTTTAGAACCCTGGGGTGTAGTCCGTCTGGTCCAGGTGATTTATCCACCTTCAGATCTTTCAGTTTCCCCAGAACCTTCTCCTTAGTGAAGGCCACTACATTCACCTGTGCCCCCGCCCTCTCCTGGAGCTCTGGCATCCCACTGGTGTCTTCTACCATGAAGACTGATGCAAAGTAACTTTGTAACCAGTTGGAGCTCTGGCATCCCACTGGTGATTTCGGCCATGAAGACTGATGCAAAGTAACCAGCTTTGACAAAGGGTCATCTGGACTCGAAACGTTAGCTCTTTTCTCTCCCTACAGATGCTGCCAGACCTGCTGAGATTTTCCAGCATTTTCTTTTTGGGTTCAGATTCCAGCATCCACAGTAATTTGCTTTTATTTGATGCAAAGTAACTATTCAGTTCCTCTGCCATTTCTTTGTTTCCTATTATCATTCTCCAGCCTCATTTTCCAGTGGTCCAATTTAACCTCTCACTTACCATTTATATATTGAAAAAACTCTTCCTATCTTCTTTTATATTACTAGCTAGCTTACACTCATATTTCATCTTCTCCCCCCATTGCTTTTTTAGTTATCCTCTGCTCGCTTTTAAAGGCTTCCCAATCCTTTGGTTCCCACTAATTCTCGCCACTTTGTATCCTTTCCTTTTGCTTTTATGCTGTCTTTGACTTCCCTCGTCAGCCATGGATGACTCGTCCTCCCCTTAGCACGTTCCTCCTCCTTGAGATGAATTTCTGTTGTGCCTCCCGAATAAGCCCCAAAAACACCTGCCATTGCTGTTCCACTGCCTTCCCTGCTAGGCTCCCTTTCCAATCAACTCTGACCAGCTCCTC
The DNA here is from genome assembly GCF_047496885.1 of Scyliorhinus torazame. Lineage (NCBI taxonomy): Eukaryota > Metazoa > Chordata > Chondrichthyes > Carcharhiniformes > Scyliorhinidae > Scyliorhinus > Scyliorhinus torazame. The sequence goes on along the minus strand of NC_092716.1, from coordinate 100,525,887 downwards.
CCTCATGTCTTTGTAGTTACCCTTATTTAATTGTAATACTGTTACATCTGATTCCAGCTTCTCTCTCCCAAACTGCAGGGTAAATTCTATCATATTGTGGTCACTGCTCCCTAAGGGTTCCTTCACCTTAAGTTCCCTAATCAAGTCTGCGTCATTAATGAGGGATGGAGGCATAGACTATTTTCTAAATGGAGAAATGCTGAGGAAATCAGAAGCACAAACGGACTTGGGAGTCCTTGTTCACGATTCTCTTACGGTTAATGAGCAGGTTCAGAGGTCTGGGGATTGACCCCTGCGGCACCCCATTAGTTACAGTTTGCCAGCTAGAGAAGGACCCATTTATCCCGACCCTCCGCTTTCTGTCAGTCTGCCAACTCTCAATCCAATCTAGTGCTCTACCCACAATCCACTGCAATCTCATCTTCAGGAGCAGTCTTTTATGTGACACTTTGTCAAACGTCTTCTGGAAGTCTAGATATATCACATCCATAGCGTCCGGATTATCCACCGTGCTGGTTACATCCTCAAAGAACTCAAAGTAAGTTTGTCAAGCATGACTTACCCTTCATAAAACCATGCTGACAATGGTGGTTTGAGCTTTGTCTTCCCAAATGTTCAGTTATCTCCTCAATGATTGATTCCAGCAACTTCCCTACCACAGATGTTAAGCTAACCGGTTTTAATTTCCGACTTTTTGCCTCTCTCCCTTTATCAATAGGGGCATCCCTTTAGTGTGTATCCAATCCACCTTGACCTTTCCAGAATCCAGGGAATTCTGAAATATCATAACCAATTCATTCACTATCTCTGCTGCTGACTCCCTTAATATCCTAGGATGCAAGCCATCATGTCCCGGAGACTTATCTGCCTTTAATCCCATTAGTTTATTCAGTACCGTCTCCCCAGGCTATTACTCCAAGTTCCTCTGCATTAACTTAGTTTTTGGAAAAAAAATTATCTTCTACCGTGAAGACACAGGCAAAATATTGGTTTAGTGCCTCCACCATCTCTGTGTTCCCCATTATTACCTCACCATATCGTCCTCTAAAGGACCAACATTTACTTTAGATATTCTCTTCCTCTTTATATACTTATAGAAGCTTCTGGTATAAGTGTTTATGTTTATTGCTAGTTTCCTTTCGTCGTTCATCTTAGCTCCTTCGATTTTATTTTTAGTAGCCTTTTGCGGAACCTTAAAGTTCTCCCAATCCTCCATCTTGCCACTAGCCTTTGCAGTATGGTATGCCCAAGTTTTTGCCTTCATGTCTTCCTTGACTTCCTTGTTTAGCCATGGACGTTTTTTTTCCTTTTACAATTCCTCTCAGGAATATACTTTAATCGAGAGGTATTTAATTTCTCCCTGAACATTTACCATTATTCCTCAACTGTCCTACCCTCAATTATTTCTGCCCAGTCTACTTGGCACAACTCTTTCCTCAGGCCTGTATAATTACCTCTACCCAATGCTAAAACTCTAGTGTGACACCATATCTGCTCTCGTTCAATCTGAATTTAAAATTCTACCGTGCTGTGATCACTCCTTCCGAGAGGATCCTTAATGACAAGACAATTTATCAACCCTTCTTCGTTACATAATACTAAATCTAAAATAGCCTGCTCCCTGGTTGGCTCCATAATGTATTGATCTAAGAAACAATCCCTCATACATCTCCCTTGAGGCTACATGTGCTAATTTGATTAGTCCAGTCAACATGCATATTAAAATCACCGTGATTACTGTAGTGCCCTTCTCACAAGCCCTCATTTATTTCTTGGTTTATTCTACGCCCCACTTTGGACGTATTCCAGCGAAGATATCAACAAACTACAAGAGCAAACCCTCCTCCATCTTCAGCCACCAGTTGTAGGCCAGCCAAAATCCTGCCCATGCCTCATTCCAGGTGAAAGAAAGCAGGAGGGCAGCTACAAGCAGAAACTAAGCCCCAGATATTTGCAGTAGCTGGTTGGCTTCTCCTCTCTCTCCCCCAATGGCAGATTCCAGCATCAGAATTACAAAACAGGAACAGTTAGTACCTGAGCCACAGTAACATAAAGCATAGCATAGGGGTGAGAAAGCACCTCTTCCTCTTTTTCAGACAGGCACTAGGCTTGTTCACAGTTTTCCCTTGCCTCATTCCAGGCTTCAGGAGTCGAAAAGGCAGCCAGCAAACAAAACACTGAGGTCTTAAGCAGTTTTGCAGCCAAACAGCAGGAGCATAGAACACACACAACCTGTAGCCACTTGGGAATATTTTGTCTATTAAACGGTAAACATTACAATTGGACAAAATCAAACAGTACAAAAGCACAACAGTGCAGTTACACAAAGAAAACTAAATACGTGTTAAACAGTAAACAGGCAGCAACAACACAGGTCAGCAGCAGGCGCAATAACATGCCTACAATGCCCACATCCAAGGTGTCCATTTGGGTCAGCCAGCCTCATGCTCCCCCTCCTACAGTTCCCAGGAGAAGAGTCCCAGCAGTAAACAAAAACACGCCGGATAGTCACAGATTGCAAGGTGCGCTGGAGGAGAGACCAGATACCCTTTGATCCAACGTCAAGTGACAAGACATTGCACAGCCACCCTTTCCTCGCTCCAGGTCATAGAACCAAAGGAGGTGGCAACAACCGAACCCTCAACCTCCAGGCCAAGGACATCGGACAGGCAACAGTACAATAAGGAAAGCAGTAATTGGCAAAAATACTCCTCCAACGCCCCACCGAGTTGCGCAGTCAGGTCAGTCAGCCCCAATGGAGGCGAGCAGAAATCACCACTTGCAGTTATCTCCAAATGTGCAGGAAGGTCAACAAGCAAACAAACGGAAAGGAAATGGGGGTCAAAGAAAAAAGGAGGTGGGGGAGGGGTGGTGGTGGAAGCTCTAATAGGGCATGGCCTAAACTATCTATTGAAGCATTAAAATATAGCTCAAATTAAAATGTGGTAGATTCCTGGAGTCCCCCACAGGGGATGAAGGGCGACCCCGGTGTTGGGCACGAGTGAGCCCTCCACCTCGCTGTAGAGAGCTTCAAATGCACACCGCCCGCCAGCCACCAAGCAGTTGATTTCCTCCGGGCAATCGCCCTCTGCACACTGAGTGCGGCAGACGGCACGGGCCCACTGACTAGCCCCGGTTCTGCCTCGATCCCACCACCAGGATTGTCAACAGGTGGGTTCCTCTTGGGCTCCTATTGGGGACCCAGGCTAAGGGAGGCAGTGGCACAGATCCCTGCTCCGCCCCCGACACCCAGTCACCTGAAGGTCCCAGAAATAACTCTGGACACATTTCCAGGATGGTGGCTACAGTGCCCGAAGACAGCGTCTGGGGCGGAGGGGGAAGGGGGCTTTCCCAACCACTAATTGACAAGAACCCAAGAATCAGCCCCCGCTGTCCCCCGGGGTTGAAAAAATGAACGAGTCCAGGGTCCTAAATTGCACTGGGCGGAATGAGCCTTCTGGTGTCCCATTCACCCTGCCCTGAAGCATCCTACTTGGGGGTCAGCGATAGCATAGGGGGGTTTTCTCACCATTCCATGGGTGGGTAAGTTGACCCAGCTCCACTTACCCACCCGCTCACGATAACCCTTAATGCCTTTACTGTTGAAAAATCTACCTATCTTTGCCTCAACTGCTTCTCTTTGGGTGAAGTAGACCCTCAACTCAGTCCCATATCTGCTCCCCCTCATTTTGAGACGATGCTCCCTAGTTCTAGTTTCATCTGTCAGTGGACACAATATCCCTGTTTCTATCTTATCTATTCCCTTCATGATTTTATATGTTTCTATAAGATTCCCCCCTCATTCTTCTAAATTCCAATCAGTATAGTTCCAGTCGACTCAGTCTCTCCTCATAAGCCAATCCTTTCAACTTCGGAACCAGTCGAGTAAAACTCCTCTGCAGCCCTTCCAGTGCCAGTACATCCATTCTCAAGTAAGGAGACTAAAACTGTACACAGTACTCCAGGTGTGGTCTTACCAGCACCCGATACAGCTGCAACATAACCTCCCTTTTGTTAAGCTCTACCCCTCTAGCAATGAAGGACAAAATTCAATTTGCCTTCTTAATTGGTGTGCACATCACCAACAATCTGTCCTGGTCCACCCACGGCGACGCTACAACCAAGAAAGCACTACAGCACCTATACTTTCTCAGGAAACTAAGGAAATTTGGTATGTCCACATTGACTCTTACCAACTTTTACAGATGCACCATAGTAAGCATCTTACCTGGCTGCATCACAGCCTTGTATGGCAACTGCTTGGCCCAAGACCATAATAAACTATAGAGTCGTGAACACAACCCAGTCCATCACGCGAACCCATTTCACATCCATTGATCCTGTCTACACCTTCCGCTGCCACTGTCTTGGGAAAGCAGATAGCATAATAAAAGACCCCTCCCTCCTGGCTTATTAACTCTTCCAACTTCTCCCATGGGGCAGGAGATACAAAGGTCTGAGAACACGCACTAACAGCTTCTTCCCCGTTACCAGACTTCTAAATGACCCTATGGACTGATCTGATCTGTTCACACATCTTCTCTACTGAGTAGTACAGCATTCCTGTATGCTTCACCCGATGCCTGTGTCTATGTATTTACATTGTGTATTTGTGTATGCCATGTTTTTTTTCATGTATGGAATATCTGTCTGAACTGTACGCAGAACAATACTTTTCACTGTACCTCGGTACAAAGGACAAATCCAATCCAATTACCTGTTGCACCTGCAAAACCAGCTTTTTGCGATTCATGCGCAAGGGCACCCAGGTCTCTTCATGCGCAAGGACATCCAGGTCTCTCTGCACAGCAGCATGCTGCAATTTTTTACCATTTAAATAATAGTCCATTTTACTGTTATTACTACCAAAATGGATGACCTCACATTTAGCAACATTGTATTCCATCTGCCAGAACCCTTGCCACTCACTTAAACGATCTATATTTCCTCTGCATACTTTTAGTGTCATCTGCACACTTTGTTCTACCACTCATTTTAGTGTCATCTGTGAACTTTGACATATTACACTTGGTCTCCAACTCAAAATCGATTTATGTAAATTGTAAAGAATTGCAGGCCCAACACTGATCCCTGAGGCACGTCACTGGCCACTGATCACCAACCAGAAAAACACCCATTCTTTGCTTTCTGTTAGTTAACCAATCCTCTATCTATGCTAATACATTACCCGTAATGCCGTGCATCTTTATCTCATGCAGCAGCCTTTTGTGCAGCGCCTTGTCGAATGCCTTCTGGAAATCCAGGTACACCACATCCACCAGTTCCCCATTGTCCACTGCGTTCGTAATGTCCTCAGCCTGGCAGGCAGGCTGGGAGGCAATCAGTAAAGGGGATGGCAGTACTCCTCCCTCACTCTCTTTCTCCAGGCAGGCAGGCAGGCTAGGAGACGAGCACTCTTTCCCCCCAGGCAGGCAGGTAATTTGCTCTCCCCATCTCCCTTCTGTGACCATCAGCTGCGCATCATGCACCTCTGCGCCCGATACCTGGGCAGTGTGCACGACTCCTTCATCCTGGCACACACGGTGATTCCTGACATGTTCGAGGGCAAGAGGGATGTTCAAGGGCAAAAGGGCACCCCCCCCCCCACCCGAGGAGTTGGCTCCTGGGCGACAGGGGCTACCCGCTGTAGCCGTGGCTGATGACACCTATCAGGATGCCACAGACCGACGCTACAGGTGCCTGGACCGCTCTGGAGGGGCCATCCAGTATGATGCTGAGAGGGTCGCCCGCATTGTGGTGGCCTGCTGCATCCTCCACAACATCACGCAGTAGAGGGGCAATGTGTTAGAGGATGAGGAGGAAGTGCAGGCCTTATCCGACGAGGAGGATGCGGGGGATGGTGAGCAGGACATGGGGCCTGGGCCAGCAGGGGAGGCCCCATAGCCTGCTGTGACAGGGCCATGCTGAGGAGCGCCGCTACAATGACAAGGTGGTTCTGGCACATGGCTGTCTGTTAGAGTGCAGCCCTGTCCTAGGTCTCGGCTATCTCCTGCACAGAATGCCCTAGGCCTTGGACATGCTGATCCAGAAGACCGGGACCCATCTGGACGGCAGCTGGTTCCTGGGGCCGGCCTGCCCTCCGACCATCTGGCCCTTCAGCTGCTCCTACCTCCACCTGCTGTACCGGATGCGATGTGTGGTGTGCACCAGATAGTGTCCCAGGAGCCTCTTCACTAATGTGCCCAACCAAGGTGATAGTCTCTGGGATGGTGGAGGCTGTGAAGTGGGAAATAACTTATTCACACCAAAGAGTTGAGTCAAGTCAATTTATTGGCAAAAGATTTTGGGAGAAAGCCAGGCACTCCGCAGTGCTCATGGCCACCTTCTCAATTGTACAACGGCAGTTAGCCTATTTTATACATTTACACATTTGGTTAATTCCTCATTAGTTTGGGGGGTTACATACACGACCAATTAGGCCCCCATAGCAACAATTAGCTTCCGATCACATTCCTCTGAGACAATCCGTTAACTATCATGCACAACTCCTTGTCCACAATTACAAGGATAACAGATGTCTCAACAGTTAACAGTCAGTTTGTCAGAAACAGAATGACTCAGCAATTAATCGGAACATTGCAGATGTCAGTAGGTCAGTTAGAGAATGACTCGCCAGTAACCGTACTTATCAGATCATTGCAGAATTAGATTGCTGTGGTGAGTAAGCTAGTATAGAATGACTCAACAGTCCACACTATTGCAGGCATAAGCTAATAATTAAACATAATAAAATAGAGAGATTCTTAATGAATAAATGAATGGCCTTTAATGTAAATTTCCCTTAACAATCCCTCTTCTTGGTCAAGAGTTGTACTAACAACTCTTTAGACCAATAAAAATCCTGTTGCCGTCTTGTTCCAAATCAATTCATTACATCTTTTATATGAATACATCATCAAGTTTTACAGCCACTGGCTCTCCGTCCGGGTTCCTTCTGGTTTGATGGTATCCAGTAACGGGATGTCAGCTTGATGATGGGCCGAGTTTACTGGCATCATCCGAACCATAACCATTTTACAACACATATTAAGGCATCCAATGATTATACAGCATACAATTATAATAACGACAAGTATTATCAATCCATGCATCAGGTAGGACCCCCATGACCGAGCTATGAGAGCTGACTAAGCTGGTTATAGCTGGCCCCGTTTTTTTTAGGTTTATACTCCCCTTCTAATTTTACTGACGAACATATATCCCTGATCTTTGTCATTTGTGTGTACATGTCTTGATTTTAAATTGTGCTCCAAAACCAATTGTAAATTTATCCATATCTCAGACCAGTGTCGATACACTCTTTTTTGTTCTTCCCTCATGTCCAATCACCATGAACCATAGCTGTAGCTGCGCAGGAAGGTAACTCAATGGCTATATCCGTGTGTTCCATTACTTCCAGAGCATTTTACTTCCTTGGGATAGCAGCACCGTAGAAGCTTCCTCATGTTCCTTAGAAACAGCACACAACTTAGTCCATCAGTAACCAAAGGGTCTTTGTCCATCACTGGCTGTCTAGTGTCCATTTTTCCTTCATCCAAATTACTTTCCATTTCTCATTGGAATGGTAAATTATGATATCATGTACTATCCACTGATTCCCTTGCTTCATTAATTTAAAAGGTTCAATCGATCCTGCTTCTATTCCTGACTTTGTCCTGAACCATGTATGTCTGCCAGCCCTGGTTTACATGAGACAATAACTTTCTGCTAAGTTTCCTTCAAATCCCTTTTGTCCGTTATCATTTCCCTTACAACATGAAGTGTATACTTGCCATTATAACATTTGCAACATAATAAGTCAACAGTAGTCACAAAACCACCCCTAGGGCATCAGTAGGCACATTTAACACATTCAACTTTTGGGGTTACAACCCATTTGAATGCATACATAACAGTCCCTAACAATTTTCAAGACATTTCTTCCTTAATAACTATTACAGCTCTCCAATGCAATATTGTTTGCTGCACTGGTTACAAATTTGCCTCCATGGCATCAAGCTGCAGAAATTCTTAAACTATTGTCATTTAGCATGTGGGAGTTCCTCGTCAGTCGCTACTGTCTGCCGGGAGAACAGCTGGTGAGTCAGTTTCAGCGGGAGCAGTGCGGAAGTGGCTGCTGGGAGGTAAGTCTGTCCTTTAAAAGCAATTGTCTTTGCAGGGGCAGGCCAGTCGATTTCGGCGGGAGAACAGCTGGTGAGTCAGTTTCAGCGGGAGCAGTGCGGAAGTGGCTGCTGGGAGGTAAGTCTGTCCTTTAAAAGCACTTGTCTTTGCAGGGGCAGGCCAGTCGATTTCGGCGGGAGAACAGCTGGTGAGTCAGTTTCAGCGGGAGCAGTGCGGAAGTGGCTGCTGGGAGGTAAGTCTGTCCTTTAAAAGCACTTGTCTTTGCAGGGGCAGGCCAGTCGATTTCGGCGGGAGAGCAGCTGGTGAGTCAGTTTCAGCGGGAGCAGTGCGGAACTGGCTGCTGGGAGGTAAGTCTGTCCTTTAAAAGCACTTGTCTTTGCAGGGGCAGGCCAGTCGATTTCGGCGGGAGTGGAGCTGGCTGGTTAGTCAATTTCAGCAGGAGCTGAGAATTATTATTTTTTTTAAATTAGTGTTTTAGGCGGGAACAGGAAGTCGACCCGCGGACGTCTGGGAAGACCCTCACCAATAAATTATATTATTATTATTTTTTATAAAAAATTTAATTTAGTTGTTAGCCAGATCTTGGTAGAAAGTTAGAGGAATGGCAGGGAAGGGAGTGCAATGTTCCTCCTGCAGGATGTTTGAGGTGAGGGATGCAGTTAGTGTCCCTGCTGATTTTACCTGCAGGAAGTGCTGCCATCTCCAGCTCCTCCAAGACCGAGTTAGGGAACTGGAGCTGGAGTTGGAAGAACTTCGGATCATTCGGGAGGCAGAAGGGGTCATAGATAGCAGCTTCAGGGAATTAGTTACACCAAAGATTGGAGATAGGTGGGTAACTGTAAGAGGGACTGGGAAAAAGCAGTCAGTGCAGGGATCCCCTGCGGTCGTTCCCCTGAGAAACAAGTATACCGCTTTGGATACTTGTGGGGGGGGGGGGGACTTACCAGGGGTAAGCCATGGGGTACAGGCCTCTGGCACGGAGTCTGTCCCTGTTGCTCAGAAGGGAAGGGGGGAGAAGAGCAGAGCATTAGTAATTGGGGACTCTATAGTCAGGGGCACAGATAGGAGATTTTGTGGGAGCGTGAGAGACTCACGTTTGGTATGTTGCCTCCCAGGTGCAAGGGTACGTGATGTCTCGGATCGTGTTTTCCGGGTCCTTAGGGGGGAGGGGGAGCAGCCCCAAGTCGTGGTCCACATTGGCACTAACGACATAGGTAGGAAAGGGGACAAGGATGTCAGGCAGGCTTTCAGGGAGCTAGGATGGAAGCTCAGAACTAGAACAAACAGAGTTGTTATCTCTGGGTTGTTGCCCGTGCCACGTGATAGTGAGATGAGGAATAGGGAGAGAGAGCATTTAAACACGTGGCTACAGGGATGGTGCAGGCGGGAGGGATTCAGATTTCTGGATAACTGGGGCTCTTTCTGGGGAAGGTGGGACCTCTACAGACAGGATGGTCTACATCTGAACCTGAGGGGCACAAATATCCTGGGGGGGAGATTTGTTAGTGCTCTTTGGGGGGGTTTAAACTAATGCAGCAGGGGCATGGGAACCTGGATTGTAGTTTTAGGGTAAGGGAGAATGAGAGTATAGAGGTCAGGAGCACAGATTTGACGTCGCAGGAGGGGGCCAGTGTTCAGGTAGGTGGTTTGAAGTGTGTCTACTTCAATGCCAGGAGTATACGAAACAAGGTAGGGGAACTGGCAGCATGGGTTGGTACCTGGGACTTCGATGTTGTGGCCATTTCGGAGACATGGATAGAGCAGGGACAGGAATGGATGTTGCAGGTTCCGGGGTTTAGGTGTTTTAGTAAGCTCAGAGAAGGAGGCAAAAGAGGGGGAGGTGTGGCGCTGCTAGTCAAGAGCAGTATTACGGTGGCGGAGAGGATGCTAGATGGGGACTCTTCTTCCGAGGTAGTATGGGCTGAAGTTAGAAACAGGAAAGGAGAGGTCACCCTGTTGGGAGTTTTTTATAGGCCTCCTAATAGTTCTAGGGATGTAGAGGAAAGGATGGCGAAGATGATTCTGGATAAGAGCGAAAGTAACAGGGTAGTTATTATGGGAGACTTTAACTTTCCAAATATTGACTGGAAAAGATATAGTTCGAGTACAATAGATGGGTCGTTTTTTGTACAGTGTGTGCAGGAGGGTTTCCTGAAACAATATGTTGACAGGCCAACAAGAGGCGAGGCCACGTTGGATTTGGTTTTGGGTAATGAACCAGGCCAGGTGTTGGATTTGGAGGTAGGAGAGCACTTTGGGGACAGTGACCACAATTCGGTGACGTTTACGTTAATGATGGAAAGGGATAAGTATACACCGCAGGGCAAGAGTTATAGCTGGGGGAAGGGCAATTATGATGCCATTAGACGTGACTTGGGGGCGATAAGGTGGAGAAGTAGGCTGCAAGTGTTGGGCACACTGGATAAGTGGGGCTTGTTCAAGGATCAGCTACTGCGTGTTCTTGATAAGTATGTACCGGTCAGGCAGGGAGGAAGGCGTCGAGCGAGGGAACCGTGGTTTACCAAGGAAGTGGAATCTCTTGTTAAGAGGAAGAAGGAGGCCTATGTGAAGATGAGGTGTGAAGTTTCGGTTGGGACGATGGATAGTTACAAGGTAGCGAGGAAGGATCTAAAGAGAGAGCTAAGACGAGCAAGGAGGGGACATGAGAAGTATTTGGCAGGAAGGATCAAGGAAAACCCAAAAGCTTTCCATAGGTATGTCAGGAATAAGCGAATGACTAGGGAAAGAGTAGGACCAGTCAAGGACAGGGATGGGAAATTGTGTGTGGAGTCTCAAGAGATAGGCGAGATACTAAATGAATATTTTTCGTCAGTATTCACTCAGGAAAAAGATAATGTTGTGGAGGAGAATGCTGAGCCCCAGGCTAATAGAATAGATGGCATTGAGGTACGTAGGGAAGAGGTGTTGGCAATTCTGGACAGGCTGAAAATAGATAAGTCCCCGGGACCTGATGGGATTTATCCTAGGATTCTCTGGGAGGCCAGGGAAGAGATTGCTGGACCTTTGGCTTTGATTTTTATGTCATCATTGGCTACAGGAATAGTGCCAGAGGACTGGAGGACAGCAAATGTGGTCCCTTTGTTCAAAAAGGGGAGCAGAGACAACCCCGGCAACTATAGACCGGTGAGCCTCACGTCTGTAGTGGGTAAAGTCTTGGAGGGGATTATAAGAGACAAGATTTATAATCATCTAGATAGGAATAATATGATCAGGGATAGTCAGCATGGCTTTGTGAAGTGTAGGTCATGCCTCACAAACCTTATTGAGTTCTTTGAGAAGGTGACTGAACAGGTAGATGAGGGTAGAGCAGTTGATGTGGTGTATATGGATTTCAGCAAAGCGTTTGATAAGGTTCCCCACGGTAGGCTATTGCAGAAAATACGGAGGCTGGGGATTGAGGGTGATTTAGAGATGTGGATCAGAAATTGGCTAGCTGAAAGAAGACAGAGGGTGGTGGTTGATGGGAAATGTTCAGAATGGAGTACAGTCACAAGTGGAATACCACAAGGATCTGTTCTGGGGCCGTTGCTGTTTGTCATTTTTATCAATGACCGAGAGGAAGGCGCAGAAGGGTGGGTGAGTAAATTTGCAGACGATACTAAAGTCGGTGGTGTTGTCGATAGTGTGGAAGGATGTAGCAAGTTACAGAGGGATATAGATAAGCTGCAGAGCTGGGCTGAGAGGTGGCAAATGGAGTTTAATGTAGAGAAGTGTGAGGTGATTCACTTTGGAAGGAATAACAGGAATGCGGAATATTTGGCTAATGGTAAAGTTCTTGAAAGTGTGGATGAGCAGAGGGATCTAGGTGTCCATGTACATAGATCCCTGAAAGTTGCCACCCAGGTTGATAGGGTTGTGAAGAAGGCCTATGGAGTGTTGGCCTTTATTGGTAGAGGGATTGAGTTCCGGAGTCGGGAGGTCATGTTGCAGCTGTACAGAACTCTGGTACGGCCGCATTTGGAGTATTGCGTACAGTTCTGGTCACCGCATTATAGGAAGGACGTGGAGGCTTTGGAGCGGGTGCAGAGGAGATTTACCAGGATGTTGCCTGGTAAGGAGGGAAAATCTTATGAGGAAAGGCTGATGGACTTGAGGTTGTTTTCGTTGGAGAGAAGAAGGTTAAGAGGAGACTTAATAGAGGCATACAAAATGATCAGGGGGTTGGATAGGGTGGACAGTGAGAGCCTTCTCCCGCGGATGGAAATGGCTGGCACGAGGGGACATAACTTTAAACTGAGGGGTAATAGATATAGGACAGAGGTCAGAGGTAGGTTCTTTACGCAAAGAGTAGTGAGGCCGTGGAATGCCCTACCTGCTACAGTAGTGAACTCGCCAACATTGAGGGCATTTAAAAGTTTATTGGATAAACATATGGATGATAATGGCATAGTGTAGGTTAGATGGCTTTTGTTTTGGTGCAACATCGTGGGCCGAAGGGCCTGTACTGCGCTGTATTGTTCTATGTTCTATGAGACCCTTAATAACTCCACCGCATAATACGTGGCCCATGGAGACCGTAGATCATCCATCAGCTGATGTCAAGGACACATGTCCAGGTCGAGATGTGGGACCAAAGGCTTCACTGCTCAGTAATAATTTGATATTTTGATTTGTTTCTAACCCGTAAAGTTTTCCTCCGGGCTCTATCATTTAATTCTCACAAATATGTAGCCAATAGTATCATTAGTTTTCCCCCAATACTGTCTAAAATATTTTTCTCTGGAGTGTAGTTCTCTTTTCTTCGTCCGAAGAAGTATGTCTGTATTATTTTTTCCATCTTAAAAATCAAATGAACAGGTGTACTTTCTCTTTGTGTTTGGATACTCCATAAGTGCCCTCTCCAGGACTTCCGGATTTCCTTTGCCATCATTTCTTTCCTTTTTCTTTTTTTTTCTGAATGGTTTGTTGTCCTTATCATTTATGTACATCATACAATTAAGGCCTGTTAAGCCTCCTCCTTCTGTCATGCACCCCTGAGTGAGATTCGAAGAATCTCAAACTCCTCCTCTTTTGCTCGCTCAGTGATCCAATCTGGTCGAAACCTTACCCTGATACATTTTGGGTATTGCTACTGCTTTTACTTCAATTTCTTTATTTTTGATCGTTATGAAGGTAAGTTCCGAACGTGACATTTTAATTTTATCATCTGTCCTATCAATGCTGCCAACGGGTTTTAATTCACAGTCTTCCCACCAATTGGGTCATGTGTTTTAATTGTGATACAACTTCTTTTGCTCCAGACACCATGCTTCTCTAATTCAACTGTATGTTTACCCAAATTCTGAACAATTGTGTCTTTACCTTTAACAGCGTCACTGATTACTTTGCCTGTGGTTTTAGTTGGTAGCTTCACCCAAACTTCCTCTGTATTATCAATTGGTTTTAATATCTTAATTTTTCCTACATCTATTTTCATTAAATCTTTCCTGCCATCAGATTCTCATTTCCTGATACTGCAAGTAATTCTCCTAATCTAATTTCTGGTCCACTATCTTTATTCCCTAAAGCTCCTTCTACCATGTATTTAACATTCCAAACATTATTTTTTTTTCCTGCTTCTGAATTTCTTGTGTTATTGGGCACTAGGACCCTGGGGGAGCTATGCCGTGTCAATTTGAACACATTAGTTTCAAAGTAACTTCCTGCAAGCAGCTGCCGAGTTAACTTCTAATTGATGTGAAACTCTGTTTTGTAAAATACAACATTTTAAAAACTTCAAATACCAAAGGAAATTCACAAATCCTTATTGAACACACACACATTTACCCACTTTAGTTTTGCAAATTCGGGGATAAAGCTTTCTAACTCCTCTTACAGTTGCCAGGCGTGGCATCTGTTGTACCGCTTTCTACCGGTCGACCGGCATTTCTTTGAGTCCTTGTGAGATTAGATGTCCTAAATATAGCACTCGTTCTTTTCCAATTTGCGCCTTTTTGGGACTCACTTTAAATCCCGCAGTGTTCAATTCGCTGAACACAACATATAATGCCGCCTGGTGTCCAGACTTGGATTCCGAGGCTATCTGTATATCATCTACATACTGTAATATTGTACATATTCTTTCATTAAGTCATTCCCCATTATTGTTCCTCATTATTTTTACATACATAAAATCGCATTGGTATATACTAGTTATTTATTTCCACCAGTGTGGTTTCGCTTAGATCGGCGGGTGTTTTACTTCCTCTTACCCCGGTTATATAAATCATTCTATCGGAGGTAGACAGGGGGAGATCGGTAATAGATATAGATGCACCCGTGTCCACCAGCATCTCACCTTCCCCCCGCACCCCCCTCCCCCGCACCCCGGACACATAAATCCTCCCCTCCTTTTTGCTATTAATAATGGGGGCCGCAGACTGTCAGTCTATCTTTTCCTCGGTCCCCTGTTTGTGTTGCAGTGACTGCAACGGGGTCCTCCATTCCCAGATCTGTTTCCTTTCTTTGGTTGTCGACAGTTCTTCGCGAAATGTCCGTCTGCCACAGTTGTAACATTTTAAATTTGGCTGTGTCGCACCTCCGCTACCATAAGCGCTATTGTTTTCTTGTTTTATTTTTATTTGGTGTTACTCTTCTCCGCCGTTTATTCCACACGCCCACTCTACTAGTGCATCATATCCTCGGGGTGCGACTACTCCCATTTTTAAGATGGTCTGGTGGTTACTTAGGAGCCCGTCTTTAAAAGCTTGGATAAAGGCACGATCAGCGCATGCTGGGTTCACTATTCCTCAACATTCTTCGCAGACCTGGAACAATTGTTCCCCATATTCAGAGGCTCCCTCTCCCTTTTGTTGCTTAGTTGTGGTAATCTTACTCCAATTGGTTGGGGCGATACGCAGAACGGTTTGTACTGTAGTTTTAAATGGGGCGAAGTTCGCCTGTTGGGCGTCCACTTCGGTAAAGAGGGGTAATGCCTGCGCCCAGACTCCAGTTTGGAAGCTAATTGTGTTGCCTGGACTGTTAACCAGTCTCCATTTATCCTAAGGGCATGCGGCTCTGACTAATTGGTGAATGTCCCGCAAATGTAATTGATGTCCTACCCATACGGTGTCTAATTCCGCCCACAATTTGGCATTTGCACTTCGTGATTGTAATTTGCCCAAGGAGTCCAATATTTGCTGTCATTCCCCGGGAGTGAAGGGTTTAATAAGTTGGCCTCGGTTGTGCGGCAGTTCCTGTCCCGGTTACCGGGGCCATATTACATTCTTCCGTATCCCCCTGAGGTAGGGAAGGGGCTGTTAACTCATGTGTTGTCTCATAAGGTGGAAGGAGAACCCAATGATTCTCTCTAACAGTTGATTCCTTTTTTCTAATTCCCTTACCCTAGATTCTAATTTCTTTATCTTATCTTTGTCGTCAGACCATTTTTTGGTAGAGGCTGTTACCTGTTCAAGGCTAGATTCTAATTTCTTTATCTTATCTTTGTCCTCAGACCATTGTTTGGTAGAGGCTGTTACCTGTTCAAGGCTAGATTCTAATTGGTGTGATAACAATACTCCTGCTTGCTTTGTTTTATCTTCCTTTTCCCCATCTATCCATTTCCTTTGTTGTTCCAATGTCTGAGAGACATCCCAACCAACTTTCTGCATCTTCTTAATTAATGAGTGTCTGTCATATATTTATTTATCAGTGATCCCGTCGGTCCCTGTTTCACTTCCTGTCCTGCCATTTCGGTAACAATTTTTATACTCACGATTATCCCCGAGTCTCCAGATCGTGTTTATCCACCGGTATTTCACCCCCCCGGCCACATCTTTCTCTCGGGGGTCGTCGTCACCCGAGTCCGACAAACTCTGGAATGATCAGTTCTCTCTTGCCGTATACACACGTTGAGATGAAAGTATACTTACAATCCGTATCTTGTTCCGACCTTTGACCGCTCACACATACTTTCTCACAGCTGCCTGAGTCTCCCTCACAAGTGCTCTTTCTCTAGTCCCGACACCCATTTCAGGGTCCTGACCTTCGCGTGAGAGGACTTCCTCCTTTAACAACTGGTCTAAGGCTGTGTATTAGGGACTAGCACTTCCTTGTCCTTAGGTTAACTCAGGCAGTTACCATTCTCTCAGTCACTGAACCTTTCATGAATTGACTCAAGTCTTTACCAATGTTCGGTTATTCTGTCCCGGCTCTCTGGAAGGGGTGGCCAGCCACTTTAGTCCGGAGACAGAATCCCATCCTCGTCGCCAATTGAAGTTGTAAATAACTTATTCACACCAAAGAGTTGAGTCAAGTCAATTTATTGGCAAAAGATTTTGGGAGAAAGCCAGGCACTCCGCAGTGCTCGTGGTCACCTTCTCAATTGTACAACGGCAGTTAGCCTCTTTTATACATTTACACACTTGGTTAGTTCCTCATTAGCTTGGGGGGGATTACATACACGACCAATTAGGCTCCCCTAGCAACAATTAGCTTCCAATCACATTCCTCTGTGACCATCCATTAACTATCATGCACAACTCCTTGTCCGCAATTACAAGGATAACAGGTGTCTCAATAGTTAACGGTCAGTTTGTCAGAAACAGAATGACTCAGGAATCAATCGGAACATTGCAGATGTCAGTAGGTCAGTTAGAGAATGACTCGCCAGTAACCGTACTTATCAGATCATTGCAGAATTAGATTGCCATGGTGAGTAAGCTAGTATAGAATGACTCAGCAGTCCACACTATTGCAGGCATAAGCTAACAATTAAACATAATAAAACAGAGAGATTCTTAATGAATAAATGAATAACCTCTAATGTAAATTTCCCTTAACAGGGTGTAGGAGACAGCTGTGACGGAAAGTCAGTGTCATCCTCCGATCCGAGCTCTGGGGTGTCCTGAGTCTCAGGCGGAGGGCTGATATTCTGGCTGCTCTCTCCATCAGTGCTCGGCTGTCTGGGGGGGCACCGGCTCTGGCACTGGGGGGTGGGGGGGACGGCGGAGGGCTCCGGATGGACCGGCCCCATCTCCAGCAGGTCCTGTAAGACACAAGACGACATGTATGGTTAGACAGTGGGTCCCAGGGGAGGGTCCACACATGTGTCATGGGGATCCGCAGCTAAGCAGGGTCTCACTTCCTCGCCCGCCGCCGAACTCCACCTCGGTAACCTCCATTTTCTCCAGGCTGCCGATCACGTCCAGTGCCCTCTGCCCGGGCATGGTAAGAAGCTGCAGTTCGCGTGGTCCCCCTCCAGTCTTCTCCCGCTCCCGGCGGTTGTGCGCGGCCTTCTCCAGGGGATGGGGGGGAACATTAGGGGTTGGGTAGATGGTGGCCTCGGTGGCCAGGACACCCAGCCATGATGGCTGGCATGTGGGGCAGAGTGGGTATTCGGCCATTCCCTGGGGGGGGGGGGGGGGGGGGGGGAGTGTTTAGTGCCAGGGGCATGGAGCAGCCAACTCACCCTGGCTGCCCTGAGGAGTTTGTGGAGTTTCTTCCAGCACTGCATGCCAGTCTGGACGACGTTGCCCACAGTGCTGAACGCCTCTGCCACCTGCGCCCAGGCACGGTGAACGGCGGCTCCTGGCGGCATTCCTCCTAGGCCGAGGTTAAGGGTCATCCTTCTCTCCTCCACAGCGTCCAGGAGGGTGTCCAGCTCAGCACCCCGGAACTGTGGTGCTTTCCTCCTTACAGCCATCTTGGTGACTGGGACGGTGTGTGTGGGGGGGAAGGGCAGTTTAAGTGCGGCTGTGGCGTGTGAGCCTCATATGCGCCAATCACAGACCCGGCGAATGCGGCACCGCTTCCCATGGAATTGATTGCATTCCACGTGGCGATGGTGCTAGCCTATTTAAAGCAGCTGACTCGGTGCAGTTGTTGCACCATTTGTTCTGTCGTAAAATGCCACGATTCCCACGCCAGCGTCGGCACATAATCTCAAAATCGGAGAATCCAGCCCTAAGTGTTGATGCCAACGCAGAATGTCTGGATTTCCACGACAGAAAAACTGGTGTCACTTAACCATGATTGCAAATTCCCAATTAGCAATAGTCTTCAGCCGCATGGCCAGAGGACTCCATGGTCACTGGGAGTTATTGGTGGGTGGTGGGGCAGACAGGCAGGGGCTGGGGTTGCCCCCGGAATGGGAACACATGATTCAGGGAGTGGCACGTGCGCGGAGACACCCATCTCCCCCCCCCCCCTTAAAAAGGTGTACTAATCAGCACCCACATGACCACTTGTTGGGGAGGCGGTTAGATCACAGTTGGCTGTTAGTTCGGGGGTCACTCACGTTAACTGTATGGAGATTGGCCTTAAG
Organism: Scyliorhinus torazame; assembly: GCF_047496885.1. NCBI lineage: Eukaryota > Metazoa > Chordata > Chondrichthyes > Carcharhiniformes > Scyliorhinidae > Scyliorhinus > Scyliorhinus torazame. Next base: position 100,507,481 of record NC_092716.1, on the reverse strand, counting down.
TGGTGATTATTGGCTTTTCACCACGCTACAGCAGGTTCCTGATTTCGCCAACGGAAGTGGGCTGGTTACATCGCAAACCGATTGCCGCCCGGCTCGGCTCTCACTTAAGTGCAACACGACCATTAAATCACGCCCACATTCTTCGCACAGGTGTCTAAGATCTGGAATGCATTACCGGAAAGTGTGGTGGAAGTAAATTACATTTCTCAAACGTTTCCTCTTTCAAAGAATGAATAAATTGCAGAGCAATGCTTAAATCGTTAGATTTTCATTTGAAATGACAACATTCATTATTTGCACAATGTCACTTCCAAACAGCAAGCTGGATTGACAACGCTGGCCAAATATATCTAAATCACATGCAGCATATTTGCAAACAATTTCGGGTAAATTATACAGATTTTGTTTTGTTGGTCCATCGGTTCCAACCTTTTCTGACAACCGTGGCTATTACTTGGCTTACTTACCTGGCATCGCTACCCTAAGCCTGTCTTCCCTCGTTTCCTTTCATGCCCCGAATTCTTTATCACTTAACCGCCCGATGCTTCTTTCCCCTGACAAGATGGCGCCTTGTCCACCCCATCAACCGCAGCCCAGGCAAGCTCGGCTCCAGCTGCAGCAGCAATGGCACGCGGCCGAGGACTGAGTCTGCGCGGCTGGAGGGGGCAGCGGCATGGCAACAGGGCAATCAGTCTGCGCGAGCGGAGAGCACGAGCGGTTAAAGATGTAACTGGTGTTCAGGGGAAGAAGGGTTACGACTGCTATTGCGACCCCGCCACACACACACATTCATCCAGATATCGTCGTGCTGGTACATCCGGAGCGGGTGGGTGATGGTGCAGATATGGCTGTGGTATTTCGGGGGGCAAGATGAAGGGCTTAACCATATAGTATCTGGAGTGAGAGGCAAACTGATAACGCAGAGACAAAACTAAAATGGTGGGGGACAGAACGTATCCATCCCGACGTTGGTATTTTTGGCCACTATTGAATATAACTCGCATGTCACAACCCACTGAAAGAGGCCTGTATGTTCGAGTAACCTCAGAATCTGTACTCAAGGGAAATGGAGGGACGGAAGGGACCAGGTCCAGATCTTCCAATCTCCACAAAACTTTGTAAGTTTGACAGCAGGGCAGTATGCTACCGGCATGAGATGTAGCCAAATTGATGTGGAATTCATGGACTGTTCTAGGTTGTCAGAAACCCATCATTTAATATTTTCATACTAAATATATCATAAATCAGATGGTTGGAGGATCTTTCACATTTGAAGGTTTTATTTTTAAAATGAGAGAGACTTGGTAGTATCCACTTCGACAGGTAGACATTCCACCTTCCCGATCTACCAATCAACTGACAGGTATATGGATGCTTAAATTGAACTGGGACATTTCCTGATTAAATGAATTTGTCCCAGTTATGAAGACTTCGCATATGGATATTCTCTTTTCTTCATTTGTGTTTCTGTTTTCTTAGGTACCCACCATCCTCAGAAGAGCAGTCCTATATTTCTCCTTGATTTCCTCATTTGTTTTTATGGTAAGGAAATGTTAGAACATAGAAATGTTATGCTAGTTTACTGACTAAAGCCACTGGCAAAACTCCAGTTTGGCCAGCTGCTGTTTTGTGGACAACCCAAAGCTGTAAGAATCGATGAGCCTGAGCCATATGGTGGGCATCACAGCAGAGCTTGTCATATCTAATTTCTAAGAACAGGTGGAGGATGAGGTGGATATTTTTAGTTCAGGAAAATTAGCGGAGTTACAACAAAAAGATATAGAAATAAAACGGATGTATCAGAAAGCATATACGGAAGAGGAATCTGAGTGTATACCAGAGTATTGTTACCGTAAAAGTAATGTCTTGATGAGAAAATGGAGACCTTTACATATGCAGGCAGATGAAAAGTGGGCAGAAGTTCATCAAGTAGTATTGCTGGTAGGGTATAGAAAGGAGGTGTTGCAAGTTGCACACGAGGTACCAGTGGAAGGTCATTTAGGAATAAAGAAAACTCAAGCTAAAATCCAGAAACATTTTTATTGGCCTGGACTGCATAAACATGTAATTAAATTTTGTCAATCATGTCACACATGTCAAGTGATAGGGAAACCTCAATCAGTGATAAAACCAGTGCCCTTAATACCCATTCCAGCATTTGAGGAACCTTTTACAAGGGTCTTAATTGATTGCATAGGACCGCTTCTTAAAACGAAAAGTGGGAATCAATATCTTTTGACGATAATGGATGTGTCCACTAGGTTTCCAGAGGCCATTCCAGTACGTAATATTACAGCTAAAAAGATTGTGGAGGAGTTACTTAAATTCTTTACTAGATATGGACTACCCACAGAAATACAATTGGATCATGGATCAAATTTTACCTCAAGATTATTCAAAGAAGTTATGGATAGCTTAGGAATAAAACAATTTAAATCAACTGCATACCATCTAGAATCATAGGAAGCGTTAGAAAGGTGGCATCAGACAATGTTGAGGGCTTATTGTCATGATTATCCAGAGGATTGGGATAAAGGGATTCCATTCGTACTGTTTGCAATTAGGGATGCACCTAATGAATCAACCAAATTTAGTCCTTTTGAACTAATTTTTGGTCGTGAAGTAAGAGGACCACTTAAATTGATTAAGGAAAAATTGGTGAGTGAGAAATCGGAAATTACATTATTGGATTACGTGTCAACTTTTAGGGAACGATTAAATAGAGCAGGTGAATTGGTTAGACAGCATTTAAAAGGTGCACAACATGTGGTGAAACGGGTAGCGGACAAGAAATCCAAAGTTCGTAGTTTTGCCAGTGGAGATAAAGTTTTAGTATTGTTACCAGTGATAGGTGAACCTTTAAAAGCAAGGTTTTGTGGACCTTATGAGATTGAAAGGAAATTAAGTGAGGTGAATTGTGGTAAGAACGCCAGATAGAAGGAAAACTCATCGAGTGTGTCATGTGAATATGTTTAAAAGGTACTTTGAAAGGGAAGGAGTGAAAAAGGAGGAGGTTTTAATGATGCTAACTCAAGTGATGAACCAAATCGAGATGACTATGAATTTGACATACCTCAAATTAAATTGGAAAATGAGGACGTTCTTAAAAATTGGGATACATTGTTGAGTTACCTTCCAGAGGAAAAACAGACTGACCTGAAAGAGTTATTGATATCACATGGGCAAGTTTGTAGAGAAAAATTGGGAAGTACTAAAATGGCTATACATGATGTAGATGTGGGAAATGCTGTTCCAACCAAACAACATCCATATAGGCTTAACCCTTTGAAATTGGCACAGGTTAACAAAGAGATTGAGAGTACGCTTAAAAATGGCATAATTGAAGTGGGCTGCAGCCAATGGAGCTCATCCATAGCGATGGTACCTAAACCAGACGGTACCCAACGGTTGTGTGTGGACTAGAAAGGTTAATGCAGTTACAAGAACGGACTCTTATCTTATCCCATGTTTAGAGGATTGCATTGAGAAAGTGGGACAATCAGCTTCTATTTCCAAATTGGATTTACTTAAAGGTTACTGGCAGGTACCTTTATCCGAAAGGGCGAAGGAGATTTCAACTTTTGTGACTCCAGTATATACCAATTCAAAGTTATGCCATTTGACATGAAAAACGCCCCAGCCACATTTCAACGGTTAACTAACAAAGTTGTTTCAGGATTAACCAATTCTGCGGTATACATCGACGATCTGGTAAATTTTCAACCAGACATGGAAAGAACATTTAAAACATCTGATGGAGTTATTCGATCAACTTCAGGAGGCGGGTTTGGTGATAAACCTAGCCAAAAGTGAATTTGGAAAAGCCCAAGTCACTTTCCTTGAGGAGTTTCCGATACCCTCAAGACGACGGGATTTCTTGGCATGAGTGGATTTGATCGAACATTTCTGGAAGATTTTTGTGACGTGGTTGCTCCACTGATGGACTTGCTGAAGAAACGTTGAAAATTTCAGTGGACAGCGGAATTTCAACAGGCATTTGACTGCCTGAAAGCTGTGATAACCAATGCTTATGTGTTGGAAAATTACAAGGGACTCTTGTGATCGGATTGGACTAAAGTATCTGACTTTAAAGAGAAATGCCGAGGCGTCGAGAAATGGATGGATCGTGCAAAGAGACTGTCAATTGTTCAAAGAGACTGTCAATCGAGAAGGATTCCAGTTGGAAGAATAAGAAACAAAGAAAGTATATTTACTGTGTGAATTTCTTAAAGGATAGTGAAAAGGTGAAAAATGAAACCATCTTGAAGTTGATGGTTTTTTTTTTCTTGGGTAAGGTGTTATGTGAGAGTACCTTTAAGAAATGTACCTTTAAGAAATGGGTGTTTATTAGTGATGTCAGAGTGTGGGTGGAGCTGGGCTGTCTGTCAGGTTTTTAGTTTCGTTTTAGGCTGTTTGCTGCAGCGTATGTTTTAGTTTTCAGAGCTGGACAGCTGCAGTCACAGCCAGAAGGGGTATTTGTTTCTCTCTCTGTAATCTAAAGACTGTAAATCGATCCTTTGGTGATTTAAAACTAATAATTGCTCTCAGTAGTGACTTTACCTTTATGTGCTTCTGTTTAAAGGTTTTTTTAAAGTCTTATGGCTGTTAAAAGGACAGCTTAAGGATTACTTAGTGTTGTATTCTTTGGGGGTTGTATTTGAATTAATGATTGCTAAGATGTTCACTGTTTGTTTTAAAAAAGTTAACTTGAGTTCATAGAATAAACATTATTTTGCTTTAACAATACTTTTCCATTTCTGCTGTACCACACCTGTAAAGTGGGCCGTGTGCTCCCCACACCACAGCCTATTAAAAGTTGTGGGTCAGGTGAACTCCATGATACACTTTGGGGTTCTTTAAACCCTGGCCCATAACAAGTTAGTAATACTAATATTATGTGACTGATTGTCCTTTCCTATGTCTGAAGACTGTTTCAGCTAACTCAGGAGAGGCTGGATATCATACTAAAAGCTTTCTAGGCGTGTCTGCCTCTGAATTATTGAGTCCCTAAATTAATGTTTCAACTGAAAATAAGTTTTCTGCTGTTGTGCCCCTGCTGGACGGAACTGACAAATGTAGACAGCATTGAAAACTCACAGGTTGATTTCCCTTTTAATTACAGCTTTTATTATTTTTCTAAGACTTCACCAAGACTACAGCTATGTGTTTATTTAAACTGTTACATAACTTTGAAGACTCATGGCTTGAATCAAGTATATTTCCCATTAGAGAGAGTTTGGCCAGGTTCACTCTGAAGGGCCGATGGGCTTTGAAAGTCAGCTCTGCAGATATGATGGTTGATCCCAGGTTATCGTTGGTTGAATCTCGGTGGTATTGTATTTTATACGGTTTAAGCTAAGCAATCCTTCAAGCTTTAGATGCCATTCAAGCTTATCCTTGAGAGAAAACAAGGGTATTAGCGATGTATCCAGCTGAAAGTCACCGCTCTGTCTGCCTCCATAAAATCCATTTTGCACAGGGCAGCAGTTTTCTTGTTAGCTTCTTCAAAGTTAGCCATTGTCCTCTTTTCCCATGATTTCTTACGACACAATGCTGGCCATTGTCCTCATTTACCATCATGCCTTTCGGCTCACTGTTGGCAAGTGTCCCACTCAGCACTGCCGGAGTTACTCTGATAGAGCCCAGAATCACCAAACCATTTTGTCTTCAAAAGCTGTTTTCAATTGGCTTGTTTCAGCCCTCCCATGTCCTCAGACAAGTCCACACTGCTTTAAAGACAGTTCATCCCCTTTAATTAACTTACAGTGAGAGCAGATCTGTTTCACTGTGCACACCTTCAGCCAGATCAGAACTGAAACTGAAAAGGCTTTCTCATCTCACCAAACTGAAAATGAATTAGGTCTGCAGGGAATCCCCTGATCAAAACAAAATTGGATTATCCCAAGTTGTTTATGATGCCTAAATGCACCTTTGGCTCCTAAAACCTTTGTTATCTTTGAAACCAAGATTCTTATAAAAACATGATTGCAGCAGTTAAATACACTCTAACCCAGGTTTTTAACTCTTACTTCACCAAATATGTCTAATCAATATATCTAAAACCTTATATTCATCACACCATTCTCTGCGTCCTTTTTGAATAATAAACCAGGTCACCAGTACAGAAATCTCCCCCAGATTGCCTTATGCAATGGCACCTCAGATTGTCTCCCCCAGATTGGCTTATGCAATGTCATCTAAATTTTTCTGACGCTTCAGCTGTGATGAACACATTTCTGTAAGCATGTATTGCATTTTAATGAATGGTGAAAGTAGAGCTACTAGTCATTCCCTCTAGTGCTGGAGGATCATATCGTACCAAAGGCAATTCTGTATTCTGGCCGTATACCAATTGGAATGGGCTATGTACCCCAATCTAAGGAATCTTTTGCATGCATAGCCCATGCCAGTGCCTTTTTTAACTTGCAGCCTAGCTGATCTGCCAGTATTTTGTATAGCATTTCATCAACAATGGCATGGTATCTTTAGCACAATCTGTTACTGAGCAGACTTTCTGCAGTGGTGTGCATCACGATATATTTAAATTCTCATATTTCCCCAAACTCTTCATTTGCAATTTCACCGGCGGTATCTGTTGGTGACCCAAGACCTGTGCCAACCTACTTTTCCATGACTTTATCCACTATTGTCTGTTTAGTCTTGTTTTTTATTATGGTATATATGTTTTACCTTGTCATCGTATCTACAAAATGTAACTAGATTAATACTCTGATCCTTGTCCAACACCTTCAGGTCCATGGCTATCTCGTGTTAAATTCTTGGGCTAATGGGATACTTACAACCGAATGTGGTGATGTCTTGAGATATTTTCTACATATATTGTATTCAGATGTTATCTGTTATACAAGGGATTCATATTCTTTATCCACAACTCCGACATCCTTTAGCAGTAGCTTTAACTTTGTGATGAAGAATGGAAAAATTGTTTATGAAATGTTCAGGTGATTCTCTTCTTGTTAACCAGACTTTGGCTCCAGAAATCAACAGTACTTCTTGAGGGGAACCTCCACTTTTCCGCAGTGGAATACGAAAACCTGAGGACCCAGTGAAATATAAGTTCACCGCTTTACCAAAGACATATGCTGTGGGCGTGATTCTCTGGCCTTGTTGTGCTCTCGCTCAAGCGTAGCGAGGCCAATTAATGGTGGGAGAGGCCAAAAACGAGATCCGTGCCAGGCACCAAACAGTTTGCAATGGAACTGGCTTGCTCCCATAAGCAAAATAGGGATTTCGGCGTAGTATGGCGAGAAACCAGTTAACACCACTTAAGTCCCATTTCCATACAGTTAACGAGATCGACCCCATATGTCATTCAGTGGCCTCCCCAGCAAGTGCTCATGCTGGCGCCGATTAGTACTCCTTTTTAAAAACGGGAACCTGGCAGAAGGGCTAAGTGGGGAGTTGAGCAACCACCTTTGTTCACAGGCAAAGAGCCCAGGGGTGCTGGGCTTGCCACCCCAGTGCTCGGTGGGGCATGGGGGACCCTCGGCTGGGGGTGGTGGACCCTCTGCAGGGATGGGCCGCCATGGGTGGGGGCCAACCGGGGGGGCTACCTCTCGCAGCACCACCATGTCAGTCCCTGGATCGTGTGTACCCATTCTGAGACAATCCCTGGCCCTACCCGACTCCCTACGCCAACCCATAACCCCCACCGACTGTTGACGCCTCTGGCTGCACGGCTATTGCTATGGACAATTGGCAATTGTGGTTAAGTGAGCACTTCACACATGGCAAGTGGATTCCTGTGGATGGGCAAGCCATGTAGCATGTGGGAGTCATTGCCAAGCATCCAAATCACACCTTGATGCCTGGACACTGTGCTTTGAACAATGCGGGAGGCAACACCACACACGTAACATCCGAACACCCAGGAGATGGGACACAGCTCCTGGGACATGTCCATGGCCAGAGAGTGGGTGAGTGCTACGGAGAACTGCGGGGGGGGGGGATGCCTGAGAGATGGGGTCATCCTGCTTTGCAGAAGGAAGTGACAGAGGCATTATAATGGTATTTTCGAAAATGTGTTTAATGTGTTGTACAAACCCCACTCCCAATGGTGCAGCCTCCCCCCAACCCTTACCCCCGCTCTCCACACCCTCCCCCCTCCCATGGTGCCCTCAGTGATCCTTGACGTGCTGTGCCCTTCTAGCTCTACCATTACATCTTGGTGTTTTCCCAGGATACACATCGGAGGTGGAGGCTGCCAGCTGCCTACCTTGTCCCGTGGCCTTCAACGCCTCTGGCGGACGTCCTCTGGGGGTTCTGGGGCCGGAGGGCCCCGGCTCACTTGTCGGCGGCACAGCATAGCTATGCCGCCCTATCATGTGTGCCGACTATGAGACACAAACTCATCAGGGGGGTGTCCCATGGGACAGGTCGGGCTTGGCACCCAGGACCCCCGACTCCCGATTGGTGCCCTTAGAGCCCTGGGGATCCACCTTGGAGTGGTTCGAACCCCTGCTACCTCTGCATAATTTGGCTCTGCCAGCCCTGGCGGTTCCCCATGGTCTGCACCATTGTGTTGACGCCCTCGGCAATGCTCCTCATTGACCGGGCCATGCCCTGTAGTGCCTTAGCCATGCCCACCTGCGACTGGGACAAGCTCCACAGCACCTCGCCATTCCCATCTGAGAGCGGGACATGCCCCACAGAACCTCATCAAGGTTGGCCTGGTACTGGGTCACATCCCCCAGCGAGGATATAGATGCTTCAGGAGAGATAGAGGGGTTATACAAGGGGTGGGGGAGTAGCATTACAGGTTAAAGAGAATATTATAGCCGTACTGTGGGAGGATACATTGGAGGGCTCATACAATGAGACAATCTGGGTAGAGCTCAGGAACAGGAAGGGGGCAATCACAATGTTGGGGGTTTATTACAGGCCCCCCAACTGTCAGCGAGAGATTGAGGAGCAGTTAGGTAGAGAGATTTTGGATAGATGCAAAAGTAACAGGGTTGTTGTGGTAGGGGATTTTAATTTCCCCTATAATGACTGGGACTCACTTAGTGCTAGGGGTTTGGATGGTTTGTAAGGTGTATCCAGGAAGGCTTCTTGATTCAATAGGACTAGGGAAGGGGCAGTACTGGATCTGGTATTGGGGAATGAGCCTGGACAGGTGTTGAAGTTTCAGTAGGGGAACATTTTGGGAGTAGTGACTGCAATTCTGTATGTTTTAGGGTACTTTTGGACAGGGATGAAGGTCACCCTCGCATTAAGGGGCTAAAGAGGGGAAAGGCAAATTACGATAACATTCAACAGGAATTGAAGAATTTGGATTGGGTGTGGTTGTTGGATGGTAAATCAACATCGGACATGTGGAAGTCTTTCAAGCGACAGTTGATTAGGATTCAGGAAAGTCACGTTCCTGAGAGAAGTATGGGAAGTTCAGGGAGCCTTGGATAATGAGTGATATTGTGAAACTCATCAAAAAGTAAAAGGAAACTTTTGTACAGTCTAGAAGGGTGTGGACAGTCAAAACCCTTGAGGAGTATAAAGAAAGTAGGAAGGTACTGAAGCAGGAAATTAGGAGGGGTCATGAAAAGTCCTTGGCAAGTAGGATTAAAGGGAATCCCAAAGCCTTTTATTCATATGTAAAAAGCAAGAGGGTGGCCAGGGAAAGGATTGGACCGCATAAGGACAGTGGGGGGAATCTATGTGTTGAGCCAGAGGAAATGGGCGAGGTAGTAAGTGAGTACGTTGATATGATTCTAGGGTGTGTGGACAGTCTGGATTATGTTCACATCGAAAAGGAGGAGGTATTGGGTCTTTTAAAAGACATCAAGGTAGATAAGTCTCCTGGGCCAGATGGGATTTACCCCAGAATACTGAGGGAGGCAAGGGAGGAATTTACTGGGGCCTTGACTGACATCTTTGTATCCTCATTGGGTACAGGTGAGATCCCAGAGGACTGGAGATTAGCTGATGTGGTACCGCTGTTTAAGAAAGGTAGCAGGGATAATCCTGGAAACTATAGACCGGTGAGCCTCACGTCGGTAGTAGGTACATTATTGGAGAGAATTCTCAGGGACAGGATTTATACCCATTTGGAAACAAATGGACTCATTAGCGATAGGCAGCATGGTTTTGTGAAGGGGAGGTCGTGCCTCCCTAACCGATCGAGTTTTTTGAGGAGGTGACAAAAATGATTGATGAGGAGAGGGCGGTGATTGTTGTTTACATGGACTTCAGTAAAGTCTTTGACAAGGTGCCTCATGGCAGACTGGTATAAAAGGTGAAGTCACACGGGATCAGAGGTGAGGGGGTAAGATGGATACAGAACTGGCTTGGTCACATGAGGTAAAGGGTAGCAGTAGAATGGTGTTTTTCTGAATTGATGGTTGTGACAAGTGGTGTTCCACAGGGATCTGTGCTTGGGCCTCTGTTGTTTGTAGTGGACGTAAACGATTTGGAGGGAAATGTAGCTGGTCTGATTAGTGAGTTCACGGATGACACCAAGGTTGGTGGAGTGGCAGATAGTGTTGAGGATTGTCTGAGAATACAGCATGAGACTTCCGGTTGCGGCGATGCGGAGCTAAGCCGCACGATTCAGCAGCTCCCGCGAAGACGGACTTTTGGGCTCGCTAACGGAGCCCCAACGGAACTTTTGATACAGATAACCCATGGGGAAGGAAGGAGAGAGGTCCCCTACTAACCTGCATGAACCGGACCCGCAGCGAAACGGCGAAAAAAGCGGCCCTGGAGCAGCGGGAGAAGAAAGAGAAAAAAAGCAAAATGGCGGCGCCCACAGACAAAGAGGAGATGCAGGAGTTCATCAAGTGCTGCTTCAAGGAGCTGCGCAAGGAGATGGTGGCGCCTATGCTGGCAATAATTGAAGGACTTGGAGCAACCCAGAAAGCCCAAGAGGTGAAGATCCAGGAGATCCAGGAAAAAGTGAGTGAGAACGACGACGAGCTTGTGGGCCGGGCGGTGAGAGTGGAGCGGCACGAGGCACTACACAAGACGTGGGCGGGAAGACTCGAAGACCTGGAGAACAGGTCGAGGAGAAACAATTTGAGGATCCTGGGTCTCCCAGAAGGAGTGGAGGGGGCCGATGACGCGGCATATGCGGGCACAATGATCGGGACGCTGATGGGTGCGGAGGCCCCCCCGGGATTACTGGAGCTGGAAGGGGCGCACCGAGTGCTGGCGAGGAAGACCAAGGCAAATGAGCCGCCAAGGGCGATGGTGGTGAGATTTCACCGGTTTACGGACAGAGAGAGGGTCCTGAAATGGGCCAAGAAGGAACGGAGCAGCAAGTGGGACAATGCAGAGATCAGAATATACCCGGACTGGAGCACGGAGGTCGCTAAGCGGACAGCGGGTTTCAACCGGGCCAAAGCGGTGCTGCATCGGAAAGGAGTGAAATTTGGAATGTTGCAGCCAGCGCGGCTGTGGGTAACACATAATGGCCAACACTACTACGTCGAAACGCCTGAAGAGGCGTGGACCTTTATACAAACTGAAAAGTTGGACTCGAACTGAGGGTTTGTTTGGGAGGGGGGTGTTTGAGGGTTGATGTATGATGGTTGTTGTATATAGGGGGTCAACCACGCGCAGGAAATGCTATATGGGCTGGGGGAGAGAGACAAGGCCACGACAGGAGCTGCGCCATAGGGGGCGGGGCAGGCTCTGGAAAGCGCGGTGTTTTCTTTACCGCACGCGGCAAGAAAGGCGGGAAGGGGAACGAAGGAATGTACATTGATTGATTGATTGGGAGACTCCCACACGGGGGGGTCAAAGGGATGGCATGGGAAGCCGGGGTCAGCAGGTGTCAGCTGACTTACGGGAGAGATATACGGGGAGCAAAAAAGCTAGATGGGGATCTAGCGGGGGGGAAGGGGGGGGAGAGGAGGGAGCGGGGCGGGGGGAAGGGTTGCTGCTGCACTGGCCGAAAGAGAATGGGACACAGAAGAGGTGGTTGGGACGAGGGTCCCCTGGTTGGGGGACTGGAGAGTGAGGGAGACGCGGACAAGGGACTGGCCCAGAAAAGGAGATGGATAGTCGGTGGGAAAGCAGGTGTCATTTGAGGCCAAGACTATCGTAGCGGATAATGGAGGGAGATATGTGATGGTGAGTGGGAGGTTGCAAGGGACGTGGGTGGTGTTGGTAAATGTATACGCCCCGAACTGGGATGATGCGGGATTTATGAAGCGCATGTTGGGGCGCATTCCGGACCTGGAGGTAGGAGGACTGATAATGGGAGGGGACTTCAATACAGTGCTGGACCCAGCACTGGACCGCTCCAGATCAAGGACGGGAAAGAGGCCAGCGGCGGCCAAGGTGCTCAGGGGTTTTATGGACCAGATGGGGGGAGTGGACCCATGGAGGTTTGCAAGGCCGCAGGCCAGGGAATTTTCTTTCTTCTCCCATGCACTGTAAATTCAATGATAATCTATGATTAATCTAGGACAAAGGTTCGGCACAACATCGTGGGCCGAAGGGCCTGTTCTGTGCTGTATTTTCTATGTTCTATGTACACAAAGCCTACTCCCGGATAGATTTCTTTGTTCTGGGTAGGGCGCTCAACCCGAGGGTGGAGGGGATAGAGTATTCGGCTATAGCCGTTTCGGACCATGCCCCGCACTGGGTGGAACTGGAGCTGGGAGAGGAGAGGGACCAACGCCCGCTGTGGCGGCTGGATGTGGGACTGCTGGCTGATGAGGTGGTGTGTGAGAAGGTGAGGGGGTGTATTGAAAGGTACTTGGAGGCCAACGACAACGGGGAGGTGCGAGTGGAGGTGGTATGGGAGGCGTTGAAGGCGGTGATCAGGGGAGAGCTGATCTCCATCAGGGCTCATAGGGAGAGGACAGAGGGCATGGAAAGGGAGAGGTTAGTGGGGGAGATCTTGCGATTGGACAGGAGATACGCAGAGGCCCCGGAGGAAAGATTACTTGGGGAAAGGCGACGGCTCCAGACGGAGTTTGACCTGCTGACCACGGGCAAGGCGGAGGCACAGTGGAGGAAGGCGACCTACGAGTACGGGGAAAAGGCTAGTCGGATGCTGGCGCACCAGCTCCGTAAGAGGGCGGCAGCGAGGGAACTAGGAGGAATCAAAGATGGAAGGGGAGCCACGGTTCGAAGTGCAACAAAAATAAATAAGGTATTCAAGGCCTTCTATGAAGAGCTAAATAGATCCCAGCCCCCAAGGGGGGAAGAGGGGATGAGACGATTCCTGGACCAACTGAGGTTCCCGAGGGTGGAGGAGCAAGAGGCGGTTGGTTTGGGGGCACCAATTGGGTTGGAGGAGTTGAGTAAGGGTTTGGGGAGCATGCAGGCGGGGAAGGCCCTGCAGACGGACGGGTTCCCGATGGAGTTCTATACAAAATATGTGGACCTGCTGGCCCCGCTACTAGTGACGACCTTTAACGAGGCAAGAGAGGAGGGAACCCTGCCCCAGACAATGTCGGAGGCGACAATCTCCTTGATTCTAAAGCGAGACAAGGATCCACTGCAATGTGGATCGTACAGGCCGATTTCGCTCCTCAATGTGGATGCTAAGCTATTGGCAAAAGTATTGGCCACCAGGATTGAGGACTGTGTCCCGGGGGTGATTCATGAGGACCAAACGGGATTCGTAAAGGGCAGGCAGTTAAATACCAATATGCGGCGGCTCTTAAACGTGATAATGCTGACATCGGAGGAGGGAGAGGAGGAGATAGTGGCAGCTATGGACGCGGAAAAACCCTCCACCGAGTGGAGTGGGAGTACCTCTGGGAGGTATTGCGCAGGTTTGGGTTCGGGGGAGGGTTTAATCAGATGGGTTAAGCTCCTGTACAGCGTCCCGGTGGCGAGTGCAGTGACGAACCGGCGGAGGTCGGAGTACTTTCGGCTGTACCGAGGGACGAGGCAGGGGTGCCCCCTGTCCCCCCTGTTTGCATTGGCGATCGAACCCTTGGCCATATCACTTAGGGAGTCTAATAAATGGAGGGGGGATAGTCCGTGGGGGAGAAGAGCATCGGGTATCACTCTATGCGGATGACCTGCTGCTATACGTGGCGGACCAAATGGAGGGGATGGTGAAGGTCATGCAGACTCTGAAGGAGTTTGGGGAGTTCTCGGGCTACAAGCTTAATGTAGGGAAGAGTGAGCTTTTTGTATTACAGGCAGGGGACCAAGAAAGAGAGATAGGGGACCTACCGCTGAGGAGGGCGGAGAGGAGTTTTCGGTATCTAGGGATCCAGATAGCCAGGAGTTGGGGGGCCCTACATAAACTGAATTTGACGAGGTTCGTCAAATGGAGGAGGATTTTAAAAGAAGGGACATGCTCCCGCTCTCGCTGGCTGGTAGGGTGCAGTCGGTCAAAATGGTGGTCCTTCCAAGGTTTTTGTTTGTGTTTCAGTGCCTCCCCATCGTGATCACCAAGGGCTTTTTCAAGAGAGTAGGTCGGAGTATTATGGAGTTTGTGTGGGCAAATAAGACTCCGAGGGTTAGGAGAGGGTTCCTGGAACACAATAGGGACCAAGGAGGGTTGGCTTTGCCAAACCTAGGGAGCTACTACTGGGCAGCAAACGCGGCGATGATCCGCAAGTAGGTCATGGAGGGAGAGGGGGCAGCATGAAAGAGGATGGAGATGGCGTCCTGTAAAGGAACGAGCCTGGGGGCGTTCGTAACGGTACCGCTGCCGCTCTCGCCGACAAAATACACCACAAGCCCGGTGGTGGCGGCAACACTAAGGATCTGGGGCCAGTGGAGAAGGCACAGGGGTGCAACGGGAGCATCGGTGTGGTCCCCGATCAGGGGTAACCACCGGTTTGTCCCAGGGAAGATGGACGGGGTTCCAAGGCTGGCATCGTGCGGGGATTGGAAGAATGGGGGACCTGTTCATTGACGGGACATTTGCGAGGCTAGGGGCACTGGAGGAGAAGTTTGAATTACCCCTGGGAAATGCCTTTAGATATATGCAGGTGAGGCTTTTGTGAGGCGACAGGTGAGGGAATTTCCGTTGCTCCCGGCACAAGAAGTTCAAGATAGGGTGATCTCGGGGGTATGGGTCGGGGAGGGCAAGGTGTCGGAAATACACCAAGAGATGAAAGAAGAGGGGGAAGCGCTAGTAGAAGAGCTGAAAGGTAAATGAGAGGAGGAGCTGGGGGAGGAGATTGAGGAAGGGCTATGGGCTGATGCCCTGGGTAGGGTTAATACCTCCTCCTCGTGTGCCAGGCTCAGTCTGATACAATTTAAGGTGGTTCACAGAGCGCATTTGACGAGGGTGAGGCTGAGTAGGTTCTTTGGGGTAGAGGATAGATGTGAAAGATGGAGCCCGGCGAACCATGTCCATATGTTTTGGTCATGCCCGGCATTGGAGGGGTACTGGAGAGGAGTGGCGGGAGTAATATCCCAGGTGGTGAAAGTCCGGGTCAAGCCAAGCTGGGGGCTAGCAATATTTGGAGTAGTGGATGAGCAGGGAGTACAGGAGGCGAAAGAGGCCGGCATTCTGGTCTTTGCGTCCCTAGTAGCCCGGCGAAGGGTCTTGCTATTATGGAAGGAGGCGAAGCCCCCTAGCCTGGAGGCCTGGATAAACAACATGGCTGGGTTCTTAAAATTGGAGAGGATTAAGTTTGCTTTGAGAGGGTCTGCGCAGGGGTTCTACAGGCGGTGGCAACCGTTCCTAGAATATCTTGCGGAGCGTTAGAGGAAGGTCGGTCAGCAGCAGCAGCAACCCTGGGGTGGGGGGGGGGGGGGGTGGGGGGAAACGAGAGTTTGTTTGAGGGGATGGTCGAGCGGGAGATGGCATGGAGGGTGGGGAGAAATGGCACGTGCGGCCAAGAGCCAGTGTATAGAGCTATGTAAATATACCATCTTGCCATGTATATATCTTGCTCAGGGTGACTTTGCGTTATTTTGTTTCGGGGGGGGGGGGTGGAGAGTTATTGTTTGTAAGGGGAAACAATTGTGTTGTTAAAAACCTTTAATAAAAATATATTTTTTTTAAAAAGAGAATACAGCATGACATAGATAGGTTGGAGACTTGTGGAGAGAAATGGCAAATGGAGTTTAATCCGGACAAATGTGACGTAATGCATTTTGGTAGGTCTAACATCGAGGGGGAATGTATCATAAATGGCAAAACTTTTAGGAATATGGAAAGTCAGAGAGACCTGGGCGTGCAGGTCCACAGATCTTTTAAGGTGGCAACACAAGTGGACAAGGTAGTCAAGAAAGAATACGGAATGCTTGCCTTCATTGAACAGGACATCGAGTATATAAACTGGCAAGTCATGCTACAGTTTTATAGAATCTTGGTAAGGCCGCACTTGGAATATTGCACACAATTCTGGTCGCCAAACTACCAGAGGGATATGGAGGCTTTGGAGAGGGTGCAGAGGAGGTTTACCAGGATGTTTCCTGGTCTGGAGGGTGTTAGCTATGTGGAGAGGCTGAATAGACTCGGACTGTTTTCAATAGAAAGACGGAAGTGGAGGGGTGACTTGATAGAGGTCTACAAGATTATGAGGGGCATGGATAGAATGGATGGGCAGGCACTCTTTCTCGGGGTGGAGGGGTCAAGTCACCAGGCCATAGGTTTAAGATCCGTGGGGCAAAGTTTAGAGGGTTTTTTTACGCAGAGGGTGGTGAGTGCCTGGAAAGCGTTGCCAGGGGAGGTTGTGGAAGCAGATACACCAACGGCATTCAAAAGGCATCTTGACAAACACATGGATAGGATGGGTATTGTAGCCACCTGAGAACAGCAAAGGCTGAAGGGAAATTCAGCCAACACAGGCAAAAACTAGCAGGTGCAAGTTACTGTGTATTAGACTCTGCAAAAGCCCAGACAGCATCGATACAAGCAGCCATCTGCATAATAATGTAGCGGCCATCTACATACTAATGAGTGATCCCTGGGAACAATCTAAACATTTGAGATAAACAAGGCCAAGCCAAACTCCTCGGCGCCAGCAGGAGCCAACAAAAAGAGGTTAACGGACACCTAAAGACCGCCCATCGAACAGGGAACCGATCCGGTATTGGAGAAATCGAACCAAGAGATTGGAACAAAGTCCAATCACTTGAAACCAGGTACGGGGTCCGCCCAAAGGGCGGGAAGCCCCTGGGGACTATAAAGTAAAGCCCCTAAGTTCAAATCGTCCTTCTTGACAGGGTCACTCAGCAACGTGAACCAACCCTTGAAAATGACCTGTCCAGCTGCCGCCAAAGAACGCAAGTCTCAAGTCAACGTTCGCTACGAGATACGCGCTCCTAGCTACCAGTCCATACCAGCTTTTGAATCCCGCAGACTTAGAACCCGAACAAAAGGCCATTTGTTCCCCTGACCTGGTGGGCCAGTCCGAAGCTAAGTATAGGCCTGTTAGTTATAGAAATAGCTTAGAAAGTAGAGTTTATGCATGAGTAGTGATTTACTGTGTATAATAAATGTGCTTTGATTTGAATCTTACTAATTGGTGTATTGAGTTATTGATCATTACTTGAACTTGAACCTTGTGGCGGTATCATAAAGATACCTGGCGACTCTAGAGCAAAGGTTATAAAACAGAGCCAATTGAACCAACCAAAAGTTAGTCACAGTTAGCGACTCCGCCGGGACCCGATCTAGAAGTGGCTTAACCACTCCGGGAGAACCCAAAATTTGAATTAGAAATCCAGTTGGGAACAAAAAACCACAAGTGTTCAAGCAGTTCTGATCAATCCTCATAATTCGGAAGTGTGTGTATGCATGCGTAACTAACAGGGCGATAAGGTAATACTGATAGATTTTTGTTGCGACAAAACTGTTGGGAGTTTGTATTCCAGAAAATAGCGATAGCTGTACCCATAATTACAGCACCGCCTTAATACCCCTCGTTCCAAATTTAAGGAAGCATTCAGATAGGAAAAATAAGAATGCAGGCAATGCAACGCCTCATGAACCCCGAAGAATTCGCGGTCGCAGCGACCAGCAGAGTAGGACAGTGTCCCGTTTGGGAAGAGGAAATCAGAAAGTACCTCAAAGGGAAAGGATGGCCCCTTTGGAGCGAATTCTGTGAAAATGAGGAAACAGGTCCGGGAGTATAGGACATACTTGGTGGGAGAACCTGAGCGAGATTCACAAGAAGAGCTTAGGAAAAGCTCCCAAGCCGATGGCAATCGTGTCCTGTTTGGCACAATTACGAGGCACAGAGGAGGTGGTTAGGACGCTCCGGAAAGAGATAGAAGGCATACATCGAATGAGCAAGGTCGATGTGAGTGAGGTAGAAAGAGAGAACTTAGAGTTAAGTAGGAAGTTGGCAGCAAAGTACGGAGAGGTGGATGATGCCAAGTGGGCACACCAGTCTTGTCTGGCGCACCTAAACAGCTTCCAATCCCAGTACGAAAAGGCCTATCAGGACACGCAACATGCAGTCCTGGTACGAGAGGAAACCGAGAAGCAGGTAGAGGCATTGCAGAGGCAGTGTAGTGACCTGAAGGCAGCGTTAAGAGCACTCCATGCTGCCACCACGGAGCAAAGTCAAAGCTCATTAGACCACACAAAGTGTCGGAAGCAGATTGCAGAATTGCAATCTCTGCTTTCAGTTCAAAAAGGATTCCAGGAAACGTTTGGATCACAGCTAGATGAGGAAGACGGCCCTGATTGGGAAGAATTGAGTGAGACAGCGCAGAGATATGTTCAGGGAACATGTGCACAGGGAAAGCCCCAGAAGAGGAAAGCGCCCCAACCCCCCACAGCAGATAGTTCAGGCTCCAATGAACTCAGTCACCACCCACCGCACAGCCACATCGGATGACACAGAATTTCTGTACACCACCCCCCATAACAGTGACCCAATTACGGGACACGTGCGATAAAATCAAACCGTTCCTCCCCACCTCAGACCCCCACCACTTCTTTGCCAGAGTAACACAGCAGGCTACCATGTACGGCCTTGGATGAGCGAGAGCACGTGAAGCTCACAGTTTTGAGTTTAGACCCTTCGGTCGTAGCAGCCCTTCCCGACCCACAGAATGTAGGAGGAGGCACCCTTGCAGAAATGCATACCGCGATCCTAGACGCGATCGGGTATAACAGGGGTGACCCTGTAGATGGCCTCAATAAGTGCAGGCAAAAGAAAACCGAGCACCCCACAGCGTTTGCTGGACGCCTGTGGATCCATTTCACAGCAGTTTTCGGAGACTTAGACCACGCCCATTTGTCCCCAGACAACATGGCCAAATGGACCCGCACCCTTATCTCCCATGCCACAGAAACAGGACAAAAAGCCTGTATGAATTATGATCTCTCAGAGGAGGCTCATAATGAGAAATGGGTTGTAAAAAGATTGTCCCGCACCTGGGAGCAATCTGTTCAAAACAAACCCACAAATAAAAATCCAGAAGAACAGCAGGCAGAAGCAGACATACACGCAGTTGAGGCACACCAGAACCCTGCATGGGTAAATGAAGGCAAGAACTGCCCCCCACAAAAGTCACAGGAGTGTTACAACTGTGGACAGTTAGGACACTTTGCACGAGAATGCAATGCCCCACGAAAGCCACAGAGAGCCCAGCAGGCAGGCACCCTGAATAAGAATAAGACAGAGCCCATACATAGTGTGAGCACCCGTTCAGATCAGACGGACCTGAACGGAACGGACTGATGGTGTTCGGGCTCCCCCAGTTGGGTCTGCGACACCTTTTGGGATAGGTCCGGCCGAACAGTAGTTGCAGCAAAAATACGGGGACAGCTCATCGAGTTTCTCTGGGACACAGGAGGGTCCCGCACCACAATAAATTCCTCCACCATGTTTCAAAAGGACACGTGGCCCACTACAGCCACCGTCACCCTCAGCGACTTTACAGGCCACTCACAGCAGGGACACATCACATCCCCTGTACCCATTCAAATCGGCAACATCACCACCAAGCACCCCATAGTTTTAGTCGATCTGCCCCACACAGCAGAACACATTTTAGGCATAGATTTTATGAATTCCCACAATCTATCCTTTGATCCAGTCAACCAATGTGTCTGGAGAATGGCAAAATCCGCAAGAACCCCCGCAACGCTCACCATAGGAGAATATGCAAACAAGATTAGCGCAGTAGGCAAATTTTGGTTTTACCCGACCACAATTAGCACGGACAAGCAGGTTAGGGCAGTTTTACAAAAGAATAGGACAGCATTCGCGACCCATAAACACGACTGTGGCCGGATGACTGGTTCAGTACAAATCACAGGACCTGACCCCAGACCCCAAAAGCAATATGGGTTTCCCCAAGAGGCAGAGGGCGAAATCGAAAAAGTTATCGACAGTTTATTAGAGCAGGGCGTACTTAGATCAGTAGCCTCCACTAATAATGCCCCGATTTGGCCAGTGAGAAAGCCCGATGGATCATGGCGACTGACCATCGATTACCGGGAACTCAACAAAATCACCCCCGCAGCAGCCCCCACGGTAGCCACAAGTCCCGAGACCATGCTGAAGCAGGGACTCAACTCACAATTCTTTACGGTTTTGGACATCAGTAATGGATTCTGGTCCATTCCATTGGCAAAAGCGTGCCAATACCAATTTGCATTCACGTTTAAAAATCAGCAGTACATGTGGACATGCCTTCCACAAGGATTCCACAACTCCCCCTCCATTTTCCACCGACTGCTGGCAAATGGATTATCGAAATTTTCTCGCCCCGAATGTCTGGTCCTACGTCTGCAGACAGACACCAAGGAAGAGCACATCGAGCTTCTGTCCCAACTCCTGGAACTCCTGCAGAAAATTGGTTGCAAAGTAAATCCCCAAAAGGCCCAGATTTTTGAAAACAAAGTGATATGTTTGGGTACGATTATCACGCACGGTAAACGCGAGATCGAGCACAAAAGAATTGACTCGATTGCTCAATTGCCCCTTCCCCAGAACGTTTCAACCCTCCGGTCGTTTTTAGGACTGGTTGGCTACTGCCGAAACCACATTGACGGTTTTGCCAGCAAGGCAGCACCCCTCTCAGACCTCCTAAAGAAAAGAGCCCCCTGGGAATGGCTTCCGCAGCATACGGATGCTGTGGACTCGTTGAAAAGAGCACTCATAGCAGCCCCCACACTACAAGTTCCAGACCCGCTTTTCCCCTATGCGATAGAGGTAGCAAGCACAGACCGCACCCTTTCGACCGTGCTCCTCCAGGAACGGCACAAACAGTTAAGGCCCGTGGCTTATGCCTCCAGAGTTTTAGTTGCTGTGGAGCAGGGATTTTCAGCCTGTGAAAGGCACCTGCTCGCAGCTTTTTGGGCAGTACAGTATTTTTCTTATATAACCGGACTAAACCCCATCACAATCCTGACAGAACACACCCCTACCCAACTTTTACTTGACGGACGACTCAAGGACGGTACCGTTAGTCAGATTAGAGCAGCCAGGTGGACCCTTCTTTTGCAGGGACGGGACATCACTGTTAAAAGGATCAAGACTCACACTTTCTTAGCAGATAACCTAGAGTACCCAGGCACCTGCCATGAATGTGAAATCATCTCACCACACCACAACACAGGCCCCTTTATTGCTAAAACAACCCCCAGAAAGATAGGTAGTTCAACCCAGAGCCCCAAACACACAGACACGTGCGAACCCATTAGAATATACGGGGATGGTTCTTCCACCGTATTAGAAGAGAAGCGCATAACAGGATGCGGCATTTACGTCGAGGACGCGCCCTAGAAGAAATAGCAATAAAACTTCCAGGACACTTAGGCGCGCAGGCAGCAGAACTTGCGGCCATCGCATACATAGTGGAACACCCAGATTCCTTCCCCAGCCCAGCAGACATATATTCAAACAGCCTCTATGTCTGCAACAGCCTTACGGAATTCCTACCCCTGTGGAAAGCAAGAGGATTTGTTTCCGCAGACGGAAAAACCCTCCCTTCAGCCACATTGCTCCGTCACATTTTAGAGCGAGCACAGAACAGGACCTTTGGGATAGTTAAAGTTCGTAGTCACCATCGTTCCTCCCCCCCTGGAAATGTAAAAGCCGACGCAGGTTCCAGGCATGGACATTTTTGGGCACCCCCCGAGAGCACACCACTGAATACAGTTCAGGTCTCACAGACTAATATCGAGGATTTAGTGCAGGCCCAGAAGCAGGATAGCAATCTCAGGGAGATTTTGAAAGGAAACTATCCTGCACCCTATGATAGATTTAAAAATGCTCTGACCACACATGACGGTGTGGTGTTAAAAGACACCCTTTATGTGGTTCCTGAACAGGACAGGAATCAACTGATTTATTTGTTCCATGACAGTCATGGATATCAGGGAATCGATCCCACTACAGCCCACCTCAGGCAGCTCTGCTGGTGGCCGAGATCAAAAGACGATGTAACTCACTACGTTGAGAATTGCCTTATCTGTGCCCAGAACAACCCGGACAGGTACGCAAAAAAGGCTCAGCTTAGTCACACCCGACCCGTTAATGGCCCCTGGACTAACCTCCAGATTGATTATATTGGACCATTGCCCCCTTGCAGGAATGGTTATAAATATGTACTTGTGGTGATAGACACGTTTACAAAATGGGTGGATACATTCCCATCCAGAACAAACACAGCAAAGACCACAGCCAAGATCCTAACCCACCACATCTTTACGAGATGGGGACTCCCCCGCAGCATTGAATCCGACCAAGGTTCCCATTTTACGGGACGCGTCATGAAGAACGTCCTCACGATATTTGGCATTACCCAAAAATTCTACATTGCATACCACCCCCAGTCGAGTGGTATCGTGGAGCGCATGAATCGGACCCTAAAATCCACCCTCAGAAAAATGGTCCAGCAAAACAACACCACTTGGGACTCAGCCCTCCATTTTGAGCTGAAGGTTTTGCGAAATATGGTTTCCACATCCACAGGTTACACCCCAGTCTCATGACCGGATGCCCCATGAAAGGCACAGAATTTTTATGAGGATTAGATTTGACCAGCCCCGAAGTGACGGCCCTCACACACGAGAAAGCAGTAGAACAATTAGTGGCGAATGTTAAAACGGCTCAGCTAGCAGCCGCAGTGAAATTGGGCACAAGAAAGAAACAGAGCAAGGCCTGTTTTGATAAGACAGTGCATGCGACTGAGTTCAGTGTAGGACAGCAAGTCATGCTCTCCGTATACAATCCCAGCACATTCCTGTCACCTAAATGTTCGGGTCCGTACTCCATTGCGGACAAAGTAAGCCCTTCCGTCTACAAAATAAAGTACCCCAATGGAAAAACTGTGTGGTTCCATATCAACCAGCTTAAGGCATATGGAACACAGTCTAACCACACACGCCGCATGAAATGAAAATGAAAATGAAAATCGCTTATTGTCACAAGTCGGCTTCAATGAAGTTACTGTGAAAAGCCCCTAGTCGCCACATTCCGGCACCTGTTCGGGGAGGCTGGTACGGGAATTGAACCGTGCTGCAGGCCTGCCTTGGTCTGCTTTAAAAGCCAGCGATTTAGCCCAGTGTGCTAAACCAGCCCCGAGTGTGCTAAACCAGCCCCTGGTTTATGCTCGCATCATGCTCGACGCAGCACACCACGCCCCGCCCACAGCCAACGTAACCCTACCCTCCCCCAAGACGTCCAGCCCAGCCACGGACTCAACCCCAACCCCACCCCCGAACTATACACTCCGCCCCGGAACGCCCACAGACTGCAGCAGCAGCGGCAACGACTGTGACTCGGACAATAGCCACAGCGCGCCTCCCTACTATCCCCATACAACAGGACCTACACCCAGTGAATCTGACACGATTCGAGTGATCCCTTCATGATCACTTTCCTAAACAAACCCCACCACCGACCAACAATGACGACCCCGATTCCGTCCCCACAGAACTAGACACCACCTTTTGGCACCGAGATAACTCATACAGACTCGTCCGGAATGACGAGAGAGATCCCAAATCACACCATGCAGCCCTATCCGCCCTGATACACTCGAGAGTTTGGCATCCGGGAGAAGATGACGACTTTGAGTCTGACTCCCAAAACGAGAACCCCTATGCGACCCTGTTCGCAACTGATAACTTAAGTGTCCAGATGATGTTTTAAAAAGGAACCGCTTGGAAGAAAACAGTGTCCTTTCTGATGGAACCTGCAGCATGTTTAATGTTGTCTGTTAGTGTTATTGTTAAATGTTGTTTGTGAAATCGGCAAAATGTTTCCTCGGCCCAACACCTTATTTGTCGGCGGAAACCTCTACGAACTTGTGAGCACGCTCATCAGCAGAAACCTCTGAGAGCTTGCCAGACCCCCGTTCGTAACTGCCCTTCTGGTTCGAAGGAAGAACCAATACGGCAACCCCTCCACGATGAATACATTTCTTGCCCGTTCTTGTCAGTTGCTCAGGCAGTGGAGAAACGACATTGGGACCCGCCCTGCCTGGGAACCCTCCTGTGGTCAGTTACGCTCGGGTAGAGCACACATGGCATTGGTCGCCGTCCTACCCGGGGATTCCATCCAAATATTCCCCGTCGCGGCCCATACGCACCTCATTTCGGCAATTTTTGTTCAAAAAGTTTTGTTTTGTTTCAGGGGACCCTTAGGTTGCCAGCCTTATGCTATTTAGATCCTCAAACATTTGGATGGTAAATCGCACAGCCTGCGAGACGGCTCACACTGGTTCAGTATTTGTAACTGTGTCTTGTCCTGAAATTCGGTTTTAGGAAGAAAAAAAAATGAGGGAGTCACACATAGTGAGCAATTATAAAGGGAGTAATTGGCACTAAAGGACAGACAGGCTATCATACGAGATATTAAACCAAGCTAGTAACAGACACTATGCTTGATCCCACAGAACTCCAGAAGCTCCAGGAACAGAAGAGAAGAGAACGAAGAAGAACCATGAGGACATCCTCCGTATTGCTCATCACCCTCACGAACATTTGGTTGGGCGCGAACGCGAACCCCCTGACCCCAACCCCCCCCCAGCTGTTAATGATTCACTTCCCCATAGTACCCAGAGCCCAGTCACAAGCGACACCACACCATCTTGGTGTGACAGGTTTATAACCTGGTACTCCCTGTCCTACTTGATAGTATTGGCGATACTCTGCTGCATCGTGCAGACTATTCGTCTGAGGAAATGGAGAAGGAGAGCCTACCGTGCTCGCACCCCGGTATAATGGATAAGATCCCCTATTTTCGGTTATGACCAGACCCCCATGATCTATAATAAAGAATATTTGTTTGCGTTCCTTTTTGTGAATAAAGAACTGTTTCATGAGCGATTGTACAATCCTGAGCTTGACTGCCAAGCCAGGAAAAATGTGACTAATGCTGCTATGATTTTGTTTGTATTGTTTAGGAAGTTAGTATGATTGAATGTTTGAGTGAGTGTAGTTTACTAAGGACAGTTAGAGGTACCGTTTTTCTTATTTTGTAATGCATGTCCCTGTTTGACATAGCGCCACTTAGAATTGTCAGTTAAAATTTTCTTGCATAATTATGGTCAGTGTAGAAGCCATAGAAGAGTGCTCGCCGGGTCAGGGAGTGAAGAACAACGCAATTATGTGATCCTTCACGCTTCGCGTTAGGATCACAAGGAGGATTGTAGCCACCTGGGTTGGCCAATTCCCCACGTAAAATGGAGAACAGCAAAGGCTGAAGGGAAATTCAGCCAATACAGGCAAAAACTAGCAGGTGTAAGTTACTGAGTATTAGACGCTGCAAAAGCCCAGACAGCATCGATACAAGCAGCCACCTGCATAATAATATTGTGCCCATCTACATACTAATGAGCAATCCCCAGGAATAATCGAAACATTTGAGATAAACAAGGCCAAGCCAGACTCCTCGGCGCCAGCAGGAGCCAACACAAAAGAGGTTAACGGACACCTAAAGACCGCCCATCGATCAGGGAACCGCTCCAGTATTGGAGAAATCGAACCAAGCAATTGGAACGAAATCCAATCACTTGAAACCAGGTACAGGGTCCGTCCCGAAAGGCGGGAAGCCCCTGGGGACTATAAAGTAAAGCACCCAAGTTCAAATCGTCCTTCTTGACAGGGGCACTCAGCAACGCGAACCAACCCATGACAGTGACCTATCCAGCTGCCGCCAAAAAACGTAAGTCTCAAGTCAACGCTCGCTATGAGATAGGCGCTCCTAGCTACCAGTCCATACCAGCTTTTGAATCTCGCAGACTCAGAACCCGAACAAAAGGCCATTTGTTCCCCTGACCTGGTGGGCCAGTCCGAAGCTAAGTATAGGTCTGTTAGTTATAGAAATAGCTTAGAAAGTAGAGTTTATGCATGAGTAGCGATTTACTGTGTATAATAAATGTGCTTTGATTTGAATCTTACTAATTGGTGTATTGAGTTATTGATCATTACTTGAACTTGAACCTCGTGGCGGTATCATAAAGATACCTGGCGACTCTAGAGCAAAGGTTATAAAACAGAGCCAATTGAACCAACCAAATGTTAGCAACAGTATAGAGGGATACGGCGCAAGGAAGTGCTGAGGGTTTTGGTAAAAGTTGGTATTATGACCGGTACAGGCGTGGAGGGCCAAAGGGCCTATTCCTGTGCTGTATTCTTTGTTCTTTGAGTCGGACATACGGCCGAGATCCTCAGCCATGGCCGTCACGGACTGCGCAACGCCATGGACATCTTCACTCGTGGTGCCGACGTTGTGCAGCAGGCTCTCTACTGAGGTCGCCACCCTAGCAGTGTTGGCCTCGTTACCACTCATTGTCGGCACCATCTTCTGCACCTCTGGGACTCCTCCAAGCGGTTGTGGACCTGCTGGAGTGGCGCTAACATTTCCCACTTAAGTCCAGGTTGGTCCCTATCATCTTCATCAGCTCCGGGTACCTCTGTACCACAGGCTCAGCATCAGGCTGGGACCCATCTGGGTCCTGGAATCCAACAGACCTCCAACTGCAGTCATCCCTTGGAGTTCCTGCCTCTATCTGATGTACATCAGCTGCAGTGTGGTGCTCACCAGATTGTACCCCAGACGCCTGTCCACTAATATGCCCCACTGAGGTGTGTGTATTTATGCTGGTGGAGGGTGGGGATGACAGCTGTGCCGTGACTACAGTTGCATTCTGGAGCTCTCCTCTGAGGTATTCTCCTCAGAGTCAGGAGAGGGGGCTGCTGGGGATGGGCCGGCGCCATCGGCTGGAGGACCTGTGGGAGAGTGGACATGTGGTCAGTGGGAGGGATGGGTCAGTCAGTAAGTCAATCACTACTCCCGTTTGACAGGTCCTTTGGCTGGAGCCCAGTAGTTCCTCACCTCTCTGGCGTCCGCCAGCCTCTGTGTGGCTGACCAATCTGTCCTTGGCCATCCCAGCCGCCACCAGGGACTGGTCCTCGAAGGACGTGAGGACTCTTCAGTTCAGCACGCCACTGCCAGTCTGGGCCCTCTCCCAATGATTATGGGAGAGCTTTTCCTGAGGACACACAGAGAGGGCATCGTTAGCCACACGCGTGGTTCACAGTGGTGGGAGGAGGGCTGTGAGGGAGGGGTTGAGGGGGTGGAGAAAGGACTGGGGGTTGCATGGGGAGTTGGGGGATCGATGCTCCCTTGAGGGGGTGCCGTTAGTGTCTACTCACTCGTGCTGCCCGGTGTAGATTGTTGACCATTGTCCGGGACTGAAGGTCAATCCTGGTCACACCCCCGAGCTCACAGTTGCCGCCATCTCATCCCAGTCAGCACTGGCTGCCTTGTGGCTGACTCTATGGGACCCTTGGGGGAACAGGACACCCCTCCTGGCCTCCAGTGCATCTAGGAGCCTCCCCAGGTCAGTATCTCCGAATCTTCGGGCTGGCCTCCTTGGCGCCATTGTCGCGAGCTGTCTGGGGTTGGCTGAGCAAGTGCAGCTTAAGTGCTTCTCGACCTTGTTAGCGGGAGGCTGGCGAGCGACGTCCTGATGAATCAGCTGGCAAGCCTTCATGTGCGACAAGAAGCCCATTCGGCCTCATTAAGTGGACCAATTAACGTTGAATTGCGTTGCTTGGCCGAGCGCTGGGAAGCTCACGGCAATTTCCGCTCGCTATCACACTTAGATATTTTTCAGGAGAATTGCATTCTTGTGATTCTCCATGTCCAAATTAATCTTTGCTTTTTCAATCGAGGACTTACTCAGACATAATGGTACATAACTTTGAACTACTTCAGTGTTAACGAGATGACACATTCCTGCAATTTCACATGGGAGGACCACTCTCTTGAAAGACATTAATGTCTCCTAATTGAAATCAGGTTGTGCTTTCATATTCCTCGACTCTTTTTACCTTCTCTATCAAATAACACTTTCGCCAATTGACTACACACTGTTGAGGTACAAAACTATCTAGTTCGGCATAATTGAATGAATCAGCAATCAAAATCCTCATGAGCTGACTCAGGTTTTCTGTCACTGTAGGGAGACAGGTCACATGAGAACGTGGCGACATAAGAGGTCTCGTGTTGGGAGCGGGGGTAGTCATCCCCAGGATCTCGGGTAGAGCACAAGTACTGTATGTAGCTACTGAGCTCAGGAAAAACTACCTTTGTTGGCAGTCCTTTGTTAGTGATTTGAGGAATACACAACATTCTAGATGGTGTCAGAAGTTGGGACATAAGAACTAGGAGCAGGAGTAGGCCACCTGGCCCCTCGAGCCTGCTGCGCCATTCAATGAGATCATGGCTGATCTTTTGTGTACTCCGCTCCACTTTCTGGGACCTGAGCTTTGCCGCATCCACGCACTCGTCTTTGATGAAAATATTGATGAAAAAAGTTCCAGAAGGAGTGGCGCTGCACTCTCAGACAAGTGTAAAAAGGTACAGGCTTTTGCCCTATTAAACCTCGTAGGCCTCGAGGCCATCAAAAAATTTGAGTCCTTTGTCTTCCTGACTGAGGACATGACCCAGAGATAATCATGAAAAACTTAAAGAATATTTGATTCCTGTTTTTAAAAAACCTAATGCTTAAGCGGGTAAATGGAGTTGAAATCAACCATGATTGAATGGTGGAGTAGACTCGATGGGCCGAATGGCCTTACTTCCACTCTTATGTCTTATGGTCTTAATGGACATGCATTTAATTCCACCAACCAGAAAACAGATGAGCCAACACAATCCTTCATGGCCACCCTAAAAATATTGGCAAAGAAATGTGCATTTGGAATCCTCACTGAAAACTTAATCAGGGTCGAGTAGATTGTGGAATATATAGCGATTTAGTCCGCAAGCAGCTGCTACGAGAAAAATACTTAATGTTACAAGCAGTCATCATTGTCTTTATGTTAAACAAACAATCTGAGAAACAAAGCATAAATTTTAGGTGGGGAAAAGTGGTATTCACAGTAAAGGTGATGCTCTACTCCAACTGCAGTCACCGAATAGAGTAGCTTGTTTTGCACATGGTAAAAGATGTGGGAAATGGAACCACTTTGCTAAATGTTGAAGATCCAAACCACAACAACCCTCCTCAGCTATCAGCAAAATGGCAACATCCCAATTCTCCAGGGATAGGAGCATCAGTAAGGTGAATGAATTGGAGTTCAACCAAAGCAGTGAAACTAGAGCACCCAACAACAGTATTGCGACAGTGTTGACAATGTCACAGGGATGAGTGAGATCTTCAGTACATCATAATTAACAGTAACTCCAGACTTAAGTCAAGATTGATACTTGAGTACTTCTGGTAGTGGCCCTGGAGTGAGTGGTCGCACATTTGGTGGCTCCCGCTTGAGGTGGAATTTCTCTCCTTTTTCACCCGATTTAAGATGTGTTTGCTAGTGTAAGGTGTATGAGCACTGAGGAATAGAAGTGATCCATCGGTGGTGCCAGTTTATGGCTTACCAGACGAGGAGTGCAATGAGCAAGAGGCAGTAGCCTGGGCGAGAGTTTATTTGAGGTGCGACACAGGAAAAGGTGGCGGAGCGTGCTGGGCGTTGTGGTCTACTGAGCAACTTGTGGACTTTTCGAATACAAAGTTCCAGCAGCATAGTCCTCAGAAGCCCTGGCAAAGGTGGTCGACCCACTTTGGGCAGCTATTAAGAGAGTGGAGCAGAGGTTGGAGGTGCAGGGTCTGGCATTCCAGAAGGTGAAGGAGTTGGTGGGAGAGCATTAGGACCGGCTGGCCTCGCTGGAAGTGGAGATGGTGCTCATGGCAGAGAGCCATAAGAGGCTGAGGGAGAAGGTGAAGGATCTCGAGAACCGTTCCAGCAGGCAAAATCTCCAGATCGTGGAGCTGCCTGAAGGAATCAAGGGAATGCAGGCCACAAAGTATGCAGCAAGAATGTTTGAGAAGTTGGTGGGAGAGGGGGCATTTGACCGTCCGTCCCTCTGAGATGGATCGAGCGCACAGGGTGCTGAGGAGGCCAAAGGCAGGGGAACCACCGAGGGCGATGGTAGTGCGGCTGCATCATTTTCTTGATAAGGAGAAGCTACTGAGGTAGGCAAAGCAAACAAAAAAGTGCACCTGGAAAAGAAATGTGCTGAGGATCTACCAGGTCGTGGGTGCGGAGTAGGCCAAGCGGCGGATCAATTAATCAGATCAAGACTGCCCTTAAGGGGTGAGGTTTGGGATGTTGCATCCTGCTTGTCTGTGGGTCAAAAAGAAAACTACTCTAAACCTACACTAATCCACTTCCCAGCACTTGCCCATAGCCTTGAAAGTTATGGCATTTCAAATGCTCATCCAAGTACTTTTGAAAGATTGTGAGGTTTCTTATCTCAACTACCATCTCAAGCAGTGCATTCCCTCAAATCCCCTCAATCTGCTGCCTTTTATCTTAAAATTATGCCCCCTCATTATTGACACTTCAATTAAGGGGAAACAGCTGCTCCCTATCCACCCTGTCCATGCCCCTCATAATTGTATACACCTCAATCAGGTCCCCTCTCAGGCTTCCCTGCTCCAAAGAAAACAACCCGAGCTTATCCAGCCTCTCTTCATAGCTAAAATGCTCTATCCCAGGCAACATCCTGGTGAATCTCCTCTGCACCCGCTCTAATGCAATTTTAATAATAACACAGGAGTCCAAACCAAGTGAAAATAAGAACAAAATTTTATTTTCAAACATTATTTGTACATTCCCAGATAGACCCCTACTGGGTATTCCCTGGTTGGTGCTTTAATGGCTGCCCTTATATACTCCAGATAATTGAGATACCCCGTCCCTAGCAGAGGAGCTCGAACTCTGCAATGAGCACGAGGAAGACGAGCGTTTCCACTCCGTAGGCCCCGTGCGGAATATTACAACAATCACATCTTTCCTATAGTGTAGTGACCAAAACTGAACAGTACTTAAGATGAAACCGAAGTCCTGTATAACTCCAACATAACCTCCCTGCTCTTATAATCTATGCTATGGGCAGCACGGTGGCGCAGTGGGTTAGCCCTGCTGCCTCACGGCGCCGAGGTCCCAGGTTCGATCCCGGCTCTGGGTCACTGTCCGTGTGGAGTTTGCACATTCTCCCAGTGTTTGCGTGGGTTTCGCCCCACAACCCAAAGATGTGCAGGTTAGGTGGATTTGCCTTGCTAAATTGCCCCTTAATTGGAAAAAATTAATTGGGTACTCTAAATTTAAAAAAAAAAAATTAAAAATAATCTATGCCATGACTGATAACGGCAAGTGGCTTGAGTGCCTTTTTAAATATCCTATTCACCTGTCCTGCAGTCTTCAGGGATCTGTAGACAAGGACCCCAAGATCCCTCTATTCCTTTGAGCTTCCGCGTGTCCTGCCATTCATTGAATGTTGTGTTACTCCTTCCAAAGTGCATCACCTCACACTTTTCAGGGTTAAATTCCATCTGCCACTGATCTGCCCATCTGACCAATCCATTCTATCTATATCCTCCTGTAACCTAAGATCATCTACACTGTCAACCACCTGGCCAATCTTCATGTAATCTGCAAACTTATCATCCCCTCCACATTTTCTTCTATATTGTTTATTTATATCACAAACAATAAGGGATCCAGCATATGTATGTAAATGCTTATGCATTGCCAGTTTGTTTTGTTGCTTGTCACTCAGTGGTCTGTACATGGCTTCC
Source organism: Scyliorhinus torazame (assembly GCF_047496885.1). Classification (NCBI taxonomy): domain Eukaryota; kingdom Metazoa; phylum Chordata; class Chondrichthyes; order Carcharhiniformes; family Scyliorhinidae; genus Scyliorhinus; species Scyliorhinus torazame. The sequence continues at coordinate 100,475,525 of NC_092716.1, read as the reverse complement.
TATGCCACACACTGTTACATCTGATGTGTCCCAACTAAACGGGAAAGGTGTCGACCAAGTGGTCACATGATAACACTGCTACATAAGAGATCACGTTACAAGAGTCATCCCCAGGATCTCAGGCAGAGCACAAACACTGTATGTAGTTATTGAGTTCAGAATAAACTGCCTTAGTTGGAAGTCCTTGATGTCGATGATCTGAGGAACTCACAGCATTCCACAGGCACTAATACAATACTTTCTTGCCATTCATCCGTATCACCTTCATCATCGGAACCATCTGTTTCTAAGATCCTTTAATACTTCATTCCTGACTTTTGGACAATTTCTTACATAGTGATGTTTAGAGTCACACTGGAACCACCGAGTAATTATTCCCTGTGTATTTCTGGGGCTCATTGTCAGCTATCACCCAGTCTAACTTTATGCCTTGATTCATAAATCTGTTAAAAGTACAACCCACCTTAGGACATCATTGAGCAATTCCTTCTTGTACAAACACCTGTGACTAGACCCCCTGTCGATTTTGAGAGTCCGTAATCATGGACTCCTCCTTTCTCTGCATCACTGCATAATTTCCAACATCTCTCGCAAACGTAGCTGGAAAGGATCTTTTCAACAAAACTTTGAGAACAGCGGTCATTTTTTCAAAAAGAGAGCCCTCACCATGAAATTGAACACCAAGTCAAAATCAAAAGCCTATTTATATGTGACATTTGTGCAGAATCTAATAATTGAACACAAGCAGAGACTCTGCAATTTCTAGATTGAATTTCTTTAGTCTTTTATGTAACCTCTCAAAATGCATGATATATTCTTCAATGGACTGGCTATCCATTATCAAATATTGGCCACACCCACAGGCTTCCAAACAAGTCACCTTTTTTACAAATTTGTTCATAAATTGTACTAGAATTGGCAATTCTTTTTTGGTATCCAAGTCAGTTACATTAAGTTCCAAAAATAATTTATTTCTAAGCTTCTTGCTGGTAAAGACAAAGTCATACCTTGCATCCTCGTGTTCATAAGGTCTCAATGCTGAACAGACTGGTGGATAATCATAGTTTGCGATCCTGCAGTGTGACCTGGCCATTTCACCTTAAAAGCAAACAGAGCTTTGCTTTTGTCAGAAACAGGAATTGTTTCCGTTTCTGTTTTATTTATCTTTCCACCTGAAGAGATAGAGGTCAACCCTCTGCTACTATGTTAAACAGGTGAATATCCATTTACTGAACTGGGCAACAGAAGACATTCTGCTGGCTCACAACTGTTTTATTGCAAACACTGCTTTCCACTGAAACCATAGAATTTACAGTGCAGAAGGAGGCCATTCGGCCCATCGAGTCTGCACCGGCTCTTCGAAAGAGCACCTTACCCAAGCCCACACTCCCACCCTATCCCCATAACCCAGTAACCCCACCCAACAATCTGGGCCACAGTACAGAGGTTCATCCCAAAGAAAAGAAAGGTTATCAGAAGGGGGGATTAGGCAGCCATGGCTGACAAAGGAAGTTAGGGAATGCATCAAAGCAAAAGAGAAAGCCTATAATGTGGCAAAGAGTAGTGGGAAGTCAGAAGATTGGGAAGGCTACAAAAACAAACAGAGGATAACAAAGAGAGAGATAAGGAAAGAGAGGATCAAAGTTGAAGGTAGGCTAACATTAGGAATGATAGTAAAAGTTTCTTTAAATACATTACAAAACAAACGGGAGGCAAAAGTTGACATTGGGCCGCTCCAAAATGACGCTGGTAATTTTGTGATGGGAGGCATGGAAATAGCCGAGGAACTGAATAAGTACTTTGCGTCAGTCTTCACAGTACAAGACATGAGTAATATCCCAACAATTCCGGAGAGTCAGGGGACAGAGTTGAATATGGTAGCCATCACAAAGGAGAAAGTGCTAGTGAAACTAAGAGGTCTACAAATTGACAAATCTCCGGGCCCAGGTGGGCTACATCCTAGAGTTCTAAAGGAGATAGCTGAAGAAATAGTGGAGGCGTTGGTGATGATGTTTCAACAGTCACTGGAGTCAGGGAAAGTACCAGAGGATTGGAAAATCGCTGTTGTAACCCCACTGTTCAAGAAGGGAACAAGGAAAAAGATGGAAAATTATAGGCCAATTAGCCTGACCTCGGTTGTTGGCAAGATTCTAGAATCCATTGTTAAGGATGAGATTTCTAAATTCTTGGAAGTGCAGGGTTGGATTAGGACAAGTCAGCATGGATTTAGTAAGGGGAGGTCGTGCCTGACAAACCTGTTAGAGTTCTTTGAAGAGATAACAAATAGGTTAGACCAAGGAGAGCCAATGGATGTTATCTATCTTGACTTCCAAAAGGCCTTTGATAAGGTGCCTCACGGGAGACTGCTGAGTAAAGTAAGGGCCCATGGTATTCGAGGCAAGGCACTAACATGGATTGACGATTGGCTGTCAGGCAGAAGGCAGAGAGTTGGGATAAAAGGTTATTTTTCGGAATGGCAACCGATGACGAGTGGTGTCCCGCAGGGTTCAGTGTTGGGACCACAGCTGTTCTCTTTATATATTAACGATCTAGATAACGGGACTGAGGGCATTCTGGCTAAGTTTGCCGATGATACGAAGATAGGTGGAGGGCAGGTAGTATGGAGGAGGTGGGGAGGCTTCAGAAAGATTTAGACAGTTTAGGAGAGTGGTCCAAGAAATGGCTGATGAAACTTAACTTGGGCAAGTGCGTGGTCTTGCACTTCGGAAAAAAGAATAGAGGCGTGGACTATTTTCTAAACGGTGACAAAATTCATAATGCTGAAGTGCAAAGGGACTTGGGAGTCCTAGTCCAGGATTCTCTAAAGGTAAACTTGCAGGTTGAGTCCGTAATTAAGAAAGCAAATGCAATGTTGTCATTCATCTCAAGAGGCTTGGAATATAAAAGCAGGGATGTACTTCTGAAGCTTTATAAAGCATTAGTTAGGCCCCATTTAGAATACTGTGAGCAATTTTGGGCCCCACACCTCAGGAAGGACATACTGGCACTGGAGCGGGTCCAGTGGAGATTCACACGGATGATCCCAGGAATGGTAGGCCTAACATACGATGAACGTTTGAGGATCCTGGGATTATATTCATTGGAGTTTAGGAGGTTGAGGGGAGATCTAATAGAAACTTACAAGATAATGAATAGCTTAGATAGGGTGGATGTAGGGAAGTTGTTTCTATTAGCAGGGGAGACTAGGACCCGGGGGCACAGCCTTAGAATAAAAGGGAGTCACTTTAGAACAGAGATGAGGAGAAATTTCTTCAGCCAGAGAGTGGTGGGTATGTGGAATTCATTGCCACAGAGGGCGGTGGAGGCCGGGATGTTGAGTGTCTTTAAGACAGAAGTTGATAAATTCTTTATTTCTCGAGGAATTAAGGGCTATGGAGAGAGAGCGGGTAAATGGAGTTGAAATCAGCCATGATTGAATGGTGGAGTGGACTCGATGGGCCGAATGGCCTTACTTCCACTCCTGTGTCTTATGGTCTAACACTAAGGGCAATTTTGGACACTAAGGGCAATTTAGCATGCCCAATCCACCTAACCTGCACATCTTTGGACTGTGGGTGGAAACTGGAGCACCCGGCGGAAACCCACGCACACACAGGGAGAACGTGCAGACTCCACACAGACAGTGACCCAGCCGGGAATCGAACCTGGGACCCTGGAGCTGTGAAGCAATTGTGCTAACCACTATGCTACCGTGCTGCCCATTGCTACCGTGCTGCCCATAAACATTCTGGGTCCTCTCCAGAAAAGTGCTGCTCTTAAGCACAGGCTTCAATAAGCCTCACCTGCACTCAACTCACTCTGATTCGTGACCCGGTTTAATCTTAAAAGAACCTGCATTTTTAATATTGTCATGAGGTGGCATGGGGAGTGTTTGAGGGATAGAGGGCTTAAAATATAAATCATCAACCTGGATGATAAAACAGCCCTTCCCTGCACATGACAGCCCCTTATGGTCTCCTCCGATCTGTGTCTGGGGTGGCGGGCCCAACTTCATTCCATGCTGCCCCCCCCCCCCCTTCCCCACAACCAAGATTCTGTCATTCAAAGGAGCTTTTCCTGGGGCAGATGCAGCACGAGAAATTGCCTGATTTGCCTCGAGAGCAAAAAATTGGGCCATGTAGTTTCATGAAATATCATGCCATCATTTTGGAGAAATTAGTCTTTTTGGGAAATTGACAGAAACATTATGACATCATTCATTGTAGTATCAGTTTTACTGCACATTAGCACTGGACTAGTCTGTTCTCTTCATCTTTCTAGTTTATAATGCGGTTTACTTTTAGAATAAACCCAAGAGTGAATAAGAACAAGAATTATTTAGTGATCATTTTATAATTTTAAAAGAAAATATCAGATGGCGAGATTTGTAACAGTGACAGAAATAACATGCAGAAAACAGTATTTTCTAGTCACTTCCTCTGTTTATTGTTTTTCTAGATAACTGCAACATTATACTTCAAGATGATCAAGGAAAGTACCACGCCGAAGTCAAAGCTCACTGTAGTTACCACTATGTCACATTTAAGTGAAAACATTGGTGGGTCTTTAGAATTCACTCCACACAATCAACAACCACTAATGCAACTAAAAAAGGAAATTTCTTTAATTAATAGTGTCACTCTCATAGTTGGACAAATGATTGGATCAGGAATATTTATTTCTCCAGGTGAGGTCCTAAAGTACTGTGGCTCCTTTGGTCTTTCCCTGATTATATGGGCTATTGGGGGTTTATTCTCAATGATTGGAGCCATCTGCTTTGCTGAACTAGGTACAACTATTACAAAATCTGGTGCCCACTATGCATATATTATGGAAGCATTTGGTGGTTTGGTTGCCTTCCTTAAACTTTGGACAACAATACTTATTATTGAGCCCACTTCACAGGCCATTATTGCCATTACATTTGGCAACTACCTGGTGCAACCTATCTTCTTAAACTGCAGTACACCATACGTAGCAGAACGACTAATTGCAGCTGCTTGCATTGGTAAGTGTAATGTCGCTATTTCCTAACAATATAACATATTTAATTGAAATTAGAAATTTAATAAGCGTTAAGATCTAATTAATTTGTATAATAAATTAAAATGACAATGGTTTGCTTATTGACTACGATGCATGCTATAGCGAGTCACGGGGTACCTCAATTATCCTAATGTAGACTGAGAAAATAGCAGTATAACAGGGTAAAGAGAGGGAGGAGTTCCTGAAATATTAATTAGAGAATCTTTTTGATCAGGATGTTTCCATGGGGTTAATGTAAAATCTGAAATATCATAAGCATTGAAAACAATTTCATTTTTATTAGTTTAAAAATCTATTAAATTTTAATAGCGAATGGAGAAATTTGATATTACAGAAATATAAAATTGCTTTTTCAGGACCAGAGAAGTTGTTCAACGGGGATTATGACATGATCACCATTAAAGCTGTACCTCAATCATTACGGTGTAACTTTTTCTGAAGTTTTTTTTACAATAAGACTGTTGGCAATAAATGCTGGCCTAGCCAGTGACGCCCACATCACACAAAATAGTTACATAGGCATGAGGACAGACTTGGCCTTAGTGGATTGGGCAGAAGGACTAAAAGATAGGACAGTTGATGAACAGTGGCAGACATTTAAGGAGATATTCAATTCCTCCCAACTAAAATATATTCCAGAGAGGAAGAAAGATTGTAAGAGGGAGAAAATGCCCATGTGGCTAAGCAAGCAGGCTAAAGATGACATAAAGGTAAAAACCAAGGCATACCATATTGCAATGTACGAAGTCTTACAACACCAGGTTAAAGTCCAACAGGTTTGTTTCGATGTCACTAGCTTTCGGAGCGCTGCTCCTTCCTCAGGTGAATGAAGAGGTCTGTTCCAGAAACACATATATAGACAAATTCAAAGATGCCAAACAATGCTAGGAATGCGAGCATTAGCAGGTGATTAAATCTTTACAGATCCAGAGATGGGGTAACCCCAGGTTAAAGAGGTGTGAATTGTCTCAAGCCAGGACAGTTGGTAGGATTTCGCAGGCCAGATGGTGGGGGATGAATGTAATGTGACATGAATCCCAGGTCCCGGTTGAGGCCGCACTCATGTGTGCAGAACTTGGCTATAAGTTTCTGCTCGGCGATTCTGCGTTGTCGCGGGTCCTGAAGGCCACCTTGGAGAACGCTTACCCGGAGATCAGAGGCTGAATGCCCTTGACTGCTGAAGTGTTCCCCGACTGGAAGGGAACATTCCTGCCTGGTGATTGTTGCGCGATGTCCGTTCATTGTCGCGCAACAATCACCAGGCAGGAATGTTCCCTTCCAGTCGGGGAGCCAAGTTCCGCACACATGAGTGCGGCCTCAACCGGGACCTGGGATTCATGTCACATTACATTCATCCCCCACCATCTGGCCTGCGAAATCCTACCAACTGTCCTGGCTTGAGACAATTCACACCTCTTTAACCTGGGGTTACCCCATCTCTGGATCTGTAAAGATTTAATCACCTGCTAATGCTCGCATTCCTAGCATTGTTTGGCATCTTTGAATTTGTCTATATATGTGTTTCTGGAACAGACCTCTTCATTCACCTGAGGAAGGAGCAGCGCTCCGAAAGCTAGTGACATCGAAACAAACCTGTTGGACTTTAACCTGGTGTTGTAAGACTTCGTACTGTGCTCACCCCAGTCCAACGCCGGCATCTCCACATCATATTGCAATGGTCAGTGGCAGGCTGGAGGATTGGGAAACTTGTAAAGACCAACAAAGGGTTACTAATAAAGTAATAAAAAGAACAAAGCAAAGGTAAATGAAAGAAAGAAATCTCGCACAAATTATAAAAACAGATAGCAAAATATTATGTAACTATAAAAAGGCAGAATGTAGCTAAAGTCAACGTTAGTCCCTCAGTCGATGAGCCTGGGGAGGTTAATAATTGGGAACATAAAGATAGCAAAGACACAAAATCAATATTTTGCCTCGGTTTTACAGTGGAAGACACTAGGACCATCTCCATAGTAACAGGTAAAGCAGCGGTTATAGAAAAGGAGGAACATAAAACAATCACCACCACTAGGGAAAAAGTACTGAGCAAACGATTGGGGATAGGGCCGGGAATGGGGCAGGGCGGATCGGGTGTGGGGTGACTCGGGGGAGGGGATAGGAAGCGGGGATGTCAGGTCGGAGAAGGAAGGGGTGGATCAGACCAAGAGGTTGGGTCCGTTCGGCGAACCCGGGGAGGTAGTGGTGGTGTGGTGGATCCCCTCAGGGGGTTGTATTTTTGCAGGGCTAGGTCTGGGTTTTTTAAATAGTTACTCTGGAGTTAGTGTTTTTTTCCATCGAACTCTTTCAGACGACCTATCAGGGTAAACCATCCAAACTATCAGGGCAGAACTATCCAAAGTTAACTATTTAATCGCTTCTGTTGGATGTTTCCCAGCTCGGCGCAATTGTCCAGAGGAAGTTAGCACTTCTGGGCAATTGCTGGGTGTGGTAAACCACTGTTGTACTTATATTAGAGTATGTACGGTAGAACCTGCACTACAGGTTCGCCTGTGGCCCCTGCCTGTTGGCTCCGCCCAGGAGGCGGGGTATAAATATGCGTGTCCTCCAGCTCGCAGCCATTTCGCCAGCTACTGTGGGAGGCCACACATCTGATACCAATAAAGCCTCAGTTTGGATTCAACTTTCGTCTTCAGTCAAATTGATGTGCCTCACTGGGTAAAACCTTACATGGGAACTTCCTGCAGGAATTCCCCAGCGCATCATTGGGGTACCCCCTAAATGCGTTGCTGGGGAACCAGGAAGTTATGGGCCATTATGTAAATGGAGAGAAACATCAAAATGCTTTGGTGCAGAGAGATTTGATTATCTTTGTGTATGGATCACAGAACGTTAGTATGCAGGTACAGCAGGTAATAGAGCAGGCAAACTCAATTTTGGCATTCATTGCTAATGGAATAGAGTATAAAGATAGGGAAGTGCTGTTACAACTGTATAGGGCAATGGTGATACCGTATTTGGAATATCGTTCACAGTCTTGGTCCCCTTGAGGAAGGATGTAAACGCATTAGATGCGGTTCAGAGAAGGTTCATTAAATGATTCCAGGGATGAAGGACTTGTGTTATGAAGAGAGATTGAGCAGTTTAGGCCTATACTCGCTGTATTTTAGAAGAATCAAAGGAGAACTAATTGAAGTATATAAATGCTAAAGGGGATTGACGAGGTAGACATAGAGCGGATGTTTCCCCTTGGTGAATATTCTAGAATGAGAGGCAACAGTTTTAGGCTAAGGGGTTGCAAATCTAAAACAGAAATGAGGAGGAATTATTTCACTCAAAGGGTCATGAATCTGTGGAATTCTCTACCCCAGAGTACAGTGGACGTGGAAAACTAAATAAATTTAAGGAGTAGATAGGCAGGTTTTTAATTAGTATTGGGATGAAGGGTTATCAGGAGTGGTGATAAGGCTGAGATGAGATCAGTCACTATCGTATACTGGCTCAAGGAGCTGAATTGCCTACTGCTCCTAGTTCTTGTGTTCTATGAAAAAAATACATTAATGGGTAGCGAAAATAAATTAACCCTAAAGTCTTTTATCAAAATAAATTATATAGATGTAGTCAAAGGGGGAGTAGAGTCAATTAGGAACAGAGAAAGGATCTTGTGGAAGCCAGACCTACTTTACTTGAGTTCCAAATAGTACTTCACATAGAACATAGGACATACAGTGCAGAAGGAGGGCATTCGGTCCATCGAGTCTGCACCAACTCACTTAAGCCCTCACTATCGGGGTTACGGTGGAAGTGAGGGCTTAAGTGGGTCGGTGCAGACACGATGGGCCGAATGGCCTCCTGCACTGTATGTTCTATGTTCCACCCTATCCCCGTAACCCAATAACCCCTCCTAACCTTTTGGACACTAAGGGCAATTTAGCATGGCCAATTTACCTAACCTGCATTTCTTTGGACTATGGGGGGAAACCGCAGCACCCAGAGGAAACCAATACAGACACGGGGAGAACGTGCAGACTCTGCACAGACAGTGACCCAATGGGGAATCGAACCTAGGACCCTGGCACTGTGAAGCCACTGTACTACCGTGCTGCCACAATCACAATAGAGGAGAATTCAAATTGTGTAAGACCATCAGACATCTCAAAGCACTTTACAGCCATTGAAATATTTCTTAAATTGTAGTCACTTTTGTAACATAGGAAACTTGGCAGCTAATTTACACAGCAATCAGCAGTGTGGTAATGACAACACAATCTTTTTTGTGATTTGATTGAGAAACAAATATTGGCCAAGACTCCACATTCCCCTGCCCTTCTTTGAAATAGTTCTGTGGGATCTTTTACATTCATCCAAGAAGGCAGATGGGGTCTTAGAGATGAGGATAATAACATATTTTAGGAGGGCATAGACTAGAACATGAGCAGACAAGTGACAGGTGAAAACATTATGAAGTGACGCATTTTGGCAGAAAGAATGGGGAGAGTCATATAAAGTATATGATGCAATTTTAAAGTGAGTTCATGAATGAAGAGACCTGTATGTGTATAAATCTTTGAAGCTGGCAAAACAAAAAAGTATATTTGATATTTGGATTTATGAATGGATGTACAATGTAAAAATGCAAGTAAGTTTTTCTAAACTTTTATAAATCACTGGTTAGATGCTAACTGTAATATTTTGTCTAATTCTGGACACCACACATTAGAAATGTTGACAAGGTCCCAAAGAAGTTGCAAAAGAGATAGATATACTGGAATTCTACCTGCACTTCAGTAATATGGAAAGACTATAGAAGCTGAAGTTGTTTTTCTCAGGACAAAGACAGTTAACAGGTTATTTAATAGAACTGATTTTGATAGAGTAAATGCAGAAAACAAGTTTGCACTGGCAGAAGGGGTGGTAACCAGAGAACACAGATTTAATGCATAAGAATCAAAGAGGCGATAACAAAGGGCCTAAGTGGATAGTTCTTTCAGCAAGCCAAATTGGGCATTGTGGACAATTGGCCTCCTTGTGTTCTCATAGAATCCCTACAGTGCAGAAGGAGGCCATTTGGTACATCGAGTCTGCAGACCCTTTGAAAGAGCACTCTACCCATGTCCACACCCCTCCCACCCCGTAACCACTTAACCTAACCTGCACATCATTGGATACTAAAGGGCATGGCCAATGAACCTAACGCTCACATCTTTGGACTGTGGGAGGAAACTGGAACGCCCGGAGGAAACCCACGTAGATACGGGGAGAATGTACAAACTCCACACAGACAGTGACCCAAGGCCTAAATTGAACCCGGGTCCCTGGCGCTGAGAGGTAGGCAACAGTGCTAACCACCAATTTTATTTCAAACAATGAATTGGCTAACTCATTAAAGAGTTCTTTATTCTATCTTATTGAAATTGTGAACACCTGGTGTAAATAAATGAACTGGATAGATCTCGACCAATAAATCAAGTAATAACTTGAAATAAAGTGCATCGAAAATCCTGCAGTTTCTTCAGTGTTACCTGCTTGTATTCATTTATACCTAGGTCTGCTTACTTTTATTAACTGTGCCAATGTGAAATGGGCAACCAGAACCCAGGATGCCTTCACAGTCATCAAATTAATTGCCCTTATCATCATCATTGTTGCGGGAATGATTAAACTCAGCCAAGGTAAGAAATTTAAAAGAATCAAACCATTTAGCCTATTTGTTGCTTCCAGTTTCCACACAAAAAATTCTCCTCCACCTTTCTTCATCTAACTTTAACAGTGTATCCTGCTGTTAATTTCACATTCATGTTTTTATCTAGCTTCCCCTTAATTGGATCTATGGTTTTCCCTTCAATTACCTGTGGTAATGAGTTTCACGTTCTAACTGATTTTTGTGTAAAGATGTTTCCTCCTGAATTTCATATTGGATTTACTGTTTTCTTTCTCTATCTATGGCACCTATCTTGGTCTCCCCCACAAGTGGAAACATTTTTTGCCTACATCCACCATATCAAACTCTTTCATAATATTAAAAAATTCTGTTGGATCACCATAGAAAAGAGCCCTAATCAGTTAATCTTTGCTCTCAATTCTGGTATCATCTTTGGCATTTTGCACTTGGCCTCATGTCCCTATATCTATTTTGTTTATAATATGGAGATCTAAATTGTGAACAATACTCTTTAAGTGTGGTCTGACCAAGATTCAGTACAAATTTAACTTAACGGCCGAAACTCCCCGACCGTTCATGCTGGCGGATTTTCCGGTCCTGCTACAGTGAATGGAGTGTTGGCTGAGTGCCAAATTCTCCGTTCTCATTGGCAGTGGTGGCGGGGCAAATTCAGATCAGAGAATCCCAGCCAACATCTCTGCTTTTCAATTTTAACCCTCCAGAAATGAACCACAGTGTTCTGTTTCTCTTTTGTTTGGAATTACAAAACTATTTTCCTATTTTTAGTGATTTGTTTATCTGTACCACTAGATCTGCATTCTCTTCGACACCATTTAGACTCTTAGGGTGGGACCTTCTAGTCCCACCGCCATAGGACAAGAAGTTCCCACCTAAAGTCAACCTTTTGCTGGTCTGTCAAATTATCCATCCCGCCTGCTGCAATTCCTGTGGCAGATATGACTGGAAAATTAACGCCTTATTTTCCAAAGAGTATGTGGTCTTCTTATTCTTTCTACCAAAATGCACCTCCTTACACTTAACTAGCTTGAATTTGATTTGCAATTACATATCCATTGTGCAAGTTTATTAATGTATTTTGTCACAGTATTCCCCAGTATTAACCACACCCCCAATTTTGTGTCATGTGCAAATTTCAAAATAATGGGTTGGGTTCTCGGGCAGCGAGAATGACGATTGGGCGGAGAATTTCGTGGGGGAAAGAATCGGGATTTGCGTCTGGCGACGAATCAGATGTGATGCTCCAGACCCCCGCTGGCAGTGGCAATGAGGTTCACGCCCACATCAGCAACGCCATGCAAATCCATCATTTGCATTAATGTGAATGCAATTAACGGATTGTAGACCGGTTGCTCTACCTTTCTGTGATCCTCCACCCATCTCAGGAGGGGGTCCCGCGGGTATGAATTGGTGCAAGTATTTACGAGCGGGGCCCAGGCGCCAATGCTGTTCAGGGGGAGCAAGAACATAGAACATAACAGCTCAGTACAGGCCCTTCGGCCCTCGATGTTGCGCCGACCTGTGAAACCACTCTAAAGCCCATCTACACTATTCCCTTATTGTCCATATGTCTATCCAATGACCATTTGAATGTCCTTAGTGTTGGCGAGTCCACTACTGTTGCAGGCAGGGCATTCCACGCCCTTACTAATCTCTGAGTAAAGAGCCTACCTCTGACATCTGTCTTATATCTATCTCCCCTCAATTTAAAGGTATGTCCCCTCGTGCTAGACATCACCATCCGAGGAAAAAGAGGGCAAGAAAACTCTCAAAACCTTTTGGGCTTGCAGGGGGTGTATACCTGGACCGCAGGGCGTAGTGGAGAACGACTTGGTAACATATACTTGCACTCTGGGTGTCCCCTTTGAGATCGAGGTGGCCTGGCTCACACCGCCATTGCTGCAGTAAGCCATTGAAACCCATCCCTTTGCTGGAACCTACAGGATTTTGGTTGCAGTCTGCTCACTGTATGCTGTATTTGCTCAGAGATTCTCTGATCATGTGGGAACCCACCCAGCCCACCACTCTGGAAACCCTCAGATCCCAGCAGTATCAGCAATGAGATGGGTGTAGCTCTGCTCAATCGCCAGCCCACCAGGTGTTGGCACTTTTTACAATAGGGAAATGTTAGGATATTGGGTCCGGACATGAGATCAAAGATGTAGTGGGCAATTTAGGGGTTAACATATTAAGGGTAAAACTGCTAGCACTGAGTCAGAGGCATTCGGCCACACCTGGTCTGAGTTACATTGTTCCATTCAGACGTGAGCTCAATATTGGGAAGAAACAGGATAACCCCGTTCATCAGGGGTGATTCATTCAAAATCCATGGTCTTCTGGGATACCTCTGATCTGACCAGCCATTAGCCCATTACAGAGCCTGATGGCCTCTTTTGTCCGCAAATTGAAACTTAATTGCATATTCATAGCATGGCCCTGTCCTCTTGTGTAAACGCCAATCAAAAGCCTTGATAGCAATGGTGAGTTCAAGTCTGGACAGAGGGGCTGGGCGGAGCTCAGAAAGAAAAAGGATCCTGCTCAAACATGGGGGGGGGGGTGGGGGGGGTGAAGGATTTGGAAAGCCACCAAGAGAGGTCATGGAAAGCTGCCACAGAGTTAAGGTTTCAAAAAAGGGTCTGGAGGAGATGCACTAACAGCAGGAATATTTTTTGGCAATGCAAGTATCATTTTTGCCTGCCTGCGCAAGTGAAGTTGAGATCTGTATATTCATTTTAGGTGCTGTTTAATGGGAAATCATGTATTTGTGTTAAGAGATGCATGTAAGCTGCTCTTGTTTGGTTTGAAGTTTCAAAGGTAAAATATTGTTTTTCTTTTGTTTTAATAAAGTTTTGTTTGTAAAAATAACCAAGCCCAATTTCTTATGCAATCATTCCCGGAGCGAATTGATGTTTCTACACAGTTTTAAAAATTAAGAAAATGTTGCGGTTCTGATCAGTACCTTAGCCAGTGTTGGGATCTGGAAGGCGTCCGTACCAAAATTAGGTGTTCAATGCCCAAGCGAAATTTGGTATTCAACATCAATTTCAATCTGCAAAGGATAGAAACTGGGGAAATGAAAAGTTCACAAGTAGTTAATGCAGAGGAAATGTGGTTGGTGATGTTCAGGAGAGTGTGCCTCAGACTAAAAAGAAAACCAGTGATAGTGGTAGAGAGATAAGAAAACTTAAGTGCTTTCATTGTGATAAAGTTGAACATGGTGGTTTTGGTGACTTTAGAAAAATATGGAGAAGACAGACGAGGTAAAACAGGACAAGCTAGTGGGGTTTATTAAAGTGGCAGGAAAGACCATTGTCCCAATATCCCAGGTGCGACAGAGTGTACAACCTGTTCAGAGGTTGATGGAAAGCAGATACCAGAACTTTTTAAGGATTTAATTTGTGAGGATAAAGTTTACTCATGTATATAAGGTGGAGAAGGTAAGGAAATTAAGATCTTACAAACAGGTCCTGAGGTGGGCAAGGAATACGCGGTCAATAAATGGGAAGGACACACCTCCCGCATTTACCAGGACATTGGAGCTGACCTGGCCAAGCGCCGGATGGTATTTAACGGGGCCAAAGCTGCACTCTTTAAAAACAAGGTGTGATTTGGCATGTTATACAAGACTATGGGTCACGCACAACGACAGGGAACACTACTTTAGTACGCTGGAGGAAGCGAACAAGTCCATAGAATCATATCATTTATAGTACAGAAGGGGGCCATTCGGCCCATCAAGTCTGCACCTGCCCTTGGAAAGAGCACCCTTTTTAAGCCCACGCCTCCACCCTATCCCAGTAATCCGATCTAAGCTTTTGGACATTAAGGGGCAATTTAGCATGGCCAATCCACCTAACCTGCAGATCTTTAGATTGTGGGAGGAAACACACGCAGACACAGAGAGAGCATGCAAGCTCCACACAGACAGTCACCCAAGGTTGGAATTGAACCCGGATCCCTGGAGCTGTGACACAGCAGTGCTAACCTCTGTGCCACCGTGCTGCCCAGTTCATGCAGAAGAACAGACTTGGGAGGAAATCATGCTGGAAGTCACGAAAGTACAGACTTACACGAACTAAGGGGGAAGGTTTAACTGTACTTGGAGATGTATGCCCACCGGTTCATCAAGGGCTGGGGACTGGGGGTGAGGGGGAGCGGCCTCATACAGGTTAGGACCGAAAGGCTCCGTTTTCCAGGAGGAGCTAAAACACTAGCAAACAAGCTGGTGTATGGGAGCAAAAAGAGGAGGGATGTCACAGCTCTTTCCCAAGAGGGAGGAAGCGCCTGGTGGTGTGGTGGGGGGAGGAGGGGAGGGTAGAGTAGCAAGCTGGGGAGGGCAGGACACAAGGGAATAGAGGAGCAGGGGGAGCTGGGAAAGGAAAGGTGAGAATACATGGGCAGAGGGGGTTGGGGAGAAAGGAGGGGGGGGAGGGTAGAATGCTGGTTACACTGGTCACACGTGGAGATGGTTGGAAAGAAGAAGGTGGCAGTGGCCATCTTGGACTGACCAAGAACAATGGAGAGCCTGGGCATGCAGGGGGATGTCCATAAGGCAAGTATGGCTGACCCCAGAGCAGAGAGGGGCAGGAACCCCTGTCAGGATAGTCACCTGGAATTTGAGGGGACTGAACTGACCAGTGAAAAGAACCAGAGTCTTCGCCCATCTAAAAAGCCTGAGAGCTGTTGTAGTCTTTCTTCAAGAGACCAACTTAAGAGAAGGATCAACTGAGGGTAAGGAAAGTCTGGGTAGGACAGGCAAACCAGTCATGCTTTGATACAAGGGCGAGGGGGGTGGCCATACTATTTAACAAAAGATAGACTTTACAGCGATAGATCTAGGACTAAATCAGGAATGGCGAGGGAATTAACCACCTTCATGGAACAGATGGAGGGACTGGAGGTTCAACCACCCGAGGGAAAAGAGTTTTCCTTCTTCTTCCATGTCCAGAGAGACTTCTTTGTGGTGGGAAAGCTGGTTCTTCCAGGAGTAGGAGGGGGGAGTTCTTTGGAATAGTAATCTCGAACCACCATAACACTATGTGAATATGAAGTTGAACCCGGCTGTGGGGGAGGAAAAGAGGCGGGATTGGAAGCACCACTAGGTCTAGAGGAGGTCATGGAATCCATCAATTCCATGCAGTCAGGGATGTTACCAGGACCGGACGGGTTCCCAGTAGACTTTTACAAAAGTTCACGGCAGCACTGGCCCTGCACCCGCGGGAGATGTTTAATGACTTGCTGTCGAGGGGGGCCCTGCCGCACATGCTGGCACAGGCCTCAATCTCATTGGTCCCAAAGAAAGACAAAGACCCAACTAAGTGCGGATCATACTGACCCATCTCACTCCTGAACACTGACGCTAAAGTCCTGACGAAAGCTCTGGTGTGGCGACTGAAGAGTTGCTTGTCAGAAGTTATCGTGGAAGGTCAGACCAGGGTTTGTCAAGGACAGAAAGCTGATGGCAAACATCAGACGCCTGCTGAATATGGTCATGTCCCCACCCAGGGAGCAGACACCAGAAGTGATCATCTCCCTGGACGCAGAGAAGGGCTTCGACTGAGTAAAATGGAAGTACCTCATGGAGGTACTGGAATGGTTTGGGTTTGGGCCATTGTTCGCCTCATGGATGGAATTGCTGTTCAGCGCTCCTATGGCGAGCGTACAGACAAACGGCACCAGTTCTTGACTACTTCTGGCTGCACAGAGGCTTGTTGCAGGAATGCCTGCTGTCCCCACTACTGTTGACAATTGAGCCACAGGCCATCATTATTAGATCAACAAAGGGGTGGAGGGGCATTCAGAAGGGATACAGGGAGCACAGAGTTTCACTCTATGCAGATAACCTTCTCTTCTATGTCTCAAACCCTCTTGGGCAGCATGGATAAGATTATGGCACTCCTGAGGGCGTTCGGAGCCTTTTCGGCGGCATACAAACTAAACTTGAGCAAGAGTAAAATCTTCCCAGTGAATCCCCAGGTAGGAGAAGCAGAGCTGGGATCGCTGCCATTCAAACTGGACCAAAACCAAGTTCAGATAACTGGGGATCCAGATAGAGCTCCACAAGTGAAACCTGTCCAACCGAGTGGAGGTGGTGATAAGGGACCTACGGAGGTGGAACTCTCCTGTTTTCCTTGCTGGGAGGAGTGGAGAACGTACTGCCAAGGTTCCTCTTCCCCAAATCCATCTTCATCAAGGTGGACAAGATAATTATGGCTTTCGTGTGGGCTGGAAAGAACCCTAGGATCCACAAAACCGTCCATCTGATTGGACAATGCAGGGGAGGCCTGGTACTATTGAACCTCCTATTCTACAACTGGGCAGTAGCTGTAGAAAGTGTCTGCGGATGGCTGGGAGAGCCAGAGGTGGAATGGGTATGAATTAAGGAGACCTCCTGTACTGGAACGTCCGTGTGGGCACTGGCTACTTGGTGAGCCCGATAGTGGCAACTACAGTGGTAGCGTAGGATGAGTTAGCGGACGGTAAAAACACAGACATGGTAGCATGGTGGTGCCATATGTGGTTGCCTGCCCCTGTTTCCCTTGTTTGGAGGGTCTGGAACCAGGGGACGTGGACTCAGATTAAGAGGTTGGCCATTCAGGACTGAGAAACAGAGGAATCTCTTCAGTCAGGGGAGTGGTGAACCTTTGAAATTCTCTACCCCAGAGGGCTCTGAAGGTTTAGTCATTGAATATGTTCAAGACAGCGACCAATAGAATTCTAGTTATTATCAATATCAAGGGATAGTGCAGGAAAATGACATTGAGGAAGATCAGCCATTATCCAGTTGAATGGCAGGGGATGTCCAAGTTGACAAATGGCCTCTGCTACTATTTTCCACTATGCCAACCATAGCTCTCCACACACACCTCCAATGGTCTCTCATACCACCATACTAATGCATGACTCCTACCCACCTTCAATGGCCGATCATACTCTCCATGCCAACCCATGCCCCACAACCTACAGTGGCCCCCTCATACCCACCATGCCAACTCACAGCACGTCAATGCACATTCACTTGTAGGATGGCAAACTCAAAAATGACTCATTTTGGACTTCCGGGTGCGGTTATGCAGAGCTAGGTCGCATATTCGGTAGCTCCCGCTTGGAACGGACTTTTGGGCTCTTTTACAGGGCCCCCACGGCATTTGTTTGACATTTCTCGGTGTGGCGAGAAGACTGCAGCATTCCCCTGACAGTGTCCCCCAGGAATGTTATGTCTTTTGGCTGCCAAACCTGGCAGAAACAGTAAAGTATTTGGCTTTGGCTGCAGGTTTAGACAAGGGCCTCTTCCAGCATGCAGGCGGGGGAAGGGCAAGCTTAAAGCTGCAATCTGACTTGACTCTTATCAAAGGTGAATTCAAGCAGCAGAGGGAACAACTGTGAAAGGATCTACCAGGGCCATTGAAGAAGCAGGGACGAGGCTTCCGGTGGCAGCCATGGAGGAGTAGGTCGCACATTTGGCAGCTCCCGTCTGGAACTGACTCTCAGACCTTTTTCAGGAGTTTCCATAGACTTTTTAAATGGACCAGAAGTGTAACGGCCAGAGGAGCGGCACTGGAGCGACGGGGGAAGCGAGGGAAAGAAAACAAAATGGCGGCGGCCAGGGACAAAGGGGAGCTGCAGGAGTTCATCAAGCGCTGCTTCGAGGAGCAGCGCGAGGAGATGCGCAAAGAGATGTTGACGCCTATGCTTTCGGCAATTGAAGGACTCGGGATCACCCAAAAGTCCACGAAGCTAAGATCCAGGAGGTACAGAAAAGAGTCAGTCAGAACGAGGACGAGCTCGTGGGCCTGGCGGTGAGAGTGGAGCAGAACAAGGCGCTACACAAGAGGTGGGCGGGAAGACTCGAACACCTGGAGAACAGGTCAAGGAGAAAGAATCTGCGAATCCTGGGTCTCCCTGAGGGAGTGGAGGGGGCTGATGCCGGGGCATACGCGAGCACGATGCTCGAGGCGATGATGGGCACGAAGGCCCCTTCGAGGCCGCTGGAGTTGGACGGGGCACATCGGGTGCTGGCGAAGAAGCCCCAGGCAAATGAGCCGCCAAGGGCGATGGTGGTGAGGTTCCACCGGTTCACGGACAGAGAGTGGGTCCTGAGATGGGCCAAGAAGGAGCGGAGCAGTAAGTGGGACAATGCAGAGATCCGAATATACCCGGACTGGAGCACGGAGGTTGCAAAGCGGAGAGCGGGTTTCAACCGGGCCAAAGCGGCGTTGTACCGGAAAGAAGTGAAATTCGGAATGCTGCAGCCAGCGCGACTGTGGGTCACATACAAGGGCCAACACTATTACTTCGAAACGCCTTCAGAGGCGTGGACCTTTGTACAAGCCGAAAAGTTGGACTCTAACTGAGGGTTTCTGAGGGTAGGGGGGATGTTTGAGGTTTGATGTGTGATGGTTGTTGTATATAGGGGGTCAATCACGCGCAGGAAATGTTACATGGGCTGGGGGAGAGAGACAAGGCCGTGACAGGAGCTGCGCCAGAGGGGGCGGAGCGGGCTTTGGAAAGCGCGGGGTGTTTTCCCGCGCGCGGGAAGAAAGGCGGGAAGGGGAACGAAGGAATGCATATGGATTGGGAGACTCCCACGCGGGGAGGTCAATGGGACAGCAGGGGAAGCCGGGGTCAGCAGGCGTCAGCTGACTTACGGGAGTGACATGGGGGGAGCAAAAAAGCTAGACAGGGGTCTAGCGGGGGGGAGGGGGGAAGTGGGGGGGGGAGGGGGGATTGGTTGCTGCTGCACTGGCCGAAAGGGAATGGGACACAGAAGAGGTGGTCGGGACGGGGATCCCCCCTCTGGGGGACTGGAGGGTGAGGGAGGCGTGGACACGGGACTGGCCCAGAAAAGGAGATGGCTAGTCGGCGGGGCGTGGGGGTGGGGGGTGGTGAGAGCCCCTCCAATCCGGCTGATAACGTGGAATGTGAGGGGCCTGAATGGGCCGGTGAAGAGGGCTCGAGTGTTCGCGCACTTAAAGGGACTGAAGGCGGACGTGGCCATGCTCCAAGAGACACACCTGAAGGTGGCGGACCAGGTCAGGCTAAGAAAGGGATGGGTCGGACAGGTATTCCACTCGGGACTGGACGCGAAGAATAGAAGGGTGGCAATATTGGTGGGAAAGCGGGTGTCATTTGAGGCCAAGACTATTGTAGCGGACAATGGAGGGCGATATGTAATGGTGAGCGGTAGGCTGCAAGGGATGTGGGTGGTGTTGGTAAACGTATACGCCCCGAACTGGGATGATGCAGGATTCATGAAGCGCATGTTGGGGCGCATTCCGGACCTGGAGATAGGAGGCCTGATAATGGGAGGGGACTTCAATACAGTGTTGGATCCAGCACTAGACCGCTCCAAATCAAGGGCTGGAAAGAGGCCGGCGGCGGCCAAGGTACTTAGGGGGTTTATGGATCAGATGGGGGGAGTGGATCCATGGCGGTTTGCAAGGCCGCAGGCCAGGGAATTTTCTTTCTTCTCCCATGTACACAAAGCCTACTCCCGGATAGATTTCTTTGTTCTGGGTAGGACATCCCGAGGGTGGAGGGGACGGAGTATTCGGATATAGCCGTTTCGGACCATGCCCCACACTGGGTGGAACTGGAGCTGGGAGAGGAGAGGGACCAACGCCCGTTGTGGCGGCTGGATGTGGGCCTGCTGGCGGACGAGGTGGTGTGTGGGAAGGTGAGGGGGTGTATCGAAAGGTACTTGGAGGCCAACGACAACGGGGAGGTGGGGGTGGTATGGGAGGCGTTGAAGGCGGTGATCAGGGGAGAGCTAATTTCCATTAGGGCTCATAGGGACAAGACAGAGGGTATGGAAAGGGAGAGGTTAGTGGGGGAGATTTTGAGAGTGGACAGGAGATACGCAGAGGCCCCGGAGGAAAGATTACTTGGGGAAAGACGACGGCTCCAGACGGAGTTTGACCTGTTGACCACAGGGAAGGCGGAGGCACAGTGGAGGAAAGCGCAGGGGGTGACCTACGAGTATGGGGCAAAGGCTAGTCGGATGCTGGCACACCAGCTCCGTAAGAGGATGGCAGCGAGGGAAATAGGGGGAGTCAAAGATGGAAGGGGAGCCACGGTTCGGAGTGCGACGAAAATAAACAAGGTATTCAAGGCCTTTTATGAAGAGCTGTACAGAGCCCAGCCCCCAGCGGGGGAAGAGGGGATGAGACGATTCCTAGATCAGCTGAGATTCCCGAGGGTGGAGGAGCAAGAGGTGGCTGGTTTGGGGGCACCAATTGGGTTGGAGGAGCTGAGCAAGGGTTTGGGGAGCATGCAGGCGGGGAAGGCCCCGGATCCGGACGGATTCCCGGTGGAGTTCTACAGGAAGTATGCAGACCTGTTGGCCCCGCTACGGGTGAGGACCTTTAATGAGGCAAGAGAGGAGGGGACCCTGCCCCCGACAATGCCGGAAGCGACAATTTCTTTGATCCTAAAGCGGAACAAGGACCCACTTCAATGTGGATCGTACAGGCCGATCTCGCTCCTCAATGTGGATGCAAAGTTGCAGGCAAAAGTGCTGGCCACGAGGATCGAGGACTGTGTCCCGGGGGTAATCCACGAGGACCAGACGGGATTTGTAAAGGGCAGGCAACTAAACACCAATGTGCGGCGGCTCTTAAACGTGATAATGATGCCATCTGAGGAGGGAGAGGCGGAGTAGTGGCAGCTATGGACGCGGAGAAGGCCTTTGCCTGAGGAGAGTGGGAGTACCTCTGGGAGGTGCTGCGCAGGTTTGGGTTCGGGGTAGGGTTTATCAATTGGGTTAAGCTCCTTTACAGAGCCCCGATGGCAAGTGTAGTGACGAACCGGCGGAGGTCAGAGTACTTTCGACTGTACCGAGGGACGAGGCAGGTGTGCCCCCTGACCCCCCTGTTGTTCGCATTGGCGATCGAAGCATTGGCCATGTCATTGAGGGAGTCTAATAAATGGAGGGGGGTGGTCCGAGGGGGAGAAGAGCATCGGGTGTCGCTATATGCGGATGACCTGTTGCTGTACGTGGCGGATCCAATGGAGGGGATGGTGGAGGTCATGCAGACTCTAAGGGAGTTTGGGGAGTTTTCAGGCTATAAGCTCAATGTAGGGAAGAGTGAGCTCTTTGTATTACAGGCGGGGGACCAAGAAAGAGGGATAGGGGACCTACTGCTGAGGAGGGCGGAGGGGAGCTTTCGGTATCTGGGGATCCAGATAGCCAGGAGTTGGGGGACCCTACATAAACTGAATCTGACGAGGTTGGTGCAGTAAATGGAGGAGGGTTTCAAAAGATGGGACATGTTACCGCTCTCGCTGGCGGGTAGAGTGCAGTCGGTCAAAATGGTGGTCCTTCCGAGGTTTCTGTTTGTGTTTCAGTGCCTTCCCATCATGATCACTAAGGCCTTTTTTAAAAGAGTAGGCAGGAGTATTATGGGGTTTGTGTGGGCGAATAAGACCCCAAGAGTAAGGAGAGGGTTCCTGGAACGCAGTAGGGACCGAGGAGGGTTGGCGCTGCAAAACCTGGGGAGCTACTACTGGGCAGCAAATGTGGCGATGATCCGCAAGTGGGTTATGGAGGGAGAGGGGGCGGCATGGAAGAGGATGGAGATGGCGTCCTGTAAAGGAACGAGCCTGGGGGCATTGGTGACGGCACCACTGCCGCTCTCGCCGACAAAGTATACCACGAGCCCGGTGGTGGCGGCAACGCTAAGGATCTGGGGCCAGTGGAGACGGCACCGGGGTGCAATGGGAGCATCGGTGTGGTCCCCGATCAGGGGTAACCACCGGTTTGTCCCGGGGAAGTTGGACGGGGGGGTTCCAGAGCTGGCATCGGGCGGGGATTGGAAGAATGGGGGACCTGTTCATCGACGGGACGTTTGCGAGCCTAGGTGCACTGGAGGAGAAGTTCGAGTTACCCCCGGGAAATGCCTTTAGATATATGCAGGTGAGGGCTTTTGTGAGGCGACAGGTGAGGGAATTCCCGTTGCTCCCGGCACAAGAAGTTCAAGATAGGGTGATCTCGGGTGTATGGGTCGGGGAGGGCAAGGTGTCGGAAATACACCAGAAGTTGAAAGAAGAGGGGGAAGCGCTGGTAGAAGAGTTGACGGGTAAATGGGAGGATGAGCTGGGGGAGGAGATCGAGGAAGGTCTGTGGGCTGATGCCCTAGGTAGGGTTAATTCCTCCTCCTCGTGTGCCAGGCTCAGCCTGATACAATTTAAGGTGGTCCACAGAGCGCACTTGACGGGGGCGAGGTTGAGTAGGTTCTTTGGGGTCGAGGACAGATGTGGAAGGTGCTTAGGGAGCCCGGCGAACCATGTCCATATGTTTTGGTCATGCCCGGCACTGGAGGGGTTCTGGAGAGGAGTGGCGGGAGCAATATCTCAGGTGGTGAAAGTCCGGGTCAAGCCAAGCTGGGGGCTAGCAATATTTGGAGTAGTGGATGAACCGGGAGTACAGCAGGCGAAAGAGGCCGGCATTCTGGCCTTTGCGTCCCTAGTAGCCCGGCGAGGGATCTTGCTCATGTGGAAGGAGGCAAAGCCCCCCAGCCTGGAGGCCTGGATAAATGATATGGCTGGGTTCATAAAGTTGGAGAGGATTAAGTTCGCCTTGAGAGGGTCTGCGCAGGGGTTTTACAGGCGGTGGCAACCGTTCCTAGACTATCTCGCGGAGCGTTAGTGGAAGGTCGGTCAGCAGCAGCAGCAACCTTGGGCGGGGGGGGGGGGGGGGGGGACGTCCTGGGAGGGGGGCGGGAGAGGGGGGACTTCCTGGGAGGGTGGATGAGCAAGAGATAACATGAAGGGTTGGGGAAACTGGCACGTACGGGTGAGGGCCAGTGTACAAAGCTGTGTAAATATATCATTTTGCCATGTATATATCTTGCTCTGCGCGATTTCTCGTTTTTTTTTGTTACGGTGGGGTGGGGGGGTTATTGTTTCTAAGGGAGGAAAATTGTGTTAAAAAACTTTAATAAATATATTTATTTTTTAAAAATGACTCATTTTCCCCAAAACTGATTCCTGTGAGCAAACCAGTTCTCTCTTCATGCTAATATGTTACCTCCATCACCATGAGCTCATTTTGTGTAGTAACAATTTATGCGGCACCTTATCAGTTATCATTTGAAAATCCAAATACACCACATATACTGTGGTGATATGCCTGTAAGTAATATCATAGATGGATGGTGTGTGATCTCAAACCACAGGTGGCGGTGCAGACACACCATGCGGTCTCAAGACCGTGGTCATGTGACCAGGGACTCCCTTATAAGTGGAAACACATCCGGTTATTACGAGATGGTTGTAGGAGATGGTAGTAAGTAAAACATACAGGTGAACAGTTGTGCTGGGTGCAGTTCCAGAGGAGTACAAAGAAACTCCATGATAACCTGCTCTGCAACAGATCGCTATCTTACCATGTGTGATTATCAATAAAGGTCCTGGTTTGGACAAGTCTAGGTGTTTGTTGGATTCCTTTGCCAGGTATAGAAGATCAAACACATTAATATACAGGTTCCCCATTTTAATAAAACGAGGGAAGTTTGTTGAGTTTCTTAAGTCTTTTCATTCAGCAAACAACACTACCCACATGAGGACAGGTATACCTCACCCAAGTGGATTCCTGTGGGTGGCGGGCCGTGTAGCATGCGGGAATCATTGCCTAGCATCCTAATCAGACTGTGATGCCTGGACACTATGCTTGAACACTGCGGGAGGAAACACGACACAGGCAGCAGCCAATATCCGAACACCCAAGGGATGGGACACAGCTCCAGGAACATGTCCATGACAGGAGAGTGGGTGAGTGCCACGGGGAAGGGACCAGCACCTGGTCCTGGTGACGTTATGAGTGGCTGCCCGGGGTACAGGGTCTAGAGTCTGGTGAGGGGAACCTGCCGCGGCCGGGAGTGCATGGGCAGAGCGTTCCGGGTGGTATCAATGGGGGAATGGAGGGTCCCAGAGTGGAAGTCACCACTGTTTGCCAGGCAAGCACCCTCTCCCAATGCCTTACAGATATTGAGCTCTATGGCCAGGATTTTGGACCCAGAACTTGCCCTTGGAGACGGCGGCAGCAGCAGCGTCTGCAGGTGCTCAAGGAGGCGGACCATGTAATGGACCCCGCCCCATACCTTGAGGACCCGGCCGCCCGTCAGGCCAGGGAGGGACTCAGCAGCAGAGACCCATGCGGTCCAGGATGTACAGGCGTTGCTTGTCGTTTGAACAGATGACGGACAACACATGCCGCAGGAGGCTGTGCCTCAACAAGGAGACGGTGCAGCACCTGTGCTATGTCTTCATGGACTTGGCACCATATGGAGGAGGAGGCGGTGGCCAATTTGGCCACCACAGCCCTGAACATTTGCACCTCGGGATCATTCCAGGGCTCGAGTGGGGACCCGAGTTGCATCTCACAGGCCACAGCCCACAGGTGCATCTGACATGTCACGAATGCCCTGTTTGTCTGGGCGGAAAACAACATCAACTTTGACATGGACCAAGCCCAGCAAGATGCCAGGCAGAAGATTTCTCCGCACCAGGTCCAGGGGGTACAGATGGCACGCCTGTTGCCCCGCTCACCGGGCCATCTGGGAGTGCACTACATTAACAGAAAGGGGTTCCATTCCCTTAACATACAGTCGGATGCAACCACCACATGAAGTTCATGCACGTGTGTTCATGCTTCCTGGGCACAACAGCTACATCCTGGGACAGTCTGTTATCCCCGGCGTCTTCTAGGACACCCCAGGATAGGCGGCTGGCTCCTGAGGGATAAGGAGTACCCGCTCATGACTTTATGTTGCCAGTAGGGAGGCTGGAGACCGAAGCAGAGACCCAATACTACGAGGCCCATGCGGCCACCCAGGCTGTGAGTGAGCAGTGTATCGGATTCCACAAAATGCGGTTCCGATGCCTCAACCGCTCCGGAGTGTCGCCAGCTTTGTGGTGGTCTACTGTTTCTTCCACAACCTGGCACAGCAGCAGGGTGACGTGCTGGAGGTTGGTGATGAGGAACATTTGCCCACTGTTATAGGCCAGTGTTTAGAGAACTCCAAAGTGTATCATGGAGTTCACCTGGCCCACAACGTTTAATGGATTGTGACATGGGGAGCGCAGCAACCATTAATTCAAATACAACCCCCAAAGAATACAACACTAAGTAATCATTTAAGCTTTCCTTTTAACATCCATAAGACTTAAAACACCTTTTACCAGAAGCACATTAGGTTAAAGTCACTACTGTTATTAGTTTTAAATCACCAGCATCGACTTACAGTCTTTAGATCAGCAAACAACCTAAAACGAAAGTAAAAAGATGACAGACAGCCCAGCTCCACCCATTCTCTGACATCACTGATAAACGCCCACTTCTTAAAGGTACATTTCTTAAACACCCATTTCTTAAAGGTACTCTCACATGACACCTCCCCCCAAGAAAAAAAATAAACCATCAACTTTAAGATGGTTTCATTTTTCACCTTTTCACTATCCTTTGAGAAATGCACCCAGTAAATATATTTTTTTGTTTCAAAAAACAACACACGCAAACAGGTATAATAATATAGTCCATGTTCTTTTTCGTGCTTTTTCCTCCAACTGAAATCCGTCTCGATTGACAGTCACCTTGAACAAGAAGGTTTCTGCCCGATCCGTCCATTTCTCTACGCCTCGGCATTTCTCTTTAAAGTCAGATACTTTAGTTCAATCTGATCACAGAGTCCCTTATAATTCTCCAACACAGGAGCATTGGTTATCGCAGCTTTCAGGCAGTCAAATGCCTGTTGAAATTCCGCTGTCCACTGAAATTTTCGACGTTTCCTCAGCAAGTCCATCAGTGGAGCAACCATGCGACAAAACCTTTTCACAAATGTTCGATCAAATCCACTCATGCCAAGAAATTGCATTATTTACCTTCGTCTTGAGGGTATTGAAAACTCCTCAATAACTGTTGGTTTCACATCCCGTGTGACCATTCGACCCTGTCCGATTGTATGGCCAAGGACAGTGACTTGGGATTTTTCAAATTCACTTTTGGCTCGGTCTATCACCAAACCCGCCTCCTGAAGTCGATCGAATAACTCCCATCAGATGTTTTAAATGTTCTTTCCATGTCTGGCTGAAAATCACCAGATCGTCGATGTATACCGCACAATTGGGTAATCCTGAAACAACTTTGTTAGTTAACTGTTGAAATGTGGATGGGGCGTTTTTCATGCCAAATGGCATAACTTTGAATTGGTATATACCATCTGGAGTCACAAAAGCTGAAATCTCTTTCGCCCTTTCGGATAAAGGTACCTGCCAGTAACCTTTAAGTAAATCCAGATTGGAAATAAAAGCTGATTGTCCCACTTTCTCAATGCAATCCTCCAAACGTGGGATAGGATAAGAGTCCGTTCCCCGGGCAGCCACTCATAACTGTATTAACATTTCTATAGTCCACACACAACCGTTGGGTACCATCTGGTTTAGGTACCATCACTATGGGTGAGCTCCATTGGCTGCAACCCACTTCAATTATGCCATTTTTAAGCGTACTCTCAATCTCTTTGTTAACCTGTGCCAATTTTAAAGGGTTAAGTCTGTATGGATGTTGTTTGATTGGAACAGCATTTCCCACATCTACATCATGCCATTTCAGTACTTCCCAATTTATCTCCACAAACTTGCCCACGTGATACCAATAACTCTTTCAGGTCAGTCTGTTTTTCCTCTGGAAGGTAACTCAACAATTTATCCCAATTTTTAGGAACATCTTCGTTTTCCAATTTAATTTGAGGTATGTCAAATTCACAGTCATCTGGATTCTTCACTTTGAGTTAGAATCATTAAAACCTCCTTTTTCTCTCCTTCCCTTTCAAAGTACCTTTTAAGCATGTTCACATGACACACTCGGTGAGGCTTCCTTCTATCCGGCGTTTTTACCACATAATTCACCTCACTTAATTTCCTTCCAATCTGATTAGGTCCACAAAACCTTGCTTTTAAAGGTTCACCTACCACTGGTAACAATATCTCCACTGGCAAAACTACGAATTTTGGATTTCTTGTCTGCTACCCGTTTCATTACATTGTGTTCAACTTTTAAATGTTGTCTAGCCAATTCACCTGCTCTATTTAATCGTTCCCTAAAATCCAATAATGTAATTTTCGATTCCTCAGTCACCAATTTAATCAATTTAAGTGGTCCTTTTACCTTCATGACCAAAAATTAGTTCAAAAGGACTAAATTTGGTTGACTCATTAGGTGCATCGTTAATTGCAAACAGTACAAATAGAATTCTTTTGTCCCAATCCTCTGGATAATCTTGACAATAAGCCCTCAACGTTGTCTTTAATGTCCGATGCCACCTTTCTAACGCTCCCTGCGATTCTGATGGTATGCAGTTGATTTAAATTGTTTTATTCCTAAGCTATCCATAACTTCTTTGAATAACCTTGAGGTAAAATTCGATCCTTGATCCCATTGTATTTCTGTGGGTAGTCCATGTAGCCACCTGGGTTGGCCACTTCCTGACTTAAAATGGAGATCCGCTAAGAATGCAGGGAAATTCAGCCAACGCAGGAAAAACAAGCAGGTGCAAAGTTTCCTGTGTATTAGAACTTGCAGAAACCCAGACAGCACTGAAACTAACAACCATCTACATATCGATGAGTGATCCCCGGGAACAATTGGAAACAGTTAAGGTAAACAAAGCCAAGCCAGACTCCTCGGCGCCAGCAGGAGCCAAGACAAAGGAAGGCCAACAGACACTTAGGAACCACCCAGCGATCAGGGAACAGCTCCAGTATTGGAGAAATCGATCCAAGTGATCAGAACTTAGACCAATCACTTGGAACCAGGTACGGGGTCTGCCCCGAATGGCGCGAAGCCCTTGGGCACTATAAAATAGAGTCCCCAAGTTCAAATCGTCCTTCTTGGCAGGGTCTCTCAGCTCGAAACAACCCTTGAACGTGACCTGCCTAGTAGCTACATCAACCAAGTAAGTCTCCAGTCAACGCACGCTACGAGATAGGCGCTCCCAGCTACCAGTCTATACCAGCTTTGAATCCTGCAGACTCAGAATCGAACAAAAGGCCATTTGTTCCCCTGACCTGGTGGGCCAGTTCCAAAGCTAAGTATAGTCCTTTTAGTGTTAGAGATAGTCTAGTAAGTAGAGTTTTATGCATGAGTAGTGATTGACTGTGTATAATAAACGTGTTTTGATTTGAATCTTACGAACTGGTGTATTGAGTTATTGATCAGCACTTGAACTTGAACCTCGTGGTGGTATCATAAAGATACCTGGCGGCTCTAAAGCAAAGGTTATAGAAACAGAGCAAATTAAGTAAAGACACAACGAACAACATTTAAGAGCGAAACCAAAAGTTAGCAACATCCATATCTAGTAAAGAATTGAAGTAACTCCTCAGCAATCTTTTTAGCTGTAATATTACGTACTGGAATGGCCTCTGGAAACCTAGTAGACACATCAATTATAGTCAAAAGATAGTGATTCCCACTTTTCATTTTAGGAAACGGTCCTACGCAATCAATTAGGACTTTTGTAAAAGATTCCTCAAATGCTGGAATGGGTATTAAGGACACTGGTTTTATCACTGCTTGAGGTTTCCCTATCAGTTGACATGTGTAACTACATCTTTATGTAGCCCAGGCCAATAAAAATGTTTTGGATTTTAGCTTGAGTTTTATTTATTCCCAAATGACCTCCCACTGGTACCTCATGCGCAACTCGCAACACCTCATTTCTATACCCTACCAGCAGTACTACTTGATGAACTTCTGCCCACTTTTCATTCACCTGCATGTGTAAAGGTCTCCATGTTGTCATCAAGACATCACTTTTATGGTAATAACATTCTGGTACACACTCAGATTCCTCTTCCATTTATGCTTTCTGATACATCCGTTTTTTTTCTATATCTTTTTGTTGTAACTCCACCAATTATCCTGAACTAAAAATATCTGCCTTACCCTCCAGTGTTCTTGTTCTTTTTCATCCATTTGATCAAAAATCGTTTCTGATAATTGCACCTCAACTTCATCTTCACTCTTTGATTTCTCCTCTTGTCTTAACCTGTGACTTTGCGACCTTGTTGCTACAGAATCCGGAAAAATCCCAGGATATTCGTCCTTCAACACTTCAGTTGTCTGATTTTCCACTGGCTCATCAACCACAGTAGGCATCACACCCACCTGCGATCCAGCTATATCATTACTCAAGATAAACTGTATTCCTGGACAAGATTGTTTCTCTATTACTCCTACTACCACTTCACCACTCTTCACTGGACTTTCCAACCTTACCTTCTATAATTGATCACTACTCCTCTCACCCTGAATTCCACATATTACCACCTTATCCTGCAATATTCTTCCCAAACTACATAACTCCTCATATCTTACCATTAAAGATTTACTAGCTCCCATATCTCTTAAAATTGTGACTTCTTTACCTGCCCCTCCATGAGTAAACTTTACCCACACAAGTAAATTCTTTAAAGAGATCTGGCACCTTCTTATCAATCACCTCTTGATCAGGCTGTACAATCTTTTGCACCTCCTTCGCTTCACTTGGGCTTTCCTTTACCACTTTAACAAACCCCACTGTCTTATCTTGTTTTACCACATCAGCTTTCCCAGTGCTTTTCTTCAACCACCAACACTGTGACTTTACATGGCCTCGTTTATTACAGTGAAAACATTTGAAATTTTTCATTTCTTTTCCACCCTCCTGGATTTCTTTTTTAATCTGAGGTACATTGTCCTTATTATCTCCCATCAGATCACCTTTACCTTTACCACTTGAGTATTTCTCATGTCACCAGTTTCTATCCCTCACAGGCTGAAACTGATGTCGGAAACCAAGCTTTGATTTATGAACTAATTCATAATCATCTGCCATTTCTGCTGCTAATCTCGCAGTTTTGATCCTCTATTCTTCAAAATGAGTTCTCACTACATCAGGAATTGAATTTTTAAACTCCTACAAAAGCATAATTTCTCTGAGAGCTTCATACGTTTGGTCTATTTTCAAAGCCCTTATCCATCTATCAAAATTACTCTGTTTGAACCTTTCAAACTCCATGTACGTTTGTCCAAATTATTTTCTTAAATTTCTAAATTTTTGTCTGTAGGCTTCAGGCATTAGTTCATGTGCACCTAAGATGGATTTTTTCACCTCCTCATACAACCCAGATACCTCCTCCGGTAGTGATACAAACACTTCACTAGCCCTACCTACCAGCTTTGTTTGAATCAGTAATACCCACATGTCCTGTGGCCATTTCATTTGTTTACCTTCTCAAATGAACTGAAAAAGGCTTCTACCTCCTTCTCGTCAAACCTTGGCAATGCCTTGACATATTTAAATAGATTCCCACCAAGCCTTCGACTTTGACGCTCTTTCTCACTATCCTCATCACTATCACCCAACTGTACGTTCCCTTTACGTCTGCCAATTTTAACTGACTGTCGTGTTTAATGGCCAATTTCTGAAGTTCAGACTCTCTCTCTTTATCTTTTTCCCTGATCTGTATCTCCCTTTCTCTTTCTTTTTGTTCTGCTCGGGCTATTCTTTCTGTTTTCCTTTCTTCTCTCTCTTTTTCCGCTCTCTTTCTTTCTCTTTCTTTTTCCTCTCTCTCTCTCGTATTCAAGCTGCTTTAACTCTTTCTCATGTTCCATTTGTTTAATTTGTAACTGAATTTTTGCCATTTCCAATGAGTCAAACTGTATCCCAGGCAACTTTAAATGCTTAGCCACCGCCATAATGACCTCATCTTTTCGCATTTTGTCAGGTAATGTTAACTGCAATGTTTTTGCCAAATCTAACAATCTGCTTTTAGTCTGTCCGTAAGGTACTGCATGTGACCGTCTCCACCCCCAAAAACATCAGAGCCTCTGAAAGAGCCATTGTCCACAACACACTCCCTACTTAAACTAAAAAGCACACCTGAAAAGCAACCACAATATGCTCACCCCTCACTGTTTTTAAGTTCACAAAGCCAATCCAATAGATAGACTTTTATCCCGGAAGAGCCCCCAATTTGTTAGGGGCCAGGGTTTAGAGAACCCCAAAGTGTATCATGGATTTCGCTGACCTACAACTTTTAATAGATTGTGGTATGGGGAGCACACGGTCCACTCTACAGGTGTGGTACAGCAGAAATGGAAAAGTATTTTTTAAAGCACAGCAGTGTTTATTCTATGAACTCAAGTTAACCTTTTTAAAACATACAGTGAACATCTTAGCAACCATTAATTCAAATACAACCCCCAAAGAATACAACCCTAAGTAATCCTTTAAGCTTTCCTTTTAACATCCATAAGACTTAAAACACCTTTTACCAGAAGCACATCAGGTTAAAGTCACTACTGTTATTAGTTTTAAATCACTAGGATCGATTTACAGTCTTTAGATTACAAAGAGAGACTCTAATACACCTTCTGGCTGTGACTGCAGCTATCCAGCTCTGAAAACGAAAGTAAAACACATCCTGCAGCAAACAGCCTAAAATTAAAGTAAAAAGCTGACAGACAGCCCAGCTCCACCCACTCTCTGACATCACTGATAAACACCCATTTCGTAAAGGTACTCTTACATGACACCACCTCCGAGGAGCACGATGATGAGACGAGCCCAGGGAGGAACCAGAGGATCAGCCAGAGACTGCAGGACAGGGGGGGGGGGGGGGGGGGAGGGGGGGGGGGGGAGGAGTCCTGGAGAGATGGGTCAAGGGTTTGGAGGTCTGCCCGCATTGTGAATAAAGTGACAGAGGCAGAGGCGGCATGGTAGCACCGTGTTTAGCACTGTTGCTTCACAGTGTTAGGGCCCTAGGTTTGATTCCCAGCTTGCGTGACTGTCTGTGCGAAATCTGCACGATCTCCCTGTGTCTGTGTGGGTTTCCTCCGGGTGCTCCGGTTTCCTCCCACAAGTCCCGAAATGTGTGCTTGCAACATGCTTTATGGCACGGTAGCACAATGGTTAGCACTGTTGCTTCATAGCTCCAGGTTCGATTCCCGGCTTGGGTCACTGTCTGTGCGGAGTCTGCACGTTCTCCCAGTGTCTGCGTGCGTTTCTCCCGGGTGCTCCGGTTTCATCCCACAAGTCCCAAAAGACGTGCTGTTAGGTAATTTGGACATTCTGAATTCTTCCTCCGTGTACCTGAACAGGTGCCGGAATGTGATGACGAGGGGCTTTTCACAGTAACTTCATTGCAGTGTTAATGGAAACCTACTTGTGACAATAAAGATTATTATTATTACTGGATATGGAGTTGTGCACTAGGGTGCTTATTGTGTTTAACAATTCCCCATTCTCCCAATGGTGCCATCGGCTGGAGGACCAGTGGGAGAATGGACATGTGGTTAGTAGGAGGGATGGGTCAGTCAGTAAGGCAAAATCAACGAGTGTTTGACAGGTCCTCCGGGTGGAGCCCGGTGGTTCCTCACCTATGTGACGTCCGACAACCTCCTCGTGGGTACCCGCCCTGTAATAGGCCACTCCAGTCACCTCCAGTGCCCGTTCCTTGAAGGAGGTGAGGATTTTTCAGTCCGACACCCCATCGTCAGTCTGGGCTCTCTCCCAGTGATTGTGCGACAGCTTTTTCTGAGGAGACACAGAGACGGCATCATTAGCCACACGCATGGTTCACAGTGGTGGGGCAGAGGGGGCGTGAAGGAAGGGTTGGGGAGGTTGAGGGGAGGGGGGTAGAGGGTAGGGGGTCGCAAGGTGAGTTGGGGGTTGCACAGAGAATTGAGGGTGGATGGTCGTGATGGTGTCAACTTACTCGTGCTGCCTGGTGTAGCTCGTTGACCTTTTTCCGGAACTGGAGGCCAGTCCTCCTAGTCACTGTGGTGAACCACTGTAATGGGAGATGTAAGGTAGGACCGGCACTACAGGTTCGCCGGTAGCTTCTGCCGGCTGGCTCCGCCCACGGAGAACTGTATAAATATGCATGACCTCCAGTGCCCTGCCATTTCGCCATCTGCAGCAGGAGGCCACACATCTGACTGTAATAAAGCCACAGTTGTACCCAACTTTAGTCTTTGTGCAATTAGAATGTCATAGAATTTACAGTGCAGAAGGAGGAAATTCGGCCCATCGAGTCTGCACTGGCCCTTGGAAAGAGCACCCTACCCAAGGTCCACACCTCCACCCTATCCCCTTAACCCAGTAACCCCACCCAACACTAAGGGCAATTTTGGACACTGAAGGCAATTTTTTAGTGTGGCCAATCCACCTAACCTGCACATCTTTGGACTGTGGGAGGAAACCGGAGCACCCGGAGGAAACCCACGCACACACGGGGAGGATGTGCAGACTCCGCACAGACAGTAACCCAAGCCGGAATCGAACCTGGGACCCTGGAGCTGTGAAATAATTGTGCTATCCACAATGCTACCATGCATCAATTTATTACAGTCAGATTTTCCACAGAATGGATATCAGAATTAAGCCCGATCGCCTGCAGCTGGATCCGTACTCCCCGACGCCAGAAAATACTTTACTCACTGGCTAGCATGTTTTGAGGCCTACATCAAGGCTGCGGACCCCGAGCCAACGGAGGCTCAGAAGATAAACGTCCTGTATGCCAGACTGAGCTCCAGAGTGTTCCCGTTGATCCAAAACGCCACGAATTATACAAAAGCAATGGAACACCTTAAGGAACACTACACGCAGAAGGCGAACACGCTCTTCGCCAGGCATGTACTCGCCACCCGCTCGCAGCTACCTGGTGAGTCCATCGAAGACTTCTGGCGGGCCCTAATTCCACTCGTCCGGGACTGTGATTGTCAGGCCGTTACGGACGCTGAACACGCAAATCTCCTCATGCGCGATGCCTTCGTGACAGGGATTGCGTCGGACCGCATCCGAGAACGATTACTGGAAGGGGCCACGCTCGAACTGGCGGAGACGAAAACCTTGGCACTCTCCATGACGGTCGCATCCCGTAACGTACAATCGTACCCCTCCCGCTGCGCTGCCCACCCTTCTACTCCTTCCTACCCCTCCTGGACCCCGCCGATGACCTCCTCAGCCGGGGCCCTGCCTTCCCAATATGCCTGCGCCGCACGCCGATCCGTGCACCCTGGGGGTCCCCGCTGCTACTTCTGCGGTCAGCAGAAGCACACCTGCCAACACTGCCCGACTCGCACTGCAGTTTGTAAAGCCTGCAGTAAAAAGGGCCACTTCGCGGCTGTGTGCCATGGCTGAAGGGGGACAAGATGGCGGCGCCCATTGGTCGCGCATGGACCCGGGAGGAGAAGATGGCGGCTCCCTGGTGACTGTCCTTACTTCCTCGACGGAGTAGGGCAGATTGCGAGCTTTGACCAGATGGTACAATCGAGTGACCTCCGGGTGACAAAGGCTTCAGACATCGCCCTTGTCGCCACTCTAAACCAGGCAAGCAGACCCGTGGCATTCTTTTCCCGCACCCTTAATGCCTCTGAAATTCGACACTCATCCGTCGAAAAGGAGGCCCAAGCTATCGTTGAAGCTGTGTGGCATTGGAGGCATTACCTGGCCGGTAAGAGATTCACTCTCCTTACGGATCAACAGTCGGTAGCCTTCATGTTCAATAACACACAGTGGGGCAAGATCAAAAATGATAAAATCTTGCGGTGGAGAATCGAACTCTCCACCTATAATTACGAGATCTTGTATCGCCCCGGTAAACTCAACGAGCCCCAGACGCCCTCTCCCAAGGTACATGTGCCAGCGCACAAGTGGACCAACTCCGGGCCCTACACAACAGCCTTTGTCACCCGGAGGTCACTCGATTGTACCATCTGGCCAAAGCTCGCAATCTGCCCTACTCCGTCAAGGAAGTAAGGACAGTCACCAGGGACTGCCAGGTCTGTGCAGAGTGCAAGCCGCACTTCTACCGGCCAGACCTTGCGCGCCTGATGAAGGCTTCCCGCCCCTTTGAACGCCTCAGCGTGGATTTCAAAGGGCCCCGCCCCTCCACCGACCGTAACACGTACATTCTCAGTGTGGTCGATGAGTACTCCCGATTCCCCTTCACCATCCCATGCCCCGATATGACGTCTGCCACCATCATCAAGGCCCTCAGCACCATCTTCACTCTGTTCGGTTTCCCCGCCTACATCCACAGTGACAGGGGATCCTCATTCATGAGTGATGAGCTGCGTCAGTTCCTGCTTAGCAGGGGTATAGCCTCCAGCAGGACGACCAGCTACAACCTCTGGGGAAACGGGCAAGTAGAACGGGAGAATGGGACGGTTTGGAGGGCCATCCAGCTGGCCCGACAGTCCAGGAACCTCCCAGCCTCTCGCTGGCAGGAGGTCCTCCCTGACGCTCTACACTCCATCTGGTCACTATTGTGCACCACCACTAATAACACACCCCATGAACGTGTTTTTACCTTCCCCAGGAAGTCCACATCCGAGGTGTCGTTCCCGACTTGGCTCGTTGCTCCAGGACCGGTCCTTCTCCGTAGGCACGTCCAATTCCACGAGGCGGACCCCTTGGTGGACAGGGTTCACCTGCTCCACGCCAACCCTCAATATGCCTACGTTGAGTTCCCCGACGGCCGCCAAGATACTGTCTCACTCAGGGACCTGGCACCATCAGGTTCCACCCCAACACCACCCCCCCCACCACCCCCAGCAATGCGCTCCCACCGCGCCGCCAATATTGACCCGACCAGAGCACCCCTCCCCTTTTCCGCACAAGAGGACGAAGAGGACTTCTGCACGCTCCGGGATTTCCCCGATGACTGGCCAGCATCAGCAACGCCATCGGTGCCACCTGCACCACCGCCAGCACCGACTTCGCCGCCACCGTTACACCGCTCCCAACGAAGCACCAAAGCACTGGACCGGCTGAACCTTTGACGGACTCCGGACCGTCAACATGGACTTTTTCTTTCCCTACCACTGTACATAATTGCACTAATTGTATATAGTTTCACGTCTCCCCCGCCGGACTCATTTTTAACAGGGGGTGAATGTCGTGAACCACTGTAATAGGAGATGTAAGGTAGGACCTGCACTACAGGTTCGCCGGTAGCTCCTGCCGGCTGGCTCCGCCCACGGAGAACTGTATAAATATGCATGACCTCCGGTGCCTTGCCATTTCGTCAGCTGCAGCAGGAGGCCACGCATCTGACTGCAATAAAGCCACAGTTGTACCCAACTTTAGTCTTTGTGCAATTGATCGTGCATCAGTCACACTCCCGATGCTCACAGC
Source organism: Scyliorhinus torazame (assembly GCF_047496885.1). NCBI lineage: Eukaryota > Metazoa > Chordata > Chondrichthyes > Carcharhiniformes > Scyliorhinidae > Scyliorhinus > Scyliorhinus torazame. The sequence goes on along the minus strand of NC_092716.1, from coordinate 100,438,658 downwards.
CGCCGCCAACTCATCTCACATAGCACTGGCTGCCCTGTGACTGACCCTCCAAGACCTTCGGGGGAACAAAACATCCCTCCTGTCCTCCACTGCATCTAAGAGCCTCCCCTGATCTGCATTGCTGAATCTTCGAGCCGGTCTCCTGGATGCCATTGTTGCGAGCAAGTTGACCAATTGCTGCTTATGTGCTGCTCGACCTTGTTAGCGGGGGGCTGCCGAGCACAGTACCGGCGAACGGTTGGCAAGACTTCATTTGCGGCGAGAAGCCCGTGGGGTCTCATTAAGTGGACCAACTAACGTTGAATAGCTTTGCTGGCCTCACTGGGCCGAGCACCGGGATGTTTGTGGCAGTTCCCGCTCAATACCACACTTTCTGGAGAATCGTGCCCCAAGGATCTGTCTGGGCGGGATTCTCCATTTCCTGACGCCGATTTCGTAATTGGCGATCGGGCGGCGAATCTCTTTTGACGCTGAAATTGGGGGGCGGCGCCTGTTTGATGCAGGTTTTGTGCGCTCCGCCCCCCTCTGAAACGGCATCATCGCAGTGCGCTGCGCCGCTGTTGGGACGGCCTCAGCGCGTCACCTGAAGGCCCTCCCCCGATACTCCACCCCCGATGGGCTGAGTTCCTGACGGCACGGTTCACCTATGGTCTCAGCCGTGCGTTAACCCAGCGTGACGCCTGCGGACTGCGCCACAGTCGGGTGAGAGCCGTGCTGCCGGCTGGGGGGCTTCCGCGAGGGCTGGTAGGGGGTGGCCAGAGGGACACTATCTGGCAGGTTGGGTCCGCGCACGGCTGGCGCCATGTTTTACGGGTGTTTTACGTGGCACGGCTGCTAGCCTCTCACTGGTCGCCGATTTTTTTCCACGTAAAACGCAACAGATCCTCTGCACTTAGCCTCAGAAACAGAGAATCAGGCCATCTGACGTTGTGCATCAGGTTGTACAATGCGGTCAACACCTTAACAGTGTTGGCTTCAGTGCCACACATTGCTGACGACATCTCCTGCGCCCATAGCCTCTAGTACACCGCCAATCGGCTATCGACCTGCTGGAGTGTCACTGACATCTCCCTCCGAATGCCCCGGTGGCTCCCTATGTCTCCTTTAGCTTCCGGATAGCCTGGTCCAGTGGCTCAGCCTGGGATCCAGCAGCCCTCCAACTTCTGTATCACCTGGGCTTTACTGCCTCCACCTGATGTGCATCAGCGACTGTGTGATGCTCACCAGAATGTGACCCAGAAGCCTGACCACTACCGTTGCCCATTGAGGAGTGTGTCTGTGTTGGTGGAGGGTGAGGATGACAGCTGCGATGCATCAATTGGAATGCCGGTGAGTCAGAGACCCCAAATATTGCTATTGGAGGACAAGGTTCTAAGGTCACCTGTAGAATCTTAGATATATTAAAAAAGGAAACCCAATAGCTAGCAAGTTTAGGACAAGACCAAAACATGTGAGTGTGGTTAGCTGGTGTTAGCGAGCAGCAATCACATCTGTCCTCCACATCTTGAAAGAACCCACTTATTCTCGCCTTAGTCCAATGTGTTCTATGCAATACTTTGAACTGAATTAAACTCAGTCTGGGGGAGGGTGAAGTCGAATTCGCCCTGTTGAGGGCTTCCCTCCAAGCCTCATGAGTAAGCACAGAGCCCAGTTCACTCTCCCAATTTTCCTTTACTACTTCCACAGGGGCAGGATCTGAAGTAAGAATAATGCTATATGTTATAACCTGCCTACTTACGATTGGCTGGGGACTAATGACTATCCCACAATCCTATGGGAGTATGAACTTCCCCAATGAGGGGGGCGGAGAAACTCCTAGTATAAATAAGCTGGCCAGTTCAGGAACCAGCAGGAAGGAGAAGGTAGCAAGGGAAGTTACTGCTACTGTTATGTATATATTGTTATAGTAAATAAACGTTATTATTTTGTATCCTTAAAACTTGTGCTGGATTCTTCGTGGCCCTTACAAAACTATACAAATTTGAAATAGATACCTGTTGAGCCAAGGACAAGGCCCACTCCAACAAAGAGGAAGGTGGAGTCATGGGGAAAGAAGAAAAAAACTTACGTGAGAAATCTCAAATTTGAAAGAAAACATTAGAGCTGGACAAATGAAATTTGTCAGTGAGCTTCTCAAAGCTGGCAAATCTCCCTTTTAAAAACAAATCCCCGAAATGCATAAGTCCCTTTGCCCCCCAAGACCTGAATGATGGGTCCATGCTTGAAGGTAGAAAGAGGTGATTACTGCAAATCGGGGCCAAAGAAGACAGGGAGAGAAGATTCAAATCCTGAGGGAGGCAATTACCACAGGGCTTGAGGAGAAACCTGCAGGGGAGAAGGGCAGTGGTGCAGTAATTATGGCGCCAAAGGAGGAGGCGGTGGTGCACGATCAAGCCTCTATTTTGTCCTGAAACCAAGACAGGGTCACTTTAACATTGCAGGATTTTCTGACTGATGGCAGCTCAATAATAAAACAAAAGATTCAGGAGGGCCAAACATCCCAATCCCCCGTCTCTCTGAAGCAGAGCGCTGCGGCATCTGGCTCACTTGCCCGCTCAGATAAAAGCCAAAATCAATTTGTTAACCAGAATAAAAAATGATTTGGGCAAAAAAATGAGGATACCATAGAATTCATAGAATTCCTACAGTGCAAAAGGAGGCCATCTGGCCCATTGATTCTGCACTGGCCCTCAAAGAGCACCTAACCCAGGGCCACTCCCCGTAACCCCACCGAGCTTGCACACCTTTGGATACTAAGGGGCAATTCATTGTAGGAAAAATAGAAAGCACATTCATCATAATTGATTTGGATCCTATCTAAAAGGGACAAAGGAAGATTATCCCACCTCTGCAAGCTCGCTTTGACGTCACTGATAAGGCTTGATCAGTTCAGTTTGTGAAGTAATGTCCAGTTATGAGCTGCACGAACCCCCAGGTATCAAAAATTAGAGGGCGAGAGGCGAAACGACAATGAACTAAGTTGAGCTCCTCTAGCAGGTAAATTCACTGCATAACACTCATTTTTACTCACATTTAGTCTGTAACCAGAGAAGGTACCAAACATAGTGAGTATCTTTATTATGTCTTCCACCGAGGGAGCCAGGTCTGTAATGCACAGCAGTAGATCATCTTCGTAAAGCGATACCCAGTGCTCCACTCCGTCCTGGCAAATATCCTTCCACCTATTGAATGCTCTCAACGCTAACAAGAGGGACTCAATAGCTAATGCAAAGTGCAGCGGGAAAAGAGGGCAGCCCTGTATAATGCCTCTGCCCAAGGGAAAGCATTCTGAAAATATAATATTTGTATGGATGTTGACTTTAGGGGCATTAAACAACAGATGAATCCAGAATATTTGCGAGGTTTATACAGTAAGTGTTACTGGGTCATCCATCACAGATGCTGGTCCCTGAGCGATTTGGACAAAGTAGCGCCAAAGACACTAAATTCCATGAGTTTTCCAGACAGGCCAGAAATTCAGCCACAGACTCTCCCTGGTGGTGGGTGACCCATGTGGAACCAAAAGCGTTGCACGATCAGTGGCGGCTTTAGGTCAAAGTGGTTGCTCATCAACGAGACCAACTTCACAAAGGAACGCATGTTGGGCACTTTTGGATAGGTTAAACATTTGATTACCCTATTATGTCTCTGCGCCACAGACCGTGAGGAGGGTCACTGTTTGCCTGTCTTCGCCAAATGGCTTTAAGCCTAAGAAAATACCACATCCATACAATATACTGGGTCCAGTCGCCCATCTCGGTGTCAAAAGCTACCAATTTTCCAATTAGTGGCATACCTGCAGCCCGGTGTGGGGCCTCCTGAGGCCTGGTTGAGGTTGGGGGGGGGTGGGGGGGGTGGGGGGGGGGGGGTGCTAGATCCAGAATAAATGGCGTCTCCTGTAGCTGACTTTCTGACCCACAGGCCACAATCGGTAAGAATAAACAACACCTCTTCCACAATAGCCCTCAATACCAAGGCCCCGCAAAGCTGCGTACTTCGCCCCCTACTATACTCCCTATACACACACGACTGCGTGGCAAAATTTGGTTCCAACTCCATCTACAATTTTGCTGACGACACGGCCACATTGGGCCGGATCTCGAATAACGACAAGTCAGAATACAGGAGGGAGATAGAGAACCAAGTGGAGTGGTACAACGACAACAATCTATCCTTCAATGCCAGCAAAACTAAAGAGCTGGTCATTGACTACAGGAAGCAAAGTACCGTACACACCCCTGTCAGCATCAACGGGGCCGAGGTGGAGATGGTTAATAGCTTCAAATTCCTAGGGGTGTACATCACCAATAATTTGTCCTGGTCTACCCATGTCGACGCTACCACCAAGAAAGCACAACAGCGCCTATACTTCCTCAGGAAACTAAGGAAATTTGGCATGTCCACATTAACTCTTCCCAACTTTTACAAATGCACCATAGAAAGCATCCTATCTGGCTGCATCACAGCCTCATATAGCAACTGCTCGGCCCAAGACCGCAAGAAACTCAGAGTCGTGAACACAGCCCAGTCCATCACACAAATCTGCCTCCCATCCATTGACTCCATCTACACCTCCCGCTCCCTGGGGAAAGCGGGCAGCATAATCAAAGACCCCTCCCACCCGGCTTACTCATTGTTCCAACTTCTTCCATCGGGCAGGAGATACAAAAGTCTGAGAACACGCACAAATTGATTCAAAAGCAGCTTCTTGCCCACTGTTACCAGACTCCTCAACGACCGTCTTATGGACTGACCTGATTAATACTACACCCCTGTATGCTTCACCCAATGCTGGTGTCTTTGTCTTTGCATTGTGTAACTTGTTGCCCTATTAGGTATTTTCTTTTTCTTTTCTTTTCTTTTCATGTACTTAATGATCTGTTTGAGCTGCTCGCAGAAAAATACTTTGCACTGTTCCTCGGCACACATGACAATAAACAAATCCATCCATCCATCCATCCAGCTTCACTTCACCCTCGTCACCAATGTAAAGTCCCAGGTGTGTGACTACTCGGAAACGATGATGGTTTAGAAAAACACACTATTTATTTACCTATACAAATACTTCCTACTTCCCAAAGGATCTCCCGCGCTCGGTCCACACTCGGGCCTGGGATACTTATGTCCCAAGGTCTCCTAGGTTAAGGTTGTAGCTCCCCCCCTCATCTGGGGCGATCATACTCAGGTGAGGCTATGGGGCACCTGATAGTCCAGACCCCGTGATCTTGGGTCAAGTTATAACTCTTTTTATTTTTCATATTTTCTTTCTTTACCTTTCAACCACCCTATTCCCTCTGTGTTGTTTGTATGCGTGTGTGTGTAGAGAGTGGGGGCAGTTAGAAAGGGAGGGGGGGATTGGGAATCATAGTGGATAGCCAGTTGTGTATTTTTTTTCTATTTAATTCTAATTACTGTTAATAAATGGTTACTTGTGTTTAAATTTTACAACCCTTTTAACTGTAGTCAATTTAACTCAACCAAAGCCACGGGTATTAATATAAAATCTTAATTTCACCCGAATACTTTGTGTCAAGTGGGGCTGGAATTGACCGTGCACTAGCCCAGGATGTCATAATTGCGTGCAGTTTTGGTCTCTTACCTAAGGAAGGATATACTTTCTATAGAGGGAATGCAGCAAAGGTTCCCTAGGCTGATCCCAGGGTTGATGGGACTGTCTATGAGGAGAGATTGGTTCAACTGGGCCTGTATTCACTAGAATTTAGAAGGATGAAAGGAGATCTGATTGAAAATATAACATTTTAACAGGGCTGGACAAACTAGATGCAGGGAGGATATTTTCCCTGGCTGGGAATTTAGAACTAGGGGCACAGTCTCAGGATATGGGATCGACAATTTAATTCGGAGATGAAGAAAAATTTCTTCACTCAAAGGACAGTGAACTTGTGGAATTCTCTACCACAGAAGGCTGCGAAGGCCAAGTCACTTAAAGTATTCAGGAAAAAGCTCGATAATTTTTTAAAATTTTAATGGTGTCAAGGGGTATGGAGAGAAAGTGGAAATATGGCATTGAGATAGAGGATCAGCCATGATCATATTGAATGGCGGAACAGGCTCGAAGCGCCAAATGGCTTGCTCATCATCCAGAAGCCTGGCTTTGGCTCCCCTCCCTTTCCAGCTTTTTGGAATGTAGTTAGGTTGTAATTTAACATCTTCTTAAAGATCATCCATTTTTACAAAATAAACATTTTATTGAATTATCAAAAAATAAACAACAAAGTAAAGTAGACAAGAAACCGAATCAAACGTAGGAAGGCAGTTAACGAGTGCGATGGACAAGGATCCCCTGATACCTACTCCGACTAACTCAACCTTCCCTCATCCTCTAACATGTCCAGATCCTTAAAGAAAGAAATGAATGGCCGCCATTTTTGGTCGAACATCTGCACCAAGCCTCTGATAGTATACTTAACTTTTTCCAGATGCAAGACCAATAGCATGGCCGGGATTCTCCGTTGGCTGACGGCAAAATCGTGAAACGCGATTTTACGGAGAGTTGGTCCACACGGCAAAATCACGCTGGGTGCCGATTTGATGCCAAATCGCGATTCTCCATCATCTCGACAGCGCGTCAATGTGTATTGGAATGCACATACAGTAAACACCGTTTGCTATCATTAGCAGGCTCAACCCGGTATTCTCCAGGGCCTCTGCGATTCTCCCCCTCCGCTGGACCAATTTCCTGACGGCGCAGTTCACTTGTGCTTTCAGAAATCATGAAACTGGCGTGGTGGCTGATGAATGAGAGAGAGACAGGAGGTAGGACACAGAGGAACGACTGTGGGCTGCTGGACCGGACACTGGCCGGGCTGGGGGGTGGTGGGGGGGAGCCTGCCAGGGCCTGGAGGAGAATGGGGGGAATAGGTCAAATGGCCGGGGTGAACCCCCATGGGGACTGGGGCGGTGCCCAGGCACGGACCGCCATTACTGCGACCATCTTGCGGCACACTCACCTTGGGCCCTGGCTCTGCTGATTCACGCCGGCCGCATGGGTACACCCACCAACGCACTCCCGTTTCTCCCCGCCTGGCTGCCACCCCCCCCCCTCCTCCCTGCCTGGGGGATGCCCTGCGGCTGTACGAGCGGGCGCTGCTCAAATATGAGGAAGAAGCTGCAGCAGCGGATTGTGCCACAGAGGGACAGGTGGCAGCCGCCCAGGTTGGAGAGCCAGCTGGCCAACAGGCGGAGGAGGCGGAAGTGCCAAGGAGGCGCCACATGAGGCCTTGTGTGTACTAGCACCGTCTGTCATTAGAGGGCCTACCGGACCGGGCATGCCTTTGAAGACTCCAGCTGAGCAGAGAGACAATGCGACATATCTATCAAATGATGGTACACCTGGTGCCACGGAGGCCAACTTCACACGGGTGGCGTCCGTGGTGGAGGCATTGGGGGCGACGATTTTGGGTGTGGATCAGCATGTCCATGGCCTGGAGCATTCTATGTAGGCGCTGGCCAAAGCCCAAGACAGGATTGCCGCCTCGCAGGTGACCATGTCCCAGAGCCACCTGGAAATTGCAGTGGCGTTCCTGAGCGTGGCCCAGTCACAGCAGGTCATGGCTGGGAAAATTGCTGATGCACTATCAATTACGACGAGACGAGAGTACAATGTATCGAGGCTTTATTACACAGAGATGTGTGGCCTCCTACAGCAGCTTACGAAATACTACATTAAGAAAGTATGTGTTGCGGTCGGTGGAGGGGAGGGACCCTTTGAAGTCTACGCTGAGGCATTCAAAGGGGCGGGAGGCCTTCACCAGGCGTGCACAGTCTGGCCGGTAGAAGTGCGGTTTACACTCCGTGCAGACCTGGCAGTCTCTGGTGATAGCCCTGACTTCCTCGATGGAGTAGGGCAGATTGCGGGCCTTAATGAAGTGGTAAAAGTGGATGACTCCCGGGTGACAGAGGTCGTCGTGCAGGGTCCGGAGTCGGTCCACTTGTGCGCTGGCACATGTACCTCGGGACAGGGCATCGGAGGGCTCGTTGAGCTTACTGGGGCGATACAAAATCGCGATTTTGTATGTGGAGAGCTCAATCCTCCACCTCAAGATTTTATCATTTTTGTCCTTACCCCGCTGTGTGTTGTTAAACATGAAGGCAACCGACCATTGGTCAGTGAGGAGAGTGAATCTCCTGCCGGCCAGGTAATGCCTCCAATGTCGCACAGCTTCAACGATCGCTTGGGCCTCCTTTTCGATGGAGGAGTACCAAATTTCGGAGGCATGGAGGGTGCGGGAAAAGAATGCCACGGGCCTGCCTGCCTGGTTGAGGGTGGTGGCCAGAGCGACGTCTGATGCATCGCTCTCGACTTGGAAGGGGAACGTCTCATCGACCGCGTGCATCACGGCCTTGGCGATGTCGGCCTTGATATGGTTGAAGGCCTGGTGAGCCTCGGCCGTCACTGGGAAAGCGGTGGATTGAATGAGTGGGCGGGCCTTGTCCACATAATTTGGGACCCACTGGACATAATACGAAAAGAAGCCCAGGCATCATTTGAGGGCCTTGGAGCAGTGGGGGAGGGGTAGTTCCATGAGGGGGCGCATGCGATCGGGGTCGGGCCCTAGAACTCCGTTCTGAACCACATAGCCGAGGATGGCTAATCGGTTCGAGCTGAACACACACTTGTCCTTGTTGTAAGTTAGGTTGAGGAGTGTGGCGGTGTGGAGAAATTTGGAAAGGTTAGCATCGTGGTGCTGCTGGTCGTGGCCGCAGATGGTGATGTTGTCCAGGTACAGGAAAGTGACGCGCAGCCCGTACCGATCAACCATTCGGTCCATCTCCCGTTGGAAGACCGAGACCCCGTTGGTGACGCCGAAGGGAAACCTAAGGAAATGGTAAAGGCGGCCGTCTGCTTCAAACGCAGTGTATGGGCGGTCCACCTTACGGATGGGGAGCTGGTGGTAGGCAGATTTCAGGTCCACTGTCGAGAGGACGGCACTGTGCAATCTGATTGACCACATCAGATATGCGTGGGAGGGGGTACGCGTCGAGCTGCGTGTACCGATTGATGGTCTGACTGTAGTCAACGACCATCTTGTTTTTCTCCCCGGTTTTCACCACTACCACTTGGGCTCTCCAGGGGCTGTTGCTGGCCTCGATGATACCTTCTCGCAGCAGCCACTGGACCTCAGACCTGATGAAGGTCCTGTCCTGGGCACTGTACCGTCTGCTCCTGGTGGCAACGGGTTTGCAATCCGGGGCGAGGTTTGCAAACAGGGAAGGCGGGTCGACCTTAAGGGTCGTGAGGCCGCAAACAGTAAGGGGTGGTAGGAGCCCGTCAAATTTCAGGGTTAGGCTTTGGAAGTTGCACTGGAAGTCGAGGCCGAGTAGCAAGGCAGCGCAGAGATTGGGGAAGATGTCGAGCCGGAAGCCGCTGAACTCTATGATGCGCAATCAATTACACTCAAGCCGAAGTGATTCATAACTGAAGGCTTTAATCTGCTAGAACTCTTCCCCAGCAGCTTCGATACAGAAAGTGAAGGCTGCTGGGACGGCACCGTTTCTTATACTCCGCCTCTCAGGGCGGAGCTACGTACAACAGCCAATGGTAGACTCCTGGGTCTAACCAATGGTCATCCACCTCTTAGGTACCGCAATACCTGGTATTACCACACTCTACGCCCTGGACAGTGAGGGTGGTGATGCAGTACCCCCGGATCGTCACGGTGTGGGATCCGGAGGCCAGGGAGATTCTTTGGTTAGCTGGGTGTACCGCGAGGGAGCAGCGCCTTACCGTATCGGGGTGGATGAAGCTCTCAGTGCTCCCGGAGTCCAGAAGGCAAGATATCTCGTGCCCGTCGACCTTCACCTTTGTTGAAGTGGTCGAGACTGGTCGATCGTGACCGAGGCGAGACGCGGCTGGTCGTCGGCGGTTGCAGACGATGAGCAGCCTGATGAGGTGCCCGATGGGCAGGGGTCCTGAGGCGGGTAAGATGGCGGCGCCCACGGGTCGCACGTGTCCTGGGGCAGGCAAGACGGCGGCGCCCATTGGTTCTGAGGCAATCAAGGTGGCTGCGCCCACGGGCCGCACGTGTTGTGAGTGGAGCAAGATGGCGGCGCCCACTGGGCGCACGTGAGGGGTGCCAGGACAATTGCAGCGATTGAGCGGGCCTGGCACACTGCAGCGAAATGTCCCTTCTTGCCACAGGCCTTGCAGAGTGTGCTCCGCACCGGGCAGCGCTGCCGGGGGTGTTTTGTCTGTCCGCAGAGGTAGCACTTGGGTCCCCCGGGGTTAGTTGGCTGCCGCGTGGCGCAGTCGTGGGGTTGGCTGAGGGCGGTCGCTGATGGGGTCCACGATGGGGTGGCCGCTGGCGGGGTCCACGATGCACAGGAGGGGTGGGCCGTGCGATCGGGGGCATAAGCCTGTACGTTACGTGAGGCAACTGTGAGCGAGAGCGCTAGTTTCTTGGCTGCCCCGAGGTCAAGCGTGGCCCCTTCTAAGAGGCGCTGGCGGATGTAGTCAGACCCTATGCCCATAACGAACACGTCTCATTAGCAGGTTTTAATGTTCAGTGGCCGAAATGGCCTGGAGTCACAGTCTCTCATCAGGGCGAGCAGGGCACGCCAGAAATCTTCCACAGACTCACCGGGAAGTTGGTGCCGCGTGGATAGGAGGTGCCTGGCGTAGATCTTGTTGGTCTGCTGAGCGTAATTCTCCTTCAGTAGCGCCATGGCCTCTGCATCGGTAGGCGCGTCCTGGATGAGGGGAAAAACGTTGGCGCTCAGCCACGTGTACAGAATCTGGAGCTTCTGTGCTTCTGAGATTGGGTCTGGCGCAGACCCGATGTATGCTTCAAAGCAAGCTAGCCAATGTTGGAAGTCCTTTTTGGCGTTGTCTGCTTAAGGATGCAGCTGCAGTCAATCCGGCTTGATGCGGAGGTCAATCTCTGAAAAATCTCTGTGAAATAAATTGAAGCACTATCAATTACGACGAGACGAGAGTAGAATGTAATCGAGGCTTTATTATACAGAGATGTGTGGCCTCCTACAGCAGCTTACGAAATGGCTGCTGTTCGGAGAGCACACACATTTATACTCCGCCTCCTGGGCAGAACCAGCAGGCAGGGATCTACCTCCGTACCTGTAGTACAGGGGCCTTACCGTAATACCCATATATACAATATAATACAACAGTGGTGACGACCACAATTGGCCAGACGTTGGCACCTGTAAGGCCAGAGACGTAGACACCAGTTAGGTTGGTATGGGCGCAGTGCACATAGAATATTACAGCGCAGTACAGGCCCTTCGGCCCTCGATGTTGCGCCGACCTATGAAACCACTCTAAAGCCCATCTACACTATTCCCTTATCGTCCATATGTCTATCCAATGACCATTTGAATGCCCTTAGTGTTGGCGAGTCCACTACTGTTGCAGGCAGGGCATTCCACGCCTTTACTATTCTCTGAGTAAAGAACCTACCTCTGACATCTGTCTTATATATATCTCTCCTCAATTTAAAGCTATGTCCCCTCGTGCTAGACATCACCATCCGAGGAAAAAGGCTCTCACTATCCACCCTATCCAATCCCCTGATCATCTTGTATGCCTCAGTTAAGTCACCTCTTAACCTTCTTCTATCTAACAAAAACAGTCTCAAATCCCTCAGCCTTTCCTCATAAGATCTTCCCTCCGTACCAGGCAACATTCTGGTAAATCTCCTCTGCACCCTTTCCAATGTTTCCACATCCTTCCTATAATGCGGCGACCAGAATTGCACGCAATACTCCAAATGCGGCTGCATCAGAGTTTTGTACAGATGCAACATGTCCTCATGGCTCCGAAACTCAATCCCTCTACCATAAAAGCTAACACACCGTGTGCCTTCTTAACAACCCTCTTAACCTGGATGGCAACTTTCAGGGATCTATGTACATGGACACCAAGATCTCTCTGCTCATCCACACTGCCAAGAATCTTACCATTAGCCCAGTACTCAGTCTTCCTGTTATTCCTTCCAAAATGAATCATCTCACACTTTTCTGCATTAAACTCCATTTGCCGCCTCTCAGCCCAGCGCTGCAGCTTATCTATGTCCCTCTGTAACTTGTGACATCCTTCCGCACTGTCCACAACTCCACCGACTTTAGTGTCATCTGCAAATTTACTCACCCATCCTTCTACACCCTCCTCCAGGTCATTTATAAAAATGACAAACAGCAGTGGCCCCACAACAGATCCTTGTGGTACACCACTAGTTTAGTTATAGGGGCTAGGGCACAAACCTGTATATATTTGTTCATAATAAACACCTGTCACCACTGTTACAACCTGCCTTGGTGCTCTGTCTGATGGGTGTGAGGTTGGCTGGTCTGGACTGGCTGGGGGGGAGGGGGGGGGGGGAATGGGCAGACCCGCTAGGTGGCCTGTGCCACCCCCTCACTCCCCGACATTCTCCACCAATGTCACCCCAGGGATCCGATGGGACTGTGTGATGGAATGGCCAGCTCGCATGCAGGGAGCACTAGGTGGATGGTGGAAAGTGCTACCGTGGGCAGGAGCCAGATGTCGGTTTACGATGTGGAGCACCAGAGCTCATCGCAGAGCGGTTGTCAACATCCTCCATCCATGGTGTTACTGCCCCCACCCCATAGTGCGGCAGGTATGTATCATGGGGGGGGTGGCCGAGGGTGTGTGGAATTGGGATGTGGCGTTCGTGCCCCTAGCTAGCTACCAGCCCCCCCCACATCCCAGTAGGTGAACCTGCCCGTGTGCATTGGCCCTGACGCACAGGTCGTGCGGCCGCCCGTGTCTGCCTGGGCTCCATGTTCTGCCGACTCTCTCCCTCCTCTGCATGCTCCTCATCGGACGAGGCCTCCCGTTCCTCCTCTTTCTCCTCCTCCAGCACATCGCTCCTCTGCTGTGCAACGTTATGGAGGACGCAGCAGACTGCCACACTGCGGGCGACCCACTCAGCATCATCCTGGAGGGCCCCTCCAGAGCAGTTCCGGCACCTGACCCGCATCTTCAGGAGGCCGAAGCACCGCTCAATCATGCCCTTGGTTGCTGTGTGGGCATCGTTGTAGCGGGTCTCCACGTCGGTCCGTGGCCTCCAGATAGGCATCAGCAGCCACGACTGCAGTGGATAATCCCTGTCACCCAGGAGCCAACCCCTCAGCGAGGGTGGGCGTCTCGGACATGTCAGGAATCATCGAGTGTGCCAGGATGAAGGCATCGTGCACACTGCCTGAGTATCGGGTGCAGAGGTGAATGATGCATAGTTGATGGGCACACATCACCTGCACATTCATCGAGTGGACCCCCTTTCGGTTCGTGTCGAGCGGCCTGTCATCTGCAGGTGCTTATACGGGGACATGCATCCCGTTGATCACACCTTAGACCCAGGTGATGCCATCGATGGCGGCGAACCCTGCTGCCTGGGCATCCTGATGGGCTCAGTCCACATTGAAATAGATGTATTGATCTGCCTGGGCATATAGGGCCTCCGTGACGGCGCGGATGCACTTGTGCACCGAGGTCTGTGAGGTCCCTGACAGGTTCCCATTCGGCGCCTAAAAGGACTCCGTTGCTTAAAGGTTCAGGGTGACCGTCACCTTGACGGTCACCGGGAGCAGGTGTCTCCCCCATACCCCCGCGGTGCCAGTTGTGCCAACATCTGGCAGATATGTCGCACTGTCTCTCTGCTCAGCCGGAGTCCTCGACAGCATTCCCAATTTGGCAGATCCACAAATGACAGGTGGTGCCGTTACACACAAGGCCTCATGCGGCGCTTCCTTGGCACCTCCTCCTCCTCGGACTGTTCAGAGGCTCACTCTCCATCCTGGCTGCCACCTGCCCTACTGCTGCACACACCACTGCTGCCCGCTCTGCTGCTGCATGCTCAACTGCTGCACACTCTGCTGCTGCAGCTTCCTCCTCCTCCTCAAGGAATGCCCGCTTGTACAGCTGCAGGTCATCCCCCAGGGCTGCAGCGACTGGCTGGAAGGCCACCATTGTTGATTGAATTCCAGAATCCATTGTCGCAAGGGGTGAAAGGTTGACATGTTAGCATGGTGCATACCCCTGTGCCCAACCAGATCCACCGGGCTCCATGGTGACCATGGTTGGAACTGTGGGATCCGTCACCGCACGCCTGGCCCTGTTGGTATCGGCAGCATGGGGGCCTCTAGCGCTGGCGCCATCCCTGATGCCAGATGCTAGCACTGCCCTCGCCAGGGGCTACTGTGGATGTTGCCTTGGGTGGGCCGTCGATGGGTGGAGGCCAGGTGAGTGGAGGGTTGGGGGTGTGGTTGGGGTGCGTGGGAGATGGGGTGGGGGCACCGATTCGGCCGGTGTCACAATGCAGCACCAGGGGTTAAGGTGGTGACCTCCACCCCGGTCCCGTGGGAGAGGTCACCCCAGCCACTCGGCCTGCTCCCCCCGCTCCCCCAACCCTGAAAGGCATCCCCCCCTCCGCCCAGCCAGCATGGCCAGTGTCAGGCCGGCAGCCCGCAGTCGCTCCTCTATGGGTCCTACCTCCTCTCTCTCCCTCAGCAGCCAGAACAGCGGTTTCTCGATTTTTAAAAGCATGAGTGAACCGTGCCGTCGGGAACTTGGCCCATCGGAAGCGAAGGATCACGGAGGCCCAGAGAATATTGGGTTGGGCCTGCTCATGACATACAAACTCTATCTATTGTACGTGCGTTCCGGTCATTGTTGAGGTGACGGAGAATCGCGATTTGGCGTCAAATTGGCACCTGCCGCGATTTTGCCGGCGGAACCGATTCTCTGCCCAATTGCCTTCCCCGATTTTGGCATCGGCCAATGGAGAATCCCGCCCAGGAGTCCGAAACCCCAAATATTGCAAACAGTGGACAAGGTTCTAGGTTGTCTGCAAAACCTTGGATATTGCGTTGAAAAAGGAAGCCCAATATCTAGCAATCTTAGGACAAGACCAAAACACATGTGTGTGGTTAGCCGGTGTAAAAGCAGCAGTCATACTTGTTCACCACGTCTTTTTTTTTTTAACAAACAATTTTATTGAGGTATTTTAGGCATATAGAAAAAATGGCATTGTACAGTACAAACAAAAAAAGAAGTCAAGACACAAATTACACATGAAACATACTGCAAACCACAGCTCTGTTCACGCACGGACCTGCCTCAATATCCGCCCTACTCTACCCTAGCACCCCCCCCCGCCCCTGCTGACGCTTACTCCTCTGCGAAGAAGTCAATAAATGGCTGCCACCTTCGGGCAAACCCTAGTAGCGAACCTCTCAAGGCGAAGTTGACTTTCTCTAGGCCAAGAAAGCGCGCCATGTCCGATAGCCATAACTCAACCCGCGGGGGCTTTGAGTCCCTCCATGCTCACAATATTCGTCGCCGGGCTACCAGGGAAGCAAAGGCCAGAACATCGGCCTCCCTTTCTTCCTGGACTCCAGTGTCGTCCGAAACCCCAAAGATTGCCACCTCCGGGCTCATTACCACTCCAGTTTTCAACACCCGGGACATGACATCTGCGAATCCCTGCCAATATCCCCCGAGTTTAGGGCATGACCAGAACATGTGTACATGGTTAGCCGGTCCTCCGGCGCATCTAGCACACTTGTCCTCCAGCCCGAAGAATCTGCTCATCCGGGCCATCGTCATGTGGGCCTGGTGCACGACCTTAAACTGGATCAGGCTGAGCCTGGCGCATGTTGCGGTCACGTTTACTCTACTCAGGGCTTCTGCCCAAATACCGTCCTCCAGCTCCCCCCGAGCTCCTCCTCCCACTTAAGCTTCAGGTCCTCGGTCTGCGTATCCTCAGCTCTCATTAGCTCCTTGCAGACGTCTGAAACTCTACCCTCTCCCACCTCTCCCCTAGAAACTACCCTGTCCTGCCTCCCCTTCGGCGGGAGACGTGGGAAGGATGGCACCAGTCTGCGTACAAAACTCTCACCTGCAAGTATCTAAAGTCGTTCCCTCTCGTCAGCCCAAACTTCTCCAGCGCCCTCATGCTGGGAAAGCTCCCTTCCAGGAACAGATCCCCCATCCTCACAATCCCTGCCCTCCTCCACAGTCGATACCCCCCGTCCATGTTCCCGGGGCAAATCGGTGGCTGCCGCATATTGGGGTCCACACCGATGCTCTTACCTCCCCTGCATGCTTCCTCCACTGACCCAGATCCGAAGAGCCATCACCACTATCGGGTTGGTGGAGTACCGTACCGGCGAAAGCGGCAGAGGCGCCGTGACTAGGGCTGCTAAGCTAGTGCTCCTGCACAAAGCAGCCTCCATCCGCTCCCAAACCGACCCCGCACCCACCATCCATTTCGTTATCATCGCTATGTTGGCGCCCAGTAATAGTTGCTGAAGTTCGGCAACGCCAGCCCCCCTCCTCCTCTGTTCCTTTCAAGCATCACCCTCTTCACCCGCGGGGACTTCCCTGCCCATACAAATCCCAGAATAATTTTATTCAGCCTCTTAACGAAGGACCGCGGAATAAAGATGGGGAGACACTGAAAAACAAACAAGAACCGCGGAAGAATCGTCATCTTAACAGTCTGCACCCTCCCTGCCAATGACAGCGGGAGCGCATCCCACCTCCGGACCTCCTCCCTCACTCGTTCCACCAGTCGGGACAGGTTGAGCTTATGCAACCTGCCCCAGTCCCATGCCACCTGAATCCCCAAATATTGCAAACTCTCCCCCACTAGCCTGAACGGCAATCCCTTCAGCCGCCACTCCTGCCCCCTTGCCTGAAATACAAACAACTCGCTCTTAGCCATGTTCAATTTGTATCCGGAGAACCGGCCAAATTCCCTCAGGGTTGCCATAATACCGTCCATCCCCACCATTGGGTCCGATACATATAACAGCAGATCATACGTATAACGAGACTCTATGTTCCACTCTCCCCCGAACCAGCCCTTTCCAGCCCCTAGAAACTCTCAGTGCAATTGCCAGCGGCTCTATGGCCAGCGCAAACAGCAGTGGGGAGAGAGGGCAGCCCTGTCTTGTCTCACGGTGCAGTCTAAAGTAGTCCGATGTCGTCCTGTTCGTCCTTACACTTGCCTCCGGGGCCTGATACAATAGCCTAACCCAGTCGATGACCCCACCCCCACCCCGAACCCGAACCGTCCTAGTACCTCCCACAGATAATCCCACTCGACCCGGTCAAAAGCCTTTTCAGCATCCATGGCTACGACTATCTCTACCTCCCTACTCTCCAGGGGCATCATAATCACGTTGAGCAGCCTTCTTATGTTGGCCATCAGCTGCCTCCCCTTTACAAACCCGGTTTGGTCTCCACAATTACATCCGGTACACAGTCCACAATTCTGGTCGCCAAAATCTTGGCCAGTAACTTGGTGTCTACGTTAATCAAAGAGATCGGCCTGTATGACCCACAGGCCTCCGGGTCCTTATCCCGTTTCAGAATGAGTGAGATGGTGGCCTGCGACATCGTCGGGGGTAAGCTCCCTCTGTCTCTTGCCTCGTTAAAGACCCTGACCAGCACCGGCCTCACTATCCCAGCAAATTTTTTGTAAAACTCCACCGGATACCCGTCCGGCCCCGGGGCTTTACCCGACTGCATGACCTTCAGGCCCTCCAACACCTCTTCAATCCTGACCAGGGCCTCCAGTCCGTCCACCAACCCCCTCCCCACTCTAGGGAAGGTCAGTCCATCCAAGAATCGCCTCATCCCCCCCCGGTCCCCCGAGTGGTTCCGAAGTGTACAGCTTCCTATAAAAGTCCCTAAAGACCTTGTTCAGCCCTGCTGGATCACCCACTAGATTACCTTCCCCATCCACTACCCTCCCTATTTCCCTAGCCGCGTCCCTCTTCCTCAGTTGCTGCGCAAGCATTCTACTGGCCTTCTCCCCATGCTCATAAATCACGCCTTTTATCTTTCTAAGCTGCTCTACAGCCTTGCCTGTAGTCAGCACCCCAAATTCGGCCTGCAGCCTCTGTCGTTTCCTGAGTAACTCTGGCCTCGGGGATTCCGCGTAACTCCTATCCGTCCGTAGAATTTCCTTAATCAGTCGGTCTGTCTCTGCCCTATCTGTCCTGTCCCTGTACACCCGGATTGAAATCAGCTCCCCTCTCACCACTGCCTTCAGTGCCTCCCAGAGCACCGCTGCCGAGACTTCTCCAGTATCGTTCACCTGCAGGTAATTCTGCATGCATTTCCTCGGCGCTCGCCCACCGCCTCGTCCGCGAGTAGTCCAATTTCCAGCCTCCATGGTGGGCGCTGAAAGCTGTCCTTACAAAACTGCAGGTCTACCAAGTGCGGAGCATGGTCCGATATGACAATTGCCGAATATTCTGCCCCCACCATTCCGGCCAGCAGGTCCCTACTCACAACAAAGCAGTCAATTCGGGAATACACCTTGTGGACGTGGGAGTAGTACGAGACCTCCCTCGCGTCAGCTAGCTAAATCTTCACGGATCTGCTTGCCCCATTTGCTCCATGAACCCTCTCAGTTCCTTTGCCCTCGCTGGCAACCTGCCCGTTCTTGAACATGACAGGTCCAGGCACGGGTCCAGGACTGTATTAAAGTCCCCGCCCATGATCAACTTACGCGAATCCAAGTCGGGGATCTTCCCTCGCATCCTCCTAATAAAATCCACGTCGTCCCAATTAGGGGCGTACACAGACCAGGACTACTCTCACCCCTTCGAGCTTACCCCTCACCATAACAAACCTGCCACCCCCATCCATGCCTGTGCCCTCCGCCTCAAATTGTACCCTTTTATTAATCAGGATCGCAACCCCCCTCGTCTTAGAATCATGCCCCGAATGAAAGACCTGACTGACCCAGCCCTTCCTGAACATAACCTGGTCTGTCACTTTCAGGTGGTTCTCCTGCAACAAGACTATGTCCGCCTTCAGAACCCGCAGATGCGCAAACACATGCGCCCTCTTCACTGGCCCGTTTAACCCTCTAATGTTCCAGGTGATCAAACTGGTTGGGGGGCACTTCGCCCCCCCACCCCCCTTTGCCGATCAGCCATCCCCTTTCCTTGGCCACCCCCTGAGCCATGTGTCGCGCTTCTTCTGGCCCGCCCCCTGGCCGGCTCCACCCATGACCTCCTCACTGTTACCATGCCCAGTTTCCATCCCCGTCAGCAGAACAACTCCCCCCCCCCCCTCCCCCCCCCCCCCACCACCACCAGCAACACCCTCCTATCACCTATCCCCTGCCCTAATCTAACTATATGGACACCCCCCCACCTCGGCTTCCGTTGACTAGCTGCACTCAGCTTGCCTGGGGCTCCCAGCCTTGGCTCCAGCCCGTCTCCCACCGATTGTTCCCAGTCACCCCTCCCCGACCCCTCCACACCACTTCCCTAGATCAGCCCTACTTAAGCAAACACTCTATACAAGTCATAAACAACCCCCACAATAGCACAATTCAAGTTAAACAAGAAAAAAAAGATAAGAAATAACAGGCACTCTTCAGTCCTTCCCATACAGACACAGAAACAAATTGCACAAAGTTCCCCTGAAACATCCATTTTAACCCAACCCTTTTAACTGCTTTCTTTATTAATTCCCCCCCCCAGCCAAACTCCAACGAAGCAAAGAGCCCAAACAGGAAACATTCAGGTACACCACGCAAAAAACAATTTAAAAAAAAGATACATCCCAAAACGGGAGAGACACCACATATACTTAAAAGCTCTAACATGAGTCCAAACGTCCTCAGCTCAGGGCCAGCCCTTGCTTCTTAACGAAGTCCATCGCCTCTTCAGGTTCCTCGAAATAGTGGTGCTGACCCTTATACGTAACCCACAGTCGCGCCGGAAAAAGCAGCCCGAATTTCACCTTGTTTTTATACAGTATCTCCTTCACCTGCCTGTAGTCTCCCCTCCTCCTGGCCACCTCCGCGCTCAAATCTTGGTACACACATGGGGTGGTATTGTCCCAAATACAGCTTTGTGTGCTCTTTGCCCATTGCAGCATCCGTTCCTTGTCCAGGTACCTGTGAAAGCGTACCACCATCGCTCGTGGGGGACCCCCTTGTCGCGGCTGCCTCACCTGCACCCTGTATGCCCCATCCACCACCGGTGGGCGCGGGAACACCTCGTTCCCCAGCAACTTCTGAAACATACCCTCTACATATGCGGCAGCGTCTAGCCCCTCTGCACCCTCCGGGAGGCCCACGATTCTCACGTTCTGCCGGCGAGATCTGTTGTCCAGGTCCTCCAGCCTTTCCAGAAGCACTTTTTGCTGGTCCCTCAGCCTCCGAATTTCCACATCCGCCCCCGTTTGAAAGTTAGCCTGCTCCTCCACTGACTTCTCCAACTGCTGGAGCTTCTCAGCCTGATCATCCAGCCTTTTTCCCATCCGATCAATCGACTTCTGAAGCGGCTCCAAGTTGTCATGCTTCAGAGCTAAAAAGCCCTCCTGCATAGTCTGCAGCAGCTGCTCCATTGTGGGCTGGGCTGTCGGCTCCTTGCTCTGAACACCAGCCATGCTGGTCTCTCTCACAGCCTCCACTGTGCCCTTACTCGACCACTTCTTCTGCTGTTTATAGTCCCTCCAGCATCTTAGGTCCATACAATTCTGTATGGGTCCAGTGCCTGAGTACCATTGCTTTCCAGTTCCGCGCTGAAAAGCGCAAAAAAGTCAGGGGAAAAGGTCCAAAAGTCCGACCGAAATGGGAGCCACCAAATGTGTGACCTCCTCCCTCAAAGCTGCCACCGGAAGTCCCTTGTTCACCACGTCCTGAACAAATCCACACATCCTTGCCTTTGTCCAATGCGTTCTATGTCGCACTTTGAACTGAACCAAACTTAGTTTGGCACAGTATGAAGTGGAGTTCACCATGTAGAGGGCTTTTCTCCAAACCTCCTCAATGGGAAGGCAGTGGCGTAGTGGTATTATCAGGGGCAGCATGGTAGCACAGTGGTTAGCACTGTCGCTTCACAGTGCCAGGGTCCCAGGTTCAATTCCCGACTTGGGTCACTGTCTGTGCGGAGTCTGCACATTCTCCCTGTGTCTGCTCGGGTTTCCTCCGGGTGCTCCAGTTTCCTCCCACAGTCTAAACATGAGCAGGTTAGGTGGATTGGCCATGATAAATTGCCCTTCATGACCAAAAAGGTTGGGTTGGGTGAGGTTACTGAGTTACCGAGGGTGGAGGTGTGGGTTTTAGTCGGGTGCTCTTTCCAAGGGCAGGTGCACACTCGATGGGCCGAATGGCCTCCTTCTGCACTGTAAATTCTATGATTCTATGATCATTATGATAGTAATCCAGAGACTCAGGGTAATTCTCAAAGGACCTGGGTTTGAATCCCACTAGGGCAGTTGGTGGAATTTGAATTCAATAAAAATCTGGAAATACAATGGAATGATCATGAAACCATTGTCAATTGATGTTGTTATGGGCCAGGGTTTAGAGAACCCCAAAGTGTATCATCGAGTTCACCTGACCCAAAACATTTAACAGATTGTGGTATGGGGAGCACACTGCCCCCTCTACAGGTGTGATACAGCAGAAAAGGAAAAGTATTTTTTTAAAGAAAAATGTTTATTCTATGAACTCAAGTTAACCTTTTTAAAGCATACAGTGAATACCTTAGCAACCATTAATTCAAATACAACCCCCAAAGACGACAGCACTAAGTAAACCTTTAAGCTTTCCTTTTTAACATCCATATGACTGAAAACAAAACCTTTATCAGAAGTACCTCAGGATAAAGTCACTACTGAAAACATTTATAATTCTGAATTCACCGAATGATCAAGAGATAGTCTTTTGATGGCAGAGAGACCAGCAGTACATCTGCTTGGTCTGGCTTCAGCTCCAACACTGAAAACGAAACTAAAACACACGCTGCAGCCTGCTCAAAAACGAAAGTAAAAACCTGACAGACAGCCCAGCTCCACCCACTCTCTGACATCACTGCAGTAGTAAACATCCATTTCTTAAATGTACTCTCACTACAGATATTTATATACACACCCATTTATAAACATCCATTTCTTAAAGGTACTCTCACATGACACCTCCCCCCCAAGAAAAGAAAAACATTAACTTCAAGATGGTTTCATTTTTCACCTTTTCACTATCCTTTAAGAAATGTACACAGTAAGTATACTTTTTTGTTTCAAAAATCAACACACGCAATCAGATATAATAATATAGTCCATTTTTTTCCCGTTCTTCTTCCTCCAACTGAAATCCTTCTCAATTGACAGTCTCTTTGAACAAGAAGGTCTCTGCACGATCTGTCCATTTCCCTACACCTCGGCATTGCTCTTTAAAGTCAGATACTTTAGTTCAATCTGATCACAGTGTCCCTTGTAATTATCCAACACAGGAGCATTGGTTATCACAGCTTTCAGGCCGTCAAATGCCTGTTGAAAGTCCGCTGTACACTGAAATTTTCGACGTTTCCTCAGCATCAGTGGAGCAATCACGCTACAAAACATTTGCACAAATGTTCGATCAAATCCACTCATGCCAAGAAATCGCATTATTTCCCTTTGTCTTGAGGGTATCGGAAACTCCGCAATGAAAGTGACTTGGGTTTTTCCAAATTCACTTTTGGCTAGGTTTATCACCAAACCCGCCTCCTGAAGTGGATTGAATAACCACCCATCAGATGTTTTAAATGTTCTTTCCATGTCTGACTGAAAATTACCACATTGTCGATGTATACCTAATTGGGTAATTAATCCTGAAACGACTTTGTTAGTTAACTGTTGAAATGTGGCTGGGATGTTTTTCATGCCAAATGGCATAACCTTGAATTGGTATATACCATCTGGAGTCACAAAAGCTGAAATCTCCTTCGCTCTTTCGGATAAAGGTACCTGCCAGTAACCTTTAAGTAAATGCAATTTGGAAATAAAAGCTGATTGTCCCACTTTCTCAATGCAATCCTCCAAACGTGGGATAGGATACGAGTCCGTCCTTGTAACTGCATTAACCTTTCTATAGTCCACACACAACCATTGGGTACTGTCTGGTTAAGGTACCATCACTATGGGTGAGCTCCATTGGTTGCAACCCACTTCAATTATGTCATTTTTAAGCAGACTCTCAATCTCTTTGTTAACCTATGCCAATTTTAAAGGGTTAAGTCTATATGGATGTTGTTTGATTGGAATAGCATTTCCCACATCTACATCATGTATAGCCATTTTAGTACTTCCCAATTTATCTCCACAAATATGCCTATGTGATATCAATAACTCTTTCAGGTCAGTCCGTTTTTCCTGTGGAAGGTAACTCAACAATTTATCCCAATTTTTAAGAACATCTTCGTTTTCCAGTTTAATTTGAGGTATGTAAAATTCCAAATCATCTGGATTTGGTTCGTCACTTTGAGTTAGAATCATTAAAACCTCCTCCTTTTTCTCTCCTTCACTTTCAAAGTACCTTTTAAGCATGTTCACACGACACACTCGGTGAGTCTTCCTTCTATCTGGTGTTTGTACCACATAATTCACCTCACTTAATTTCCTTTTAATCTGATAAGGTCCACAAAACCGTGCTTTTAAAGGTTCCCCTACCACTGGTAGCAATACTAAAGCTTTATCTCCACTGGCAAAACTCCGAACTTTGGATTTCTTGTCCACTACCCGTTTCATCACATATTGTGCAACTTTTAAATGTTGTCTAGCCAATTCACCTGCTCTATTTAATCATTCCCTAAAATGTGACACGTAATCCAATAATGTAATTTCGATTTCTCTCTCACCAATATTTCCTTAATCAATTTAAGTGGTCCTCTTACCTCATGACCAAAGATTGGTTCAAAAGGACTGAATTTGGTTGATTCATTAGGTGCATCCCTAATTGCAAACAGTACGGATGGAATTCCTGTATCCCAATCCTCTGGATAATCTTGACAATAAGCTCTCAACATTGTCTTTACTGTCTGATGCTACCTTTCTAACTCTCCCTGCGATTCTGGATGGTATGCAGTTAATTTAAATTGTTTCATTCCTAAGCTATCCATAACTTCTTTGAATAACCTTGAGGTAAAATTTGATCCTTGATCCGATTGTATTTCTGTGGGTAGTCCACATCGAGTAAAGAATTTAAGTAACTCCTCCACAATAATTTTAGCTGCAATATTATGTACTGGAATGGCCTCTGGAAACCTAGTAGACACATCCATTATAGTCAAAAGATATTGATTCCCACTTTTTGTTTCAGGAAGCGGTCTGTTATAATCTGCCTACTTACCATTGGCTGGGGACTAATGACAATCCCACAATCCTGTGGGAGTATGAGCTTCCCCAATGAGGGGGGCGGAGAAACTATTAGTAATCTCCTAGTATAAATAAAGCTGGCCAGTTCAGGAACCAGCAGGAAGGAGTATGTAGCAAGGGAAGTTACTGCCACTGTTATGTATATATGTTATTGTAAATAAATGTTATTACTTTGTATCCTTAAAACTCGTGCTGGATTCTTCGTGGCCCTCACAAAACTGGCGACGAAGGTTAAAGTGAATAGCTGTCTACACTGCTGAAGCCACCTCCCTGGATTTTTGTTGGATACAGGTTGGAAGTTGTTTTCTATCATACCATGCCTCTGTACGGACGTTTGGATGTTTTTGATGCTGCGCTGGAAAGCTGGAACCAGTACACACAACGGATGCGTTACTATTTCCGGGCAAACGATATCACCGAAAATGAGCGCCAGGTGGTCATATTGCTCACCGCCTGCGGCCCGCATAAGTTTGGGGTGATTAGGAGCCTTACGTACCCAGCTGCGCCGGACACCAAAACGTTTGATGAACTTGTCAATATAGTGGGGCAACATTGTAACCCAATCCCGTCCACGATAGTCCAGCGTTACTGGTTTAATACTGCTGAGAGGACCCCTGGAGAATCCCTTGCCAATTTTCTATCCAGGCTACGCAGGATTGCGGAGTACTGTGACTATGGTGAGACCTTGTCAGAAATGTTACGCGACCGCTTGGTTTGCGGTATTAACAATGCGGCCACCCAGAGAAAGTTGTTAGCTGAGCCAACATTGACTTTTCAACAGGCCATTCAAATAGTATTGTCCCAAGAGAGCGCAGAACGAGGAGTGCAGGAGCTACAGGGAATGGAAGTGCATGCGTTGGGGCGCAGCCCCTTCCGTCCGAAAACGTCCCCCCGCACTCCTGCGGTACCTTGGGCGAGGCAACGTCCGGACCGACGCCAGCGGCCGTCGGACATTCCTCCCCGAAGGGAGCCTTCTCCAGAGCCAATGGATGAGGAGCCATGTCCGTGTCCGACTTGTAGGCGCCGACCCCATCGCAGACGGCAGTCCTGGGGGCGCCAGAGGCGCCGTCGTTCCGACCAAAACTGGGACCAGCCCAGGGGCCGTAACTGGGACCAGCCCAGGGGCCGTACCTTCCATGTGGATGAACCTGCGGCGACTACTCCTGAGGACGACTGCCTGCAGCTGCATTGTGTGGCAGCTCCCCGTGTGGCCCCCATTAAGGTGACAGTTCGGGTCAATGGCCACCCGCTTGAGATGGAGTTGGATACTGGCGCAGCGGTCTCCGTGATCGCCCAGAGGACATTCGACCGCATCAAGCAGGGTATACAGACCCTTACATTAACCTCACAGGCCAGGTTGGCCACCTACATGGGGGAACCACTGGACATTGCAGGAACTACAATGACCCCTGTTGTTTATGGACGCCAGGAGGTGCGTTTCCCACTTATCGTGGTGCGCGGCCATGGGCCCAGCCTGTTGGGTCGGGACTGGTTGCGCCATTTGCGGTTGCAATGGCAGCACATCCTCCAAACAGTTTCTGAAGGGTTGACTGAGGTGCTAGGACGATACCCAGATGTATTCCAGCCTGGTTTGGGGAAAATAAAAGGGGCCGTAGCCCGTATCCAAGTCGAACCAGGAGCCACGCTGCGCTATTTCCGGGCGCGCCCAGTGGCTTACGCCTTGCTCGAAAAGGTAGAAGGGGAGCTCACTCGTTTGGAGAGTTTGGGTATTATCAGGCCCGTCCGTTTTGCTGACTGGGCAGCACCAATTGTACCTGTAATGAAGCCAGATGCCACTGTTCGCTTGTGTGGCGACTATAAACTTACAGTGAATACGGTTTCCCGACTCGACCGATATCCAATGCCTCGCATAGAGGATCTCCACGCGAAACTTGCAGGTGGACTCTCGTTCACAAAATTAGATATGAATCACGCCTACCTGCAGTTGGAGCTGGACCCTGCCTCCCGACCATATGTAACGATTAATACACACCGGGGCCTGTATGAATATACACGGTTGCCCTTTGGAGTATCCTCTGCCTGCGCAATTTTTCAACGTGTTATGGAGGGCATTTTGAGAGGTTTACCACGTGTAGCTGTCTACCTAGATGATGTTTTGATTACAGGGACGTCGGAGCAGGAACATTTGGAAAATTTAGAGGCTGTCCTTAGACGCCTTTCGGAGGCTGGAGTCCGTTTACGTCGCACAAAGTGCGTATTTCAGGCAAAGGAAGTAGTCTACCTAGGTTATCGGGTGGACCGCGAAGGTTTGCACCCCGTCGCAGAGAAGGTGCGTGCAATTCAACATGCCCCCGACTGACACTTCGCTCCTTCGTTCTTTTCTCGGTCTCGTAAACTATTACGGGAAGTTCCTCCCCAATCTGGCAACTACGCTGGCCCCCTTGCACCAGCTGGTAAAGAAAAATCACACCTGGGTTTGAGGTCAGCCGCAAGAAACCGCTTTCCGGCGGGTAAAGCAACAATTGTCGTCGTCTGGGTTACTAACCCACTATGATCCTGGAAAGCCTTTGCTCGTCACATGTGATGCATCCCCGTATGGTATTGGGGCCGTCCTGTCCCACAAGATGGAGAACGGGGCCGAGTGACCGATAGCTTTCGCCTCCCGCACATTGACTGCAGCGGAGAAAAAGTACGCGCAGATCGAGAAGGAGGGCCTGGCAGTGGTTTTTGCGGTGAAACGCTTCCACCAGTACGTGTATGGCCGCCATTTCACTATCGTGACTGATCATAAGCCTCTGCTGGGACTTTTCCGAGAGGATAAGCCAATACCGCCCATTGCTTCTGCACGGATCCAGCACTGGGCTTTGTTGCTTGCTGCATACGAGTATTCTCTGGAGCACAAACCAGGTACACAGATAGCAAATGCCGACGCACTGAGCCGATTGCCTTTATCGACCGGCCCCATGTCGACCCCCACGACCGGTGAGGTGGTTGCAACCCTAAATTTTATGGACACCTTGCCTGTCACGGCATCACAGATCCGTGAGTGGACCCAGACGGAGCCAGTCCTGTCAAAGGTTCGGCACATAGTCCTGTATGGTGGGCAGCATAGACAGCTCCCAGACGAGTTGCGAGCATTTTCCTCCAAGCTGTCAGAATTCAGCGTGGAAGACGGCATCCTCTTGTGGGGGACGCGTGTGATTGTCCCGGAAAAAGGCGAGGAGCTGATACTAACAGACTTGCACAATGGGCATCCAGGCGTGACCAAAATGAAAATGTTGGCCTGGAGTTATGTCTGGTGGCCAGGCCTCGACACCGACATTGAGAAGGTAGTAAGAGGCTTTTCCCCAGGGTAGAGGGGTCAATTACTAGGGGGCATAGGTTTAAGGTGAGAGGGGCTAGGTTTAGAGTAGATGTACGAGGCAAGTTTTTTACGCAGAGGGTAGTGGGTGCCTGGAACTCGCTACCGGAGGAGGTAGTGGAAGCAGGGACGATAGGGACATTTAAGGGGCAGCTTGACAAATATATGAATAGGATGGGAATAGAAGGATACGGACCCAGGAAGTGTAGAAGATTGTAGTTTAGTCGGGCAGCATGGTCGGCACGGGCTTGGAGGGCCGAAGGGCCTGTTCCTGTGCTGTACATTTCTTTGTTCTTTGTTCTTTGTAAGGTGGCCCAAAACTGCTCCATTTGCCAGGAGCATCAGAAGCTTCCGCCGGCCGCACCCCTACATCACTGGGAATGGCCAGGGCGGCCTTGGGCACGCTTGCATGCAGATTTCGCAGGCCCTTTTCAAAGATCCATGTTCCTTCTACTAATTGACGCCCAGTCTAAATGGCTAGAGGTGCATAAGATGCAGGGGACAACGTCCTGCGCAACAATTGAAAAGATGCGTTTATCGTTTAGTACGCATGGACTCCCCGAGGTGCTGGTCACGGATAACGGCACTCCATTCACGAGTGAGGAGTTTGCGAGGTTCATGAAGATGAACGGCATCCGCCATATCCGCACTGCCCCTTACCACTAGGCTTCAAATGGGTTGGCAGAGCGCGCAGTGCAGACATTCAAAAGAGGCCTAACGAAGCAGTCTTCCAGATCAATGGACACGAGACTGGCTCGCTTTTTGTTTACGTACAGGACCACCCACCATGCAGTGACTGGGGCAGCTCCCGCAGAACTCCTAATAGGCCGGAGACTTCGCACCCGCCTTAGTATGGTTTTCCCGGACATTGGCGCAAAAGTACGCCGCACACAAGAACAGCAGGGACAGGGATTTTCTTGGCATCGGCCGATTCGGCAGTTGGCGCCCGGTGACCCAGTGTTCGTTCGGAATTTTGCTGGTGGTGCCCAATGGGTTCCTGGTGTAATCTTTCGCCAAACGGGCCCTATATCTTACCAGGTGCAAGCCCAGGGTCGTCTCCAGCGCAAACATGTAGACCACGTTCGGTCCAGAAGACTATCTCCTCAAAAGATTCCACGCCCCCGGAGCTCATTTCTACAGCCGCAGAGACCACAGACAAGGGAAGGTAGTCCTCAAAATCTTCCACTGGTGCCTCACTCGAAGCCTGCGCAGGTCGTTACGGAACCGAATGGAGATAGAGACACTGATATGACGGAGGCAGCAGACTCTGACTCCGAGATGGAGACACAGGATGCATCAGAGGGGGAATCCTCGGGTCCACGGGCCGTGGATGTACAATCGTTGCGCCGTTCATCACGGAAGCGCTGGTCTCCATCTCATTACACGCCGCCTGCAAATGGTGTCCGGCCTGCGGCCAAACGAGTCCGACGCCCTCCTTCGCCAGGGTCTTCGGTGGATTCCTTGGACTTTGGGGGGGGAGGGATGTTATAACCTGCCTACTTACCATTGGCTGGGGACTAATGACAATCCCACAATCCTGTGGGAGTATGAGCTTCCCCAATGAGGGGGGCGGAGAAACCATTAGTAAACTCCTAGTATAAATAAAGCTGGCCAGTTCAGGAACCAGCAGGAAGCAGTATGTAGCAAGGGAAGTTACTGCTACTGTTATGTATATATGTTATTGTAAATAAATGTTATTACTTTGTATCCTTAAAACTCGTGCTGGATTCTTCGTGGCCCTCACAAAATAGTCCTACGCAATCAATGAGGACCCTTGTAAAAGGTTCCTCAAATGCTGGAATGGGTATCAAGGGTGCTGGTTTTATCACTGCTTGAGGTTTCCCTATCACTTGACATGTGTGGCATGATTGACAAAATTTAACTACATCTTTATTTAGTCCAAGCCAATAAAAATGTTTCTGGATTTTAGCTTGAGTTTTCCTTATTCCCAAATGACCTCCCACTGGTCCCACATGTGCAACTCGCAACACCTCCTTTCTATACCCTACCGGCAATACTACTTGATGAACTTCTGCCCACTTTTCATCCGCCTGCATATGTAAAGGTCTCCATTTTCTCATCAAGACATCACTTTTACGGTAATAACACTCTGGTATACACTCAGATTCCTCTTCCATGTATGCTTTCTGATATATCTGTTTTATTTCTACATCTTTTTGTTGTAACTCTGCCAATTTTCCTGAACTAAAAATATCCGTCTCATCCTCCACATGTCCTTGTTCTTTTTCAACCATCTGATGAAAAATCGTTTCTGATAATTGCACTTCAACTTTATCTTCACTCTGTGATTTCTCCTCTTGTCTTAACCTGTGACTTTGCGACCTTGTTACTACATAATCCGGAAAACCCCAGGATATTCGTCCTTCAACACTTCAGTTGTCTGATTTTCCACTGGCTTATCAACCACAGTAGGCATCACTCCCACCTGCGATCCAGTTACATCATTACCTGAGATAAACTGTATTCCTGGACAAGATAGTTTCTCTGTTACTCCTACTACCACTTCACCACTCTTCACTGGACTTTCCAACCTTACCTTATATAATTGAACACTATTCCTCTCACCCTGAATTCCACATATTACCACCTTTTCTGGCAACATTCTTCCCAGACTGCATAACTCCTCATCTCTTACCATTAAAGATTGACTAGCTCCCGTATCTCTTAAAATTGTGACTTCTTTACCTGCTCCTCCTGATACACATGAGTAAACTTTACCCACACAAGTAAATTCTTTAAAGAGATCTGGCACCTTCTTATCAATCACCTCATGATCAGGCTATACCATCTTTTGCACCTCCTTCGCTTCACTTGGGCTTTCCTTTACCACTTTAACAAACCCCACTGTCTTATCCTGTTTTACCACGTCAGCCTTCCCAGTGCTTTTCATCAACCACCAACTCTTGTGACTTTACATGGCCTAGTTTATTACAGTGAAAACATTTGAAATTTTTCATTTCTTTTCCACCCTCCTGGATTTCTTTTTTAAGCTGAGGTACACTCTCCTTATTATCTCCCATCAGATCACCTTTACTTTTATCACTTGAGTATTTCTCATGTCCCCAGTTTCAATTCCTCACAGGCTGAAACTGACATCGGAAACCAAGCTTTGATTTATGAACTAATTCATAATCATCTGCCATTTCTGCTGCTTACCTCGCAGTTTTAACCCTCTGCTCTTCCACATGAGTTCTCACTACATCAGGAAATGAATTTTTAAACTCCTCCAAAAGCATAAATTCTCCGAGAGCTTCATACGTTTGATCTACTTTCAAAGCCCTTACCCACCTATCAAAATTACTCTGTTTGATCCTTTCAAACTCCATGTATGTTTGACCAAATTCTTTCCTTAAATTTCTAAACCTTTGTCTGTAGGCTTCAGGCACTAGTTCATAAGCACCTAAGATGGATTTTCCCACCTCCTCATACGTCCCAGATACCCCCTCCGGTAGTGATGCAAACGCTTCACTAGCCCTACCTACCAGCTTTGTTTGAATCAGTAATACCCACATGTCCTGTGGCCATTTCATTTGTTTAGCTACCTTCTCAAATTAAATGAAAAAGGCTTCTACCTCCTTCTCGTCAACCCTTGGCAATTCTTGGAGATATTTAAATAGATCCCCACCAAGCCTTCGACTATGACGGTCTTTCTCGCTATCCTCTTCACTATCATCCAACAGTACATTTCCCTTTACGTGTGCAAATTTTAACTGACTGTCATGTTTCATGGCCATTTTCCGAAGTTCAAACTCTCTCTCTTTATCTTTTTCCCTGATCTG
Organism: Scyliorhinus torazame; assembly: GCF_047496885.1. Lineage (NCBI taxonomy): Eukaryota > Metazoa > Chordata > Chondrichthyes > Carcharhiniformes > Scyliorhinidae > Scyliorhinus > Scyliorhinus torazame. Next base: position 100,407,364 of record NC_092716.1, on the reverse strand, counting down.
TATCTCCCTTTCTCTTTCTTTTTGTTCTGCTAGGGCTATTCTTCCTTTTCTCCTTTCTTCTCTCTCTTCTTTTTCCTCTCTATCTCTTTCTCTTTCTGCTATCTCTCTTTCTTTTTCCTCTCTTTCGTATTCAAGCTGCTTTAATTCTTTCTCATGTTCAAGTTGCTTAATCTGCAACTGGATGTTTGCCATTTCTAATGAGTCAGACTGTATCTCAGGCAACTTTAAATGCTTAGCCACCGACATAATTACCTTTTCGCATTTTGTCAAGTAATGTTAACTGCAATGTTTTTGCCAAATCTAACAGTCTGCTTCGAGTCTCTATCCACCAGGCACTGCGTGTGACCGTCTCCACCCCCAAAAACCTCAGCCTCTGAAAGAGCCATTGTCCACAACACTTAAACTATGGTACCACACCTGAAAAGTAACCACAATATGCTCACCCCTCACTGTCTAAGTTCACTCAGCCAATCCAATAGATAGATCTTTATCCCCCTCGAGCTCCCAATTTGTTATGGGCTAGGGTTTAGAGAACCCCAAAGTGTATCATGGAGTTCACCTGACCCACAACTTTTAATAGATTCTGGTATGGGGAGCACACGGCCCACTCTACAGGTGTGGTACAGCAGAAATGGAAAAGTATTTTTTTAAAGCAAAACAATGTTTATTCTATGAACTCAAGTTAACCTTTTTAAAACATAGTGAACATCTTAGCAACCATTAATTCAAATACAACCCCCAAAGACTACAACACTAAGTAAACCTTTTAGCTTTTCTTTTTAACATCCATACGACTTATAAACAAAATCTTTATCAGAAGCACCTCATGTTAAAGTTACTACTGAAAACATTTATAATTCTGAATTCACCAAATGATCAAGAGATAGTCTTTTGATGGCAGGGAGAACAGCAGTACACCTGCTTGGTCTGGCTTCAGCTCCAACACTGAAAATGAAACTAAAACACACGCTGCAGCCTGCTCAAAAACAAAAGTAAAAAGCTGACAGACAGTCCAGCTCTACCCACTCTCTGACATCACTGCAGTAGAAAACACCCATTTCTTAAAGGTACTCTCACTACAGATATTTATATACACAACCATTTATAAACACCCATTTCTTAAAGGTACTCTCACATGACAATGTAAAAGCCCATCTGGTTCACTAATGTTCTTTAGGGAAGGGAATCAATCTCTACTTACCTAGTCTGGTCTACATGTGACTCCAGGCCCACAGCAATGTGGTTGACTCTTATATGCCCTCAGGGATGGGCAATAAATGCTGGCCCAGCTGGCGATGGTAACATCCCATAAACAAATAACAAAAAAAAAACTCACAGGACCTAGTTCTTCTACCCATTTCTTGTGTACTCTATCCAAGGGGGCAGGATCCGAAGATAGAATGAGGTTGTGCAGATTAGAAATTGACCCGCTGCCTACTGTGCCAAGGTCAATACCTTTTCCAACAGTGAGGAAGGAGGGGCCAGGGGGTAGGAACTAAAGAACTTTGAAATCCAAAATTCAAAAAAAAACGAAAAAGGTTGGAACCAGTCAGATTGTATCCGACTGTGAGTTTTTCAAGGCTGGCCACGCCTCCATCCAAAGTGAACCAGACCTCCCGTTCTCCAGGACCTGAATGATGGATCCAAGCTTGAAGGCATGAAGAGGTGGTTATCACATATCGGAGCAAGTGAGGACAGTTAGAGGACACTGATTTGCCTTCAAAACTGCTTCCAAATCCTGAGGGATGAAATTGCCACATGGTTCGAGGAAAGACCTACTGGACAAAGGGCAACAATGCGGTAATTATGATGTGTATGGAGGAGGCTGCGGCACAAAACCATGCCTCCAATCTGCTTCAGTTCGACTTCGGGTCACTTAGCCATTGTAGGATTTTCTGTCTGTTAGCAGCCCAGTAATAAAACAGGAGATTCGAGAGGGCAAAGCCTCCCAATCCTCTGTCTCTCTGAACCAGAGCTACAGACTCTGGGACTCTCACCTGTCTAGATAAACGCCGATATTCATTTGTTGACTGTAATCAAAAATGCTTTGGGTAAAAAAATGGGGATACTTGAAATAAGAATAAAAACCTCGATAGTACATTCATCTTGACAGTTTGGATCCTTCCCATCAGAGGGAGATTATTCCACCTCTGTAGGTTCCTTTGAACTTACCGATGAGGATTGAAAAGTTCAGTTTATGGAGTTAGGCCCACATTCCCTTGGGCCGTGTGGATCACCCAGATATTGGAAATTAGCAAGCGAGATACTAAATGGCAGCAAACCAAGCTGAGCCCCTCTGGCTGTCGAGTTCACTGTAAAACACTCATTTTTACCCACATTTAATTTAAACCTGAAAATGTGCGAAATCGCATGAGTATCTTCAAATCATTTTCTATTGAGAAAATCGGATATATTATAAGAGTAAGCAATTTGAGTATAGTGACACCAGTGCTCCACTTCCTGCCGTTGTATTCCCCTCCACTCCTCCGATGACCTCAGCGCTATCGCCAGAGGTTCAGTTACCATCATAAAAAGCAATGGAGAAAGAGGGCAGCCCTGTCTAGTGCCCCTGCCTAGCAAAAGATATTCAGGGGAGGTCATACCTGTGGCTGTTAGCTTTCGCATCATTGTACATTAGATGAACCCAGGAAGAAAATCTGGGGCCAAATCCGAATCTATCCAAAATCTCAAAAAGGTAGTTCCACCGCTGAGTTGTGGTTCCCCATGACATGTGTGTCCACTCCACCCCGCACTACCCTTCACAACTGTCTCCAACACCCTCCACCATCCCAGAGACTCTCACCTAGGTTGGGCAATTTAGTGAAAAGGCGCCTGGGGTACTATCTGGTGCGCACCACACACATGCCGCATTACAGCAGGTGGAGGTAGGAACCTCCGAGGGGGTGAACGGTCATTAGCCAGCCCAAGTCCAGGGACTAGCAGTCATCCAGATGGGTTTTGGGCTTCTGGAAAGGGCGGTCCCATCGATAGTGGAGATGCAGTCGCAGAGTCAGGAACTGCACGCGGGATTGTCGGCAACCATGCAGTGCCTGCAGGTGCAGTTGGAGTCGTCAAACTGCCTGCAGAAGCAAGAGGTGGTGCTGACCATTTGTGTCACTCAGGCCAACACCGCAAGGATAGTGTCCAGGATGGAGGCGTTGGGGGCGAAGGTTTTGGCCTGGATCAGGATGTCCAAGGCCTGGGCACTCTGTGCAGGAGGTGGCCGAGGCCCAGGACAGCGCTGCCCTATCACAGGCAGCCATGTACCAGGACCACCTGGACATTGCAGCAGCACTCCAGAGCGGGGAGCAGTCACTGCGGGTCATGGCTGAGGGCATCAGTGGTATTGACCGGGCACTGGCCAACATGGCACAGATCCATTTGGAGGTGGCATAGTCACTGGCTGATGTAGCAGAGACCCAGAAGGTGGTGCATGAAGTGGTGCTGTCCCAGATGGAGGTAGTTCATTCCCTGTGCACCATGACCAAGAGCATTGGGACCCTGATTGGGGCGAGTGTGGCCCTCCTGGACTGGCAGCGCCTAGGTGGCAGGGGGAGCCTCAAGGGTTAGCTCAGTTTGCACCTCCATCCCATGGAGTAGCCCGGGGACAGTCGCGCACAGGGGAGACGCCGGAACAGCACAGTGCCTCTGACTCAACCCCCTCTTGTCCCTGGCATATCTGGTGGGCAGTGAAGCACCACGCCACCTGGGACACCCGAGCAGCAGCCGGCCAATCTAGGCCTGGTCACCCCAGCAGTGTGCCGCCAAAGGGGATCTAGGTCACAGGGCGGGAATCGCAGCAGGCCGCCTCCATTCCTGATGTACCACCTGAGGACCCACGTAGATGTAGCATTAGGGCCCGTTAGCTGAAAGTTAGACACCAGTTAAGTTGGCATGGGTGCAGGGCACTGTATAGCAATAGCGGCTAGGGCACAAACCTGTATGCATACATTCACATTAAACACCTTTTCACAACATTACAACCTGCCCCGGTGCTGTGGCAAAAGAGTGTGAGGGACGGGATGGCTGGTCCGGGCGGGCCACAGGGGGGATGGGCGAATGTTGGGGTTGGGCTTAGACCAGGAACCCCAGTTCAGCCAACGTTTACCACTCCAATGTCCCACCCCCAATTCCCCCGGCCCCGCGACTCCATGCCACCCCACCTCTGCCGCCCCAAGGATTCGATTGGGCCTTGTGAAGGAATGGCGAGCTCATTTACAGGGATCACCAAGGTGAATGGTGGAAAGTGCCACCATGGGCAGGAGGCAGACATTGTCAAACAATGCGGAGCACCAGAGCTCATCCCAGAGTGGGCCGGCATCATTCTCCATCCCATGGACCAAACCCGCTGTTACTGTCAACCCAGGTTCATATCCCGTAGTTAGGCAGATAGAATCACGGAGGGGGTTTCAAGGGGAGAGGTTTGCACAGGGAGGGTGTTCATTGTGTGTGTGTGGGGGGGGGGGGGGGGGTGGTGGCATGTTTGTGTCGCTGACCAGGCCCTTAGTCATTGAACCTGGAGGTGATTAGAGCGTGCTGTGCGTACTGGCCAAGGTGCACGCATTGTGCGGCATTCCGTGCCTGCCTAGGCCCCATGTCCTGGCCGCCCCCACCCTCCCGTGCATCTTCCTCATCGGACGAGGCCTGGCTTCATTCCCCCTCCTCCAGCATGTCGCCCCTCTGCTGCGCGATGCTGTGGAGGATACAGCAGACCACCACGATGTGGTAGACCCTCCTAGCGCTATACTGCAGGCCCCGCCAGAGCGATGCAGACACCTGAACCGTATCTTCAGGATGCTGAAGCACCACTCGATTACTCCCCTGGTCTCTGCATGAGCGATGTCATAGCAGGTCTCCATGTCGGTCTGTGGCCCGGAATCCGGATGGACATCATCAGCCACGGCCGCAGTGGAGAACACCTGTCGCCCAGGAGCCAAACCCTCAGCTGGGGGTGCGCCTAGAAGAGGTCAGGAACCATCAAATGTGCCAGGATGAAGGAGACATGCACATTGCCCGGGTATAGGTGCAGATGTGCATCTCATGGTCACAACTGCATGTTCATCGAGTGGAACCTCTTTCGGTTTGTGAAGACCGGCCTGTCATGGGCCGTTACTCATTGGTGGACATGCATGGACAATGATGGTGAACCCAGATGCCCGGGCATTCTGATGGATTCGCACCACATTGAATTCGATGTGTTGTGCCGACTGGGAATATGGGGCCTCCGATACGGCGCAAATGCCCCTATGCTGCGAGGTCTGTGAGATTCCGGACAGGTCCCCACTTGGCGCCTGGAAGGACCCCGAGGCGTAAAGATTCATGGCGACCGTCATCTTGACGGCCACCCGGAGCGGGTGTCCTCCCCCATGCCCCAGACTTCCCAGGTGCTCCATGATCTGGCAGATATGTTGCACTGTCCCCCTGCTCAGCAGGGGTCTTCGACTACATGCCCAGTCAGGTAGGTCCTGGTAGTATGAACGCCAGTTACATTCATTTATATCCTCAATAAAACTGGTTGTTGGAATCGTCAGGCCTTCCAATCTTGTTTCACACCGGTCGGAAATTATGTCAGCCTCAAACCCATTTGAAAAAGAATGGCATGTACAAGGCAGACCTCAGTTTAAGACTCTTCAATAATAATAATCTTTATTAGTGTCACAAGTAGGCTTACATTAACACTGCAATGAAGTTACTGTGAAAATACCCTAGTCGCCATACTGCGGCGCCTGTTCAGGTATACAGAGGGAGAATTCAGAACATCCAATTCACCTAACAAGCACATTCTCCGGGACTTGTGGGAGGAAAGTCACACAGACACAGGGAGAACATGCAGATTCCGCACAGACAGTGATCCAAGCCAGGAATCAAACCCGGGTCCCTGGCGCTGTGAAGCAACAAACCTAACCGCTGTGCTACTGCACCACAAGGTGAATGCAACATACATAGCCTACAAGTCATATTGCTTTGCCACTCCGTTGAACACCACTGCTGGAACAGTCTGGTTCATGCCCTGCAGCGCCATGCCGAGCTGGATATTATGGACAGCACTGTGTTGCTGGATTCATGAACCCTCCCATTTCACCGACTCTGAGTAGTACTGCAATCCAAGTTTGTGCAGTGCAGTGGCCTTATGCTGCTGTTGCCACACATGGTTATATGGACAGAACTGTGCTGTGGGACTCATGCTGCTTCTACGCCAATGGACCGAAGTTCGGGTGGGGTTAACAAAGATAAAAGGGGCAATGTGGACAGAGGACTGTGTAAGGGTGGGGAGGAGGGCAAACAGAAAAAGGAAATGCAAAAGCAGGGAGAAAGGGCGAGGGGCATGATGGCATGCAGAGGGACAAAGACATGGATGAGGATGACGAACAATGGAAAGGAGAGGGAAGACCGAGAGGAGGGAAACTGGACCCTGACAATGCTGCTTGAAACACTGACTAACAAGGGGTTCAAAAGGATACCACATAGTTTACTGGAAGGGGATGCTCGCAGACTCCAGAATATGGGGTGGGGCTTGTTAGTGTGGCACATTAAGGATGGTTCACACCAGTACTCAGAAGTCAGGGCTGAACCATAGAAATGTTATGGTGCAGAAAGAAGCCATTCAGCCCATTGTGGCTGTGTCAGCCAAAAAAGGGAACAAATAAAGCACCTGCTTATTTTAATCCCATTTTTCAGCACCTGGTCTATAAGTTCATAAGATATAGGAGCAGAATTAGCCCATTCAGCCCATTGAGTCTGCTCCACCATTCCATCATGGCTGATACATTTCTCATCTGTTACCTACAATGCTACTGACCAAGAGCTAGATGGCAAAAGCAGCTAGTACATCTCCTCCCTAGAACACGAGTAGGCAATTTAGCCTCCTGAGCCTAAACACCCTCAATGTAATCATGGCGAAACCCATCATCACAGGTGAGCCTGTGGAATTCATTTTTCAGGAAGTAGTTGATGCTAAAACATTGGATATATTCAAGAGGCGGCTAGATATAGCGAATGGAATCAAAGGTTATGGGGAGAAAGCAGGATTAGGCTATTGAGTTGGATGGTCAGCCATGATCGTGATAAATGGCGGAGCAGGCTCGAAGGGCCAAAAGCCCTCCTCCTGCTCCTATCCTCTATGTATCTATGTATCATGGCCTCAACTACACTGTCCTGCCCGCTCTCTATAACCCTTCAACCCATTACCAATAAAAAATCAGACTAATTCCTCCTTAAATTTACTCACTGTCCCAGCATCCACCAGACTCTGGGGTAGTGAATTCCACAGATTCACAACCCTTCGGCAGAAGTAGTTTATCCTCACTTCTGTTTTAAATTTGCTACCCTTTATCCTGAGACAATGACCCCTCGTTCTAGAATGCCGTACAAGAGGAAACATCTGCCCCATGTCTACTTTATCCATACTTTTTAGCATCTTCTCTACCTCAATTTGATCTCCTCTCATTTTTCTAAACTCTAGAGAATAGGCCTAAATTGTCCGCTCTCTCCTCATACGACAAACCCCGCTGGAATAAATCTCGTGAACCTCCTCTGAACTGCCTCCAATGACACTACATCTCCCCTCAAATAAGGGTACCAAAACTGTGCACAATACTCCAGATGTGGTCTCACCAATGCCTTGTATTGTTGCACAGTACAAAGTCTTACAACACCAGGTTAAAGTCCAACAGGTTTGTTTCAATGTCACTAGCTTTCGGAGCGCTGCTCCTTCCTCAGGTGAATGAAGAGGTATGTTCCAGAAACATATATATAGACAAATTCAAAGTTGCCAAACAATGCTTGGAATGCGACCATGAGCAGGTGATTAAATCTTTACAGATCTAGAGATGGGGTAACCCCAGGTTAAAGAGGTGTGAATTGTATCAAGCCAGGACAGTTGGTAGGATTTCGCAGGCCAGATGGTGGGGGATGAATGTAATGCGACATGAATCCCAGGTCCCGGTTGAGGCCGCACTCATGTGTGCGGAACTTGGCTATAAGTTTCTGCTCGGCGATTCTGCGTTGTCGCGCGTCCTGAAGGCCGCCTTGGAGAACGCTTACCCGGAGATCAGAGGCTGAATGCCCTTGACTGCTGAAGTGTTCCCCGACTGGAAGGGAACATTCCTGCCTGGTGATTGTTGGCGAGACCATGCAGACGCTGCGACAACGAATGAACGGACATCGCGCAACAATCACCAGGCAGGAATGTTCCCTTCCAGTCGGGGAACATTTCAGCAGTCAAGGGCATTCAGCCTCTGATCTCCGGGTAAGCGTTCTCCAAGGCGGCCTTCAGGACGCGCGACAACGCAGAATCGCCGAGCAGAAACCTATAGCCAAGTTCCGCACACATGAATGCGGCCTCAACCGGGACCTGGGATTCATGTCGCATTCATTCATTCCCCCCACCATCTGGCCTGCGAAATCCTACCAACTGTCCTGGCTTGATACAATTCACACCTCTTTAACCTGGGGCTACCCCATCTCTGAATCTATAAAGAGTTAATCACCTGCTAATGGTCGCATTCCAAGCATTTTTTGGCATCTTTGAATTTGTCTATATATATATGTTTCTGGAACATACCTCTTCATTCACCTGAGGAAGGAGCAGCGCTCCGAAAGCTGGTGACATCGAAACAAACCTGTTGGACTTTAACCTGGTGTTGTAAGACTTCGTACTGTGCTCACCCCAGTCCAACGCTGGCATCTCCACATCATGTATTGTTGCAACAACAGGGCGGGATTCTCCCAGCCCGGGGCTGGGCTGAAGAATCCCCGCAACCGCACCATGCCGCCCCGACGCCGGCATGCGATTCTCCGCAGAGCGGAGAATCGGCGCCATTGGCACCGGCGCGTTTGGTGCGGCACCGGTCACGGGCCGACGTACGCGGCCGGGCCGCTGATTCTCCATCCCAAATGGGCCGAGTGGCCACTCTAAAAAGGCAGAGTCCCGCCGGCGCTGTCCACACCTGGTCGCAGCTGGCGGGAACTCTGCACGCAGGATCAAGGGGCGGCCTGTTTGGGGGGGGGGGAGGGGGGAAGGGTGGCTCCAACCCCGGGGGGGGGCCTCCGATGTGGCCTGGCCCACGATCTGGGCCCACCGATCGGCGGGCCGGCCTCTCGCTCCCCGGGCCTATTTTCTTCTGCGCCAGCCCCTGAACTCCCGTGCCATGTTGCGTTGGGGCGCGTTGAGGGAGGCCACCACGCATGGGCGGGTTTGCGCCGGCGCCACTGCGCATGCATGGATCCCATGGCGCACAGTTTGCATCGGGATGTGAGGCTGGAGCGGCGTGAACCGCTCCAGCGCCGTGCTGGTCCCCTATAGGGGCCAGAATCGGTACTCCCAGCGGCCCATTCACGCCGTCGTGAAACGCGACGGCGTTTCCGACGGCGTGGACACTCTGCCACTGAATGGGAGAATCCCGCCCACTACCTTTCGTTTGTACTCAATTCCTTTTGCTATAAATGCCAACATTTCATTTGCTTTCCTTATTATCTGCTGCAGATGCATGTTCATTTTCTGTGACTCATGCACGAGGACATCCAGATCCCTCTGCATTGGAGCACCCCGAAGTCGCTCCCCATTTAGATAATCAGTTGCCTTTCCATTTTTCCGACCAAAATACATGATCTCACACTTATCCACGTTAAACTCCATCTGCCACATTTTGGCCCCCTCGCTAACCTATCGATATCCATTTGTTTTTTTCTGTAAATTTAAAGTAACCAATTCATTTTTTCCAATTAAGAGGCAATTTAGTGTGGCCAATCCACCTACCCGGCACATCTTTGGGTTGTGGGGCCGAAACCCACGCAAACACGGTGGGAATGTGCAAACTCCACAAGGACAGTGACCCAGAGCCGGGATCGAACCTGGGACCTTGGCGCCGTGAGGGAGCTGTGTTAACCACTGTGCCACCGTGCTGACCCTCTATATCCATTTGTAAGGTTTTATTTCCTCTGAATCAGGACGCTACCAAGGCCCACTTCCTCACCCTATCCTCATAACTCCAGTTAACCTGCACATCTTTGGACACTAAGGGGCAATTTAGCATGGCCAATCCACCTAACCTGCGCATCTTTGTACTGTGGGAGGAAACAGGAGCACCTGAAGGAAACCTACGCTGAAAGGAGGAGAACGTGCAAACTCTACACAGGCAGTCACCAAAGATCAGGATTGACCACGAGTCCCTGGCACTGTGAGGCAGCAGTGTTACGCTCTGCGGCATTGTGCCGACTTGTGCCTTGTAGGTAGTGGAGAGGCTTTGGGAAGGCAGGAGGTGAGTTACTATTTCCTCTTTGCAACTTACTGTCCCATCTATTTTTGTGCCATCAGCGAATTTGCCTATAGAACCTTCTATCCCCATATCCAAGTCGTTAATATAGATTGTAAATAGCTGCATATTATTTGCGGGCCTGATCCAGTATTCTCCGGGATCTCAGTGATGCTCCACCACCGATGGGTCGAGTTCCCGACGGTGCGGTTCACTTGTGCTTTTAAAAATCATGAAACTTGCGTCGTGGCTGCTGAGGGAGAGTGATGGATCTCTGCGTCTATTCGGAACCCTGGATATCCGTTATCCCTTCTCAGTTCCCAAATAACAGAGATCACGTCTGTGCTTATTGGCAAAGCTCAGTTCAACTTTATTTGTCAGCCTGTGGTGCCCACTGGTAACTTTATTTTCAATACAACATTAAGAGAATTCCGACCATCCCTTTAGCAGGCTAGTCAGATTGATTGTCTTTAGCGAATACAGTGGTTGAGTTTAAAATACAAATCGTGGTAATTTTTCAAATCATAATACACAGTATAAAAGACTGAGTGATTTAAACAAAAGAAAAATGGTGATTTAGCAAAAGCAAGCCAAGAAAATAGGTTTCAGAAAGAGATAGATTGATTCCGGAATGGCTTTTTCCATCCCGACAAGTGATTCTTAAGGAGATTATTATCTAAGGAGATTATTATCTTAAAGTATTGCCTTCTTTACAGCTGTGATTGGCTTTAACTAATTTATAATTCACTAAATTTGGCCAAAGTGTCTGTCCATCAATTTAAGAGAGATATGTATTTAAATACATCAGTGTGAATTTCCTATACCATCGCTTGGCAATTTACCAAATTATCGACACCTGCATCTCAACATAGACTGGCTGTTACTATAGAAATGGAACTGCCCATACTGGGCAGCCGTCCAGTTTTTACCAAACAATAGGGTCTTTTAGCTAGTTGAGTCACTGACCTTGCAGGCCTCAAGCAAGTTGTGAAATGTGAAAATACAGAGTCTTATCTGATTAATTCCCAGCTATAGTTGCACTGAATTCATGCTTAATATGATTTCAGTTAATTATTCTTAATAAGTTCTCAATTAAACCTTTTACCTGTATCATCTATAGCTAACTAGAAAAGCCAATTTCTATCAGAGAGAGGGGAGGGGGTACGGAAAGTGCCCAACATCGCCAGTTTGCTAGTTTGCTGACAGTTGTACCGCTGCCTGGGTGGCTGCTGCCAGGGCCGGAGGGAGCAGCGGGGGAGGGACGGGGGGGCAGGAGGTGGGCTGTGGGGTCAGGGTGGACGGGCACAGAACACCATTGCCGCAGCCAGAAAGGCAGTCATGCAACTGTGCATGCCACTGACAGCCCACTGTGGACTTCGGGCCATGGATCTTATGGGTGTCCCAATAGACTGCCCCACTATGTGCCCTTTTGCCCCAGCCGACACATCAGCTGTATGGGCGCATTCCAACACAACCAGTGATATGCCAACGGCATTTACTGTACATGCAGAGTAGAATGCATTGATGCCACTGTCAAGGCACCAAAGCATGTCATTCCTTCCGGCGATTGGCGCAGACCACGATTTTCGCCTCATGCGCAAATCTCTGCCCAATTGTGTTTTGCAATTCTGGCGTCGCTGGACAGATAATCCTTCCCTTAATTTCTGCTTCACTTGGAAGAAATGTTTGAAGCCCCGAAGTTGAAAACTAGGGGCAGGTTTCCCATTCCCACCGCACCAGTTTTTTGGTTTGGCGCGCACCCGCCGGCAGCAGGATTCTCCGTCCCACCAGCCGGCCAATAGGGTTTCCCATTGTGGGCAGATTCACCCTGTCAGGAAATCCTCGGGCGTGGATGCGCTGCCGGCACAACGGAGAATCCAGCCCGAGGTGTTTGCATTCCCTGCACTTGTACAGGAAGTTGGGGAAAGGAAGCAGGTGCTAAGTATGATAAAACAGTGGACCAGTTGTCCCAGGCAGAACAATTCCTTCTGAATACTAACAGATTATGGGAGACAATGAGGTATATGGTAGTGTGCTGTGAGGTTGTGGAAATGGCAACAGATAATTTCTTTTTTATTCATTTTTATGGGATGTGGGCTTTGCTGGTGAGGCAAACATTTGTTGCCCATCACTAATTGTGCTTGAGAAGGTGCTTCTTGAACTGCAGTCCATGTGGTGTAGGTACATCGATTATGCTATTGGGGAGAGAGTTCCAGGATATTGACCCAGTGACACTGAAGGAACGGCAATATATTTCCAAGTCAGGACGGTGAGTGTCTTAGAGAATATCCAGCTGGTGGTTTTCCCATGTATCTTCTGTCCTTGTCCTTCTCAATAGTAGTGTTGTGGGTTTGGAAGGTGCTGCCTCAGGAGCCTTGCTGAGTTCCTGCAGTGCATCTTGTAGATGGTACACATGGTTCCTGCTGTATGTCAGTGGTGGATGGAGTGAATGGGTACCAATCAAGCAGGCTCCTTCGTCCTGGATGGTGTCGAGCTTCTTGAGTGTTGCTGGAGCTGCACTCATCTGGGGAATTGGGGAGTATTCCATCACACTTTTGACTCTTACCATAGAACCCCTACGGTGCAGAAGGAGGCCATTCAGCCCAAGTCTGCACCGGCTCTCTGAAAGAGGACCCTGCCAAGGCCCACTCCCTCACCCTCTCCTCATAACTCCACCTAACCTGCACATCTTTGTACTGTGGGAGGAAGCACCTGAAGGAAACCCATGCAGACGGGGAGAACGTGCAAACTCTACACAGGCAGTCACCAAAGGCCAGGAGTCTCTGGCACTGTGAGGCAGCTGTGCTAACTTCTGCTGCATTGTGCCAATTTGTGCCTTGTAGGTGGTGGAGAGGCTTTGGGAAGGCAGGAGGTGAGTTATTCACCACAGGATTCCTAGCCTCCAACCTGCTCTTATAGCCACAGTATTTATGTGGCAAGTCCAATTCAGTTTCTGGTTAATGGTAACTCCCAGGATGTTGAAAGAGGGGGAATTCAGTGATGGTAATGCCATTGAATGTCAAGGCGCGATGGTTTGATTCTTTCTTGTTGAAGATGGTCATTGCCTGGCACCTGTATGGCACAAATGTTACCACTTGTCAGACCAAGCCTGGATATTGTCCAGGTCTTGCTGCATTTGCATGTAGATGCTTCAGCGTCCGAGGAATCATGAATGGAGCTAAACATAGAACTGTACAGCACAGTACAGGCCGACACGATGTTGTGCCGAACTAGTCTGAAACTAAGATCAAATCAACCTACTCCCAATCATTCTAGTGCACTCCATATGCCGATCCAATAACCGCTTGAAAGTTCCTAAAGTGTCCAACTCCACTACCATAGCTGGGAGTGTGTTCCAAGCCCCAACCACTCTCTGAGTAAACAACCTACCTCTGACATCCCTCTATATCTTCCACCATGAACCTTATAGTTATGCCCCCTTGTAACAGCTACATCCACCCGGGGAAAAAGTAAATGAATGTCCACTCTATCTATCCCTCTCATCATATTATGCACCTCAATTAAGTCACCTCTCATCCTCCTTCGCTCCAATAAGAAAAGCCCTAGTTCCTCAACCTTTCCTCATAAGACCCACCCATCAATCCAGGCAACATCCTGGTAAATCTCCTTTGCACCCTTTCCAATGCTTCCATATCCTTCCTATGATGAGGTGACCAGAACTGCACGCAATACTCCAAATGTGGCCTAATCAAGGTCTTGTACAGTTGCAGCATAACCTCACGGCTCTTAAACTCAATCCCCCTGTTAATAAAAGCTAACACACTACGGGCTTTCTTCACGGCTCTATCCACTTGGGTGGCAACTTTCAGAGATCTATGGACATGAACTCCGAGATCTCTCTGCTCCTCCACATTCTTCAGAACCCTACCGTTAACCATGTAATCCACATTCAAATTTGTCCTACCAAAATAAATCATTGTGCAATCATCAGCGAACATCCGAACATCCCCACGTATGGCCTTATGTTGAAATGAAGGTCACTGACAAAGCAGCTGAAGATGGTTGGGTCTAGTGCACTACCCTGAGGAACAGTGATGTCCTGTGGCTGAGATTTTTTTTAAATTTAGAGTACCCAATTATATTTTTCCAATTAAGGGACAATTTTGTGTGGCCAATCCACGTACCCTGCACATCTTTGGGTTGTGGGGGTGAAACCCACGCAGTCACGGGGAGAATGTGCAAACTCCACACAGACAGTGACCCGAGGCCGGGATCGTACCCGAGTCCTCAGCGCCGTATGCAGCAGTGCTAACCACTGCACCACCGTGGCGCCCGTCCTGGGACTGAAAAGACTGACTTCCAACAACCACAACCATCTTCCTATGACTCAAACCAATAGAGAATTTTCCCCCTCATTCCCATTGACTCCAGTTTTGCTAGGGCTTTGTGATATCATCTTCAATCAAATGCTGCCTTGATGTCAAGGGCACTCACTCTCACATCATCTCTGGTGAGCTCTTTTGTCCATGTTTGAACGAAGGCTATTGTCATGGGAATGTCACTTTAAGAAATGTTTGTCTTCTCAAGTGGCTGCAGTGATGTCATTGTGTGGGTGGAGTTGGGCTCTGGCTCTGCTTTTTACTTTCGTTTTGAGCTGGAAGCTATTTTTGGCTCAGAGTTTTACTTTCGGTTTTCAGTTGGGGAGCTGCATCCAAACCAAGGTGTATTTTGGTCTCTCTCTCTGCATACTAAAGAATGTCTCCAGATCACTTGATAATTTCAAAGTAATACCTGTTTCTGTAAGGAATGCAAACCTACTGTTTTGTAGGAAAAAAGGGTGTTTGGCTTATGGATGTTGTTAGGAAAGGTACTAAGGGTTACCTATAGAGTACTGTATCTTTGGGGGGGGATCAGTGTTGGTAGTTGATAAGATGTTTACTGTGTGTTTATAAAATGTTAACTGGATTCATGGAATAAACATTGTTTTGTTTGAAAATACTTAAGATCTCTGTTGCATCACACCTGGACAGTGGGCCCTTGTGCTCCTCATAACCAAGTCTATTAAAAGTTTTGGGTCAGGTGAACTCCATGATATACTTTGGTGTTCTCCAAACCCTGGCCCATTATAAATTGGGGGCTTGTGGGGTAAAAGTCTATCTTTCGTGATTGGGTTGGCATTTAAAAATGCCTGAGATATAGTTCGACTCATTTGAAATGGCAAAAATTCAGTTACAGATTAAGCAACTTGAACATGAAAAAGAATTAAAGCAGCTTGAATACAAAATGAGCGTCATAGATGAAGGCTTGGTGGACATCTATTTAAATATGTCCAAGCATTGCCACGGTTTGATGAGAAGGACGTAGAAGCCTTTTTCATTTAATTTGAGAAGGTACCAGGATTGGAGCGCGGAGGTGGCGAAGAAGAGGGCCGGTTACAACCGGGCGAAGGCAGTGCTGCACAGGAAGGGGGTGAAGTTCGGTATGCTGCAGCCGGCACGTCTGTGGGTCACCTATAAGGACCAACACCATTATTTTGAGTCCCTGGAGGAGGCGTGGGCCTTTGTTCAGGCCGAAAAACTGGACTCGGACTAAGGGTCGGGGACGAGGGGTCGCGGTGGAGGGATGGTTGGGGATTGTTGTGTTGTGTTTCGAGGAGGGGTTCTTTGTTTTTCGGGGGTTGATTGGGCATTGGTTTGATTAGGTCCGCCGGTGGGCTCGTGGGGGGAAGGTAAACTGGGGGGGTTGATGGTCGGTAGGGGAGATGGGGCCCCGCGGGGGGGGGGGGGGGGGGAGAGGGAGAAGCCTGAGTTGGGGGTAGTGGGACCGGGCCTGGAAAGGGAGCTGCGCCAGAGGAGGCGAGGCCGGGGGGGCTCGGTTCGTTTTTCTTGAGTGGGCGTGTATATTTGCCTCTGTGTTGATGAAGGCTGTTCATTTATTATTCATGTATGTGGGGGGGGGGGGGGGATTGTTCTTTTCTTTCTATATTTTGTTGTTGATATTTTGTGAAAATTTGGATAAACATTTTTTTTTAAATAAGCTGTCATTGACTGCACTGCTGGTGTGGAAAGAATGTGTGGGTATGGCTTGGAAGGATATAGCTGTGCTGAATATTGGTGTATTCTTCTTGGACTGTAGCCACTACTTGTTATTACTGTTTAGCTTGTTATTTACTTGTTATTACTGTTTAGGCTGTTTAGCATAGGGCTAAATCGCTAGCTTTGAAAGTAGACCAAGGCAGGCCAGCAGCACGGTTCAATTCCCATAACAGCCTCCCTGAACAGGTGCCGGAATGTGGCGACTAGGGACATTTCACAGTAACTTCATTTGAAGCCTACTAGTCACAAAAAGCGGTTTTCATTTTTCATTTCGTTACTGACCAGTGTAATTGTCAAGTGATCCATCTCCTGTCGTCACCCTGAACGTGCCATCACTGAGTTTACGGCACTCCCTGTCTGGAGTAAAGTCCGGCTTACGTGAATTAGAGTTGGCATTTGGTTGCTCTCCATCTGGAGTCTGGGCTGTTTCACCTGAGTCAGTGTTGGTTTGTTGGTGCTCCCGTCCAGAGTCTTAGCAGGTTCACTGGAGTCAGCTGACATTTCTTGAAGCTCCACGTCAGGAGTCGGAACATGCAGGAATGCATTGACTTGTGGAGAGGTTCGAGCGAATGAGATTGGAAGTAACGTGGTGTCACCGGAGTCACCAGTGGTCTCACAGTGATCGACGAGTGCCTCTGTGCACACTAGCTGAGGTCTGTCACATTGCACATCTTGCATGGGAAGTGGGATGCTGTCGTCACTCGTCTCACATACAGTAGATAGAGCCTCAGTAGCTTCTTGTTGTTCACTTGGGCTGGATATACTGTCAGAGTCTTCTCCTTGTGGCTCAGACAATGTGGGTGGACCGTCATAGTCGCCTGTGTTGTTCATTTGGGCTTGGACTGTCATAGTCGCTTTGTTCTTCACTGGAGCATGATAGACCATCATGGTCGTCCTGCTGTGCACTGGAGCGTGGTAGACTGTCATAGTCTTCTTGCTGTTTACTTGAGCATGGCAGACTTGCATCGTCTGCTGCTAGTTGGTCAGAGGAGGTAGCTAGACCCTCATGGTCTTGTTCCTGCAAGGACTGCGCTTTGGAGTCTTGCGTTGCTTCTATCGTGCAGGCTGTACACAAGCTCTCTGTGGAGGCTTGTGACACTGGAGTCACTTCTTGTTCGTGCAAGGACTGCCCTCTGGAGTCTTGCGTTTCTTCTATCGTGGAGTCTGTCCACGAGCTTGCTGTGGAGGCTTGTAACACTGGAGTCACTTCTTGTTCATGCAAGGACTGCGGTGTGGAGTCTTGCGTGTCTTCTATCGTGGAGTCGGGAACCCTTAGCGGTGCGTGGACTACTCTCTGTGCGGCAGCAGGCCGCTCTCTGTGGGCTTGTACCGCTCTCTGTCTCTTGGTGTCAGGCCGCAGCATAATCCTGCACTCACGAGTCGGGATGTCGTATATGCTGGGCTGAAGATCCCCAAATCCGAAGAACAAATCTGCGTCTGCGTCGGATTCAGTACGGGGGTCACTATTTCTAATGAAAAAACCTTTGTCCGAGTCGTAGTCCTCTAGGACCATATCATCACTGTTTGTGTCTGAGCTGGCATGGGGCTCGCGATGTCCAGAGAAAAAATAAAGGTCGGTGTCGTAGTATTCAAGGTCTGTGTCATCACTTTGGGCGGTGCTAACTGCTTGTTGCAGGGTTTTGCGGAGGTTACTTTCAGTTCCTGGTCGAATTTGAGGCATTTTGCTGTCATTCCAGGTGAAAGAAACTTGTTTTGCGGCTTTAAGAGATTTTTTTTTCGTGATTTGGGATATTTCCCCTTTAAATGGGCGTGGGCCGGGGCCGCCGATCAAAATTGTTCTCTGCTCCGGGATTTCGACCTCGTGGTGAATACTGGCGCTTCTCTTACCGTTTTCAGCTGGTTCGAGTGTGTTTTCCTCACAGTATTTACCGAATTTGTCCAGGACTGCCTGGAAGTCGCTCCTGTTTTGCCCTTTGGAGAACTTGAATTGTTTTTAAGTTTCTTCTGCTCTGGCACCGGCGATGGTGAGCAGAAGCTCTGTCTTTTCAGCATAGGCCACGTCTTGAAGGTCGGCTGCTACCAGGAAGATTTCAAACTTTTGCGAAATGCCCGCCAGTTTTCGTGGAGATCGCCGTGGCACTGGAGCCGCTGCGAAACTGGGATCTCGAACATCTTGCCTGGGTATTGTTGCTGGTTGTCACTGTACGCTGAGTTTTAGTTATATGGATTGAAACAGTGCACTCTGGTACCATGCCTTGTTATGCTCTAGGCGTAGCACAAGCGGCTTCCTTGTGGTGCACTTGACAAAGGAAGGTTCAGACGTGGAGATAACTTCAACACGTTTATTAAACTATTTACACTTCTCCTACTCGTGTTCGCCACTACTGTTAATCCTTCTATAGCTACTCAGACTGACTAACCAGTATGCTACAATCCACGTGGTGGGTGCAATATTGAATCAACCCTGTGTCTCCACTCACTGACTGTCTCCACTGGAAAGAGAAAGATCATGTGTGTTGTGTCCTTTATATATGGGTTGGTGTAATGCTGTGGTCGTGTCACCTCTGTGTGTATCATGAACGCCCATTGGTCGTGTCCTATCTAACTGTTCTATTGGTTGAGTGTCTGAGTGTCATGTCTCTGGTGCTCCCTCTAGTGTCTAGCTAGTCTACATGTATTTACATTAACCCCTTGTGTCTTTACAGTGATACATATCACCACAAGCCGTTCCTCCCGTCTTTCGCCTGTATTCTCCTTGTTCTCTGTTCCTGGAGATGCCAAGTTTGTTATCGTATCCCATGCCCTAATTCCGGCTGTCATTCCCCTGCGTCCCCCCAACCTCCCTGGTTCTCCTCTCTTTGTTCCCTGTCCCTTCCCTCTCCCCCCACCCCCCCTTCCCCACGCTTCTGCCCCCTCCCCCCCTCCTGTGGTTCGCCTTTCTTTCCTCTTAGGTTTAGCTGTCCCCCCACCCCTCTCCCGGTTTATCTCTCCCTGTCATTCTTTGGCTAGTTTCCCCTGATTCTTGGCTACCTGGCTATTCTTCTGCTTGTCCGTTGGCCACAAACAAGTCCCGGAACAATTGGGTGAATGGCTCCCACCTTCTGTGGAAGCCGTCATCTGACCCTCGGATGGCGTAATTAATTTTCTCCATTTGGAGAGATTCTGAGAGGTCGGACAGCCAGTCTGCAGCTTTGGGTGGTGCTGCTGACTGCCAGCCGAACAGGATTCTACGGCGGGCGATCAGGGAGCCAAAGGCAAGGGGGTCCTCCCTCCTCCCCAGGAATAGATGTGGCTGGTCTGGAACCCCGAAGACCGCCACTTTCGGGCATGGCTCCACCCTGATCCCCACCACTTTGGACATTACCTCGAAGAAGGCTGTCCAGTACCCCGCAAGTCTGGGGCAAGACCAGAACATGTGAGCGTGGTTGGCCGGGCCTCCTTGGCACCATTCACATCTATCCACCACCTACCACCTCCGGGAAGAACCTACTCATACGGGTTCTTGTCAAGTGGACTCGATGTACCACTTTTAGCTCGTCAGGCTGAGCCTTGCACACGTGGAGGTGGAGTTGACCCTGTGCAGTGCTTCGCTCCAGAGTACCCACCCTATTTCAAACCCCAGGTTCTCCTCCCATTTCTTTCTTGTTACGTCCAGTACGGTGTCAGCCCTTTCTGCCAGTCGGTCATACATGTCGCTACAGTTTCCTTTGTCTAGTATGCTTGCGTACAGTAACTCTTCCAGTAATGTCTGTCGTGGCAGTTGTGGGTCGTCCTTGTCTCCTTTCGTAGGATGTTTTTAAGTTGTAGATACCTTCGCACGTTCCCCCTGGCTAGCTGGAATTTCTCTGTCAGTTCGTCCAGTGTTGCGATCCTGCCGTCCGTGTATAGGTCCCTGACTGTCAGTGTCCCTCTGTCCTGTCCCCATCTTTTGAAGGTGGTGTCAGGCAGCGCGAGTGTGAACCTATGGTTGTTTCAGATAGAAACTTTGTCCGACGTTTTGGTCAGGCCAAATTGCTGCCGTAGTTGGTTCCAGGATTGGAGGGTGGCTATCACCACCGGGCTGCTGAAGTGTTTTCTGGGTGGGGATGGGAGTTCTGCCGTGGCGAGGGCCCGGAGGGAGGTTCCCATGCAGGAGGCCTCTTCCGCGCCCACCCACTCGAATTCTGGCTCCTTCATCCATCCCCTTATTCGCTCGGCCGTCGTGGCCCAGTGGTAGAATTGTAGATTTAGGAGGGCGAGCACCCCCTGGATTTTGTTTTTTGTAGGACCTTCTTTGGGATCCTAGCATTTTTCCCCTCCTCCCCCCATACAAATGGCAGGGCAGGGCAGCACGGTAGCATTGTGGATAGCACAATTGCTTCACAGCTCCAGGGTCCCAGGTTCGATTCCGGCTTGGGTGACTGTCTGTGCGGAGTCTGCACGTCCTCCCCGTGTCTGCGTGGGTTTCCTCCAGGTGCTCCGGTTTCCTCCCACAGTCCAAAGATGTGCGGGTTAGGTGAATTGGCCAATGATAAATTGCCCTTAATGTCCAAATTGCCCTTGGTGTTGGGTGGAGGTGTTGAGTTTGGGTAGGGTGCTCTTTCCAAGAGCCGGTGCAGACTCGATGGGCCGAATGGCCTCCTTCTGCACTGTAAATTCTATGATAATCTATGATAAGTTTGTCTCGTGCTTTGAAAAAGGCCTTGGGGATGTAGATCGGAATGGATCTAAGTAGGAAGAGGTACCTGGGCAGTATGTTCATTTTGATCATCTGGACTCTCCCCACGAGGGAGAGTGAGAGTGTGTTCCATCTTTGCAGTTCCTTTTTTACCTCCTCCGTCAGACTGATGAGGTTCAATTTATGGATCCCTTTCCAGTCACGGCCTATTTGGATCCCCAGGTAGCGGAATTTGTGCCGGGCTTTTTTAAACGGCAGTCCCGTTAGTGCTGCCCCCCCTACTTGTGGGTGTACCGGGAAGATCTCGCTTTTACTCATGTTGAGTTTGTGGCCCGAGAAGGCGCCAAACTCTTTCAGGAGCACAATGATTCCGTCCATGCTGCTTTGTGGGTCCGAAATGTAGAGGAGCAGGTCGTCTGCATAGAGTGAGACTCTGTGCTCTCTAGCGCCCCTTCGGATCCCCCTCCAGCTTTTTGCTGCTCTGAGCGCGATTGCTAGTGGTTCGATCGCTAGAGCAAACAGCAGCGGGGACAGTGGGCATCCTTGTCTGGTGCCCCTGTGCAGCTGGAAGTATCGGGAGTTGGTGTTGTTCGTCCGTACAGTCACCATGGGAGCGTTGTATAGGAGTTTTACCCAGGAGGTGAATCCTGTTCCAAACCCGAACCGCTCCAGTACCTCTATGAGGTTGATGTACCATCAATGACGACAGACGAGAGTCGGAAGAGTAAACTGTGGCTTTAATCAGCTAAAAGACACCTGTTGGCAGCCGGTCCCAGAATGAGGGCAGGGCTGGGGGATAGCTACCTTTATACTTGAGCCCGAGAGGCGGAGCTAGCAGGGGCAAACCCAGACATGTAATGAACAGTAAATACCATAAGTAAGAACATTATGTACAATATAATACAGTGGTTCACCACAGAGGTATTTCCATTCAACTCTGTGGAAGGCCTTTTCTGCATCGAGGGAGACGATCACCTCTGGTGTTCTCTCCCCGGAGGGGGTCATTGTCACGTTCAGCAGGCGCCTGATGTTCGAGGTAAGCTGCCTACCTTTGGTCCTCTGCGACCAGCTCCGGTATGCAGTCTTCTAGCCTTTTGGCTAGGATTTCGGCCAATATTTTGGCATCTGCGTTCAGCAGTGAGATGGGTCTGTATGACCCACATTCTGTTGTGTCTTTGTCTTTCTTAGGTATCAGCGAGATTGAGGCCTGTGATAGCGTGGGTGGCAGTGTGCCCCCAGCTAGCGAGTCTGTGAACATCTCCCGCAGGTGCGGGGCCAGTTCTGTTGCAAATTTTTTGTAGAAGTCCGCCGGGAACCCATCTGTTCCCGGCGCCTTCCCCGCCTGCATGGAGCTAATGCTGTCCATGATCTCTCCCAGTGCTAGTGGTGCTTCCAGGCCCTCCCCCACGACTGGTGTGTCCAGTCCATCAAGGAACCGTTTCATCCCGGACTCCCCCATTGGGGGCACTGAGGTGTACAGCCCTTAGTAGAAGGTCTTGAAGGTTTTGTTGATCTTTTCTGGTTCCGTTTCTAATGTGTCTCTGGTATCCCTGATTTGTGCAATTTCTCTGGTGGCTGCCTGCTTTCTCAGCTGGTGTGCCAACAGGCGGCTGGCTTTGTCTCCGTGTTCGTATCGAGTCCCACGTGCCTGACGGAGTTGGTGCACTGCTTTCCTGGTGGAGAGCAAATCAAAGTTCCTTTGTAGCTCTTTCCTCTCCGCCAGGAGCTCTACGGTCGGGGCCTAGGAGTATTTATGGTCTATCTCCAGTATGGAGTCGACCAGCTGCTGCCTAGCCGCCCTTTCCTCCCTATCTCTTTGCGCTTTGAAAGCGATGATTTCCCCTCTTAGTACGGCCTTTAGCGCTTCCCAGAATGTGGCGGGTGAGACCTCCCCGTTCTAGTTGTTCTCCGTGTACTCTGCTATGGCCCGCGATATCTTTTCGTTAAAGGCCTTGCCAGCTAGTAGGGCAATGTCCAACCTCCATGTGGGGCGTTGGGCCCTGCCCGTCTCCAGCCTCAAGTCCATGTAGTGTGGAGCGTGGTCTGATATCACAATTGCGGAGTATTCCACTTTGTCTATCCTCGGAAGCACCGTTTTCCCCACCACAAAGAAGTCAATTCTGGTGTAAACGTTGTGTACTGGGGAGAAGAAGGAGAACTCCTTCTCCCCTGGGTGGGCGAACCTCCAGGGGTCCACCGCTCCCATCTGTTCCATAAAGTGACTGAGTTCCCTTGCCATGCTTGAGGTTTTCCCCGTTTTGGGGTTTGATCTGTCCTTCGTTGGATCCTGTACACAGTTGAAGTTCCCCCCCCCCCCCCCCCCCGCCCCATGATTAGTCTGTGCGTCGCTATGTCAGGGATTTCTGCCATGGTCTTCTTGAGGAAGCTCGTGTCATCCCAGTTGGGCGCGTACACGTTAACTGGTACTACCGGTGCCCCATCCAAGGCCTCACTGACCATGATGTACTGTCCCCCTGGGTCCGTAACCTCTTTGTCGCCCTAAACATCGTCCTCTTGCTGATCAGTATTGCCACCCCCCTGGCCCTTGTCCTATAGCAGGAATGGTAGGTTTGTCCCACCCAGCCCTTTCTTACCCGCAGTCGATCCTGCTCTCTCAGGTGTGTCTGTTGGAGGAAGACTATGTCGGCCTTCATATTTCTTAGGTGGGTGAGGACTCTGGATCTTTTCACTGGGCCGTTGAGTCCCCTTACGTTCCAGGTGACTATCCTGGTGGGGGGCTTCTGTCCCCTCGCTCCTGTGGGATTAACCATACTTACCTGGTGGACGCGCCCCTGCCCTCCGGGGTTTCCCTTTGTTAGGGAGCCGTCCAGGATGGCCGCTGTCACTGCTCTCTCCATGCGGTCGGGTCCCTGCGCACCGGGGTTTCCCTTTGTCCAGGGGGCACCCGACATGGCCACCTACTGTGTGTCCGCCACACGGGTAGACCCCTGGACTCTGGGGTCTCCCTTCGCCCAGAGACCTTACTTGCAGCGATTCCTTGTTTCGAGCCCTTGGTTGTGGCACTTTGTAGCCCTATTGCTATTCCTTTTCTAGCCTGGTTTGTCCTTCCTTCCCTGGCCCACCCGCCCGGTCCCTCCCTCCCTGTGTCTCACAACCCCGGTCTCTCCCTTTCCTCCCCTCTCCCGTATACCCCTCCTTTGTCCCTCTTTCTCCTGTTCCTATCCCCATTTGCTCCCCCACCTCTGTTGAGTGGTCCCCCCCCACCCCCTGCCTGGTGCCTTCCCCCCTGTTGGGGGCGCACTGCAGCCCTGCTTTGTTGCATGTCCCCAGCGCTAACATTCCTGCTAGTGCGGTGGCCCCCCTCGCGGGAGTTACTGTCTCGTCTTTCCCTAGCCCGGCCTCTGTGGTTTTCTGCCCACTCTTCCCTCATCCTACCCTGCACTCCTCACGCTTGCTCTCCCTTCTCCGCTACTCTCGTTCCCTCGTGCTGGGGTGCGCTCGCCGTGGCGGGGGGACGGGACGGGACGGGGGGCGTGCCATTGCCTCCCCCCCCTCGTCGGTGTGTTGTTGCCCCTTGCCAGGGGCCCCTTATTTCTACCCTAGCTGTTGGTTTTCCAGCCCGTGTTCCTCGACAAACTTGTTTGCTTCGGCGGGGGCTGTGAAAAAGTATTCTCTTTCTTGATATCTGACCCAGAGTTTTGCTGGATACAGCATACCAAAACGCACTTCGTTCTTGTGAAGAGCTGCTTTCGCTCTATTGAATTCGGCCCGTCTCGTGGCTAGATTTGCCCCAATGTTCTCATAAATTCCAATGAAGTGTCCTTCCCATTTGCAGGTTCTGTTTTTCGTGGCCCAGCGCAGGATTGTTTCCCTGTCTTGGTACCTGTGCAGTTTAGCTATGACTGCTCTTGGGTGGTCCCCTGCCTTGGGCTTCGGGCGTAGTGACCGGCGTGCTCTGTCCATTTCTGGTGGGTTGGGGAAAATCTTCCTCCCCACTAAGTTGCCCAGCATCTCGGCCACGTATGCAGTGGGGTTTCTACCCTCGATCCCCTCTGGTAGGCCCACTATCCTGACATTTTGCCTTCTCGAGCAGTTTTCCTGATCGTCCACTCTGCCCTTCAGGTTCCCCTGTGTTGTGCCCAGTCGCGCCACCTCCTTCTCCATGGCCGTGATCCGCTCGCTCATGTCAGTCGTGGCTTTCTCCAGCTCCTTAATGGTCGCCTTTTGGGCTTCCAGTTTCTCCTCTTGGGCTTCCAGTTTCTCCTCTGCTCTGCCCAGGGCGAGCTGCACCTCCGCCAGGGCCTTGGCCATTGCTGTCTGCACTACGGCCTCTATGTGCGCTCTAGCCTCTGCCTTGTTTTCCTGCTGATGTTCCCTCAGCGCCTCGGCAAAGGCTGCCTTCCAGTTCCAGTTCCCCCCTGGCCCAGGGGGAAAATGCTCCTGTCTGCCCAGTTCTTTTTGTTGCGGCGAACCTTCCGTTCCGCCGCTTCGTGCACTGATTAGCTCGTCTGAACAGGCTCGCACATTGCCCCGTCTGCTTTTGGTGCCCCTTCTCCCTCTGCTTTGGCTCCCTTCTGGCATTTTTTCCCCTCCCTTTTTTTTTTCCGTTTCTTTTTCCCCCCCTTTTTCTTTTCCCCTCCTTTCTCTCCTTTACCACTTTTTTTTTGTTTATAAAGTTCTTTTCAGGAAAAATTGATTTATTTTTTAAAAAAGTGAAAACATTTCTTTCTCTTTAAAAGTTTTCTTTCCAAAGTTTTGATTTTGAAAAAGGGGAAGTTCTTTTTTCTTGTCCCTCACTCACCCAGGGTTGAGAGAGAGAGAGAGAGAGGCTTCTGGCCGGGCCAGGAGTCCCTCTTTGTTCTTGCCTCATGGTGGTCACCGCCGGGGGGGGCGGGGGGCGGTCACCGCTGCTGACTCGGTCCCTGCTGTTTGGCTCAGTCCCCGCTATGGACCCTGCCTTGGTCCGGGCCGCCGCTCGTCTTGCCCTGCGCTCTGCTACCGTGCGTCGGGGGGGGGGGGCTGCTGCCGGATAGCTCCGCTCCCGAGCGCCCAGTTCTTCCGCTCTAATGAGCTTTGGAGTCCGGGTTTTTCTTCGTCCCCACTCTCTTGTTGCGGGAGACCCAAACGGGTGAATTTGCGCGCTTGACTGCAGGTTCTCGGCGAGGAGCGGGATGCAACTTTGTTCCCCCCCCACCAGGAGCTCCTCCACCCACGACTGCTCTCTTCCCCCGCCGGAAGCCAAAATACACATATAGCTAAATTTTGTCGATCATGTTACACATCTCAAAGAGGGAAACCTCAAGCAGTGATAAAACCAGTGCCCTTAATACCCATTCCAGCATTTGAGGAACCTTTTACAAGGGTCTTAATTGATTGCGTAGGACCGCTTCCTAAAACGAAAAGTGGGAATCAATGTCTTTTGACTATAATGGATGTGTCTACTAGGTTTCCAGAGGCCATTCCAGTACGCAATATTACAACTAGAAAGATTGTAGAGAAGTTACTTAAATTCATTACTATCTATGGACTACCTCCAGAAATACAATCGGATCAAGGATCAAATTTTACCTCACGGATTATTCAAAGAAGTTATGGATAGTTTAGGAATAAAATAATTTAAATCAACTGTGTACCATCCAGAATCGCAGGGAGCGTTAGAAAGGTGGCATCAGACATTAAAGACAATGTGAGGGCTTATTGTCAAGATTATCCAGATGATTGGGTTAAAGGAATTCTATTCATATTGTTTGCAATTAGGGATGCACCTAATGAGTCAAACAAATTCAGTCCTTTTGAACTAATCTTTGGTCATGAGGTAAGAGGACCACTTAAATTGATTAAGGAAAAATTGGTGAGTGAGCAGTCGGAACTTACATTATTGGATTATGTGCCAAATTTTAGGGAACAATTAAATAGAGCAGGGGAATTGGCTAGGCAACATTTAAAAGTTGCACCACTTGTGATGAAACTGTTAGCGGACAAGAAAGCAAAAGTTCGTACTTTTGTCAGTGGAGATAAAGTTTTAGTATCGTTACCAATGGTAGGTGAACCTTTAAAAGCAAGGTTTTGTGGACCTTATCAGATTGAAAGGAAATGAAATGAGGTGAATTATGTGGTAAGAACGCAGGATAGAAGGAAAACTCACCGAGTGTGAATATGCTTAAAAGGTACTTTGAAAGGGAAGGAGAGCAAAAGGAGGCGGTTTTAATGATTCTAACTCATGTGAAGAACCAAATCCAGATGACTTGGAATTTGACATCCCTCAAATTAAATTGGAAATTGTTGAGTTACCTTCCAGAGGAAAAACGAACTGACCTGAAAAAGTTATTGGCATCACATGGGCAAGTTTGTGGCGATAAGTTGGGAAGTACTAAAATGGCTATACATGATGTAGATGTGGGAAATGCTGTTCCATTTAAACAACATCCATACAGACTTAAGCCTTTAAAATTGGCACAGGTTAACAAAGAAATTGAGAGTATGCTTAAAAATGGCATAATTGAAGTGTGTTGCAGCCAATGGAGCTCACCCATAGTGATGGTACCGAAACCGGCCGGTACCCAACAGTTGATTGCGTAGGACCGCTTCCCAAAATGAAAAGTGGCTTTCAATATCTTTTGACTATAATGGATGTGTCTACTAGGTTTCCAGAGGACCACTTAAATTGATGAAGGAAAAATTGGTGAGTGAGCAAATTGACATGTCAAATTTTAGGGAACGATTAAATAGAGCAGGTGTATTGACGAGACAACATTTAAAAGGTGCACAACATGTGATGAAACGGGTAGCGGACAAGAAATCCAAAGTTCGTAGTTTTGCCAGTGGAGATAAAGTTTTAGTATTGTTACCAGTGGTAGGTGAACCTTTAAAAGCTATGTGTGGGCTATAGAAATGTTAATGCAGTTACCAGAACGGACTCTGATCCTATCCCGCGCTTGCAGGATTGCTTTGAGAAGGTCAGACGATGAGCTTTTATTTCCAAACTGGATTTACTTAAAGGTTACTGGCAGGTACCTTTAGCCAAAAGAGTGAAGGAGATTTCAGCTTTTGTGACTCCAGATTGTATATACCAATTCAAAATTATGCCTTTTGGCTTGAAAAACGCCCCAGCCACATTTCAACGGTTAACTAACAAAGTCGTTTCAGGATTACCCAATTGTGCGGTATACACCGACGATCTGGTAATTTTTAGTCAGACATGGAAACAATATTTAAAGCATCTGATGGAGTTAATTGATCGAATTCAGGAGGCGGGTTTGGGATAAACTTAGCCAAAGGTGAATTTGGAAAAGCCCAAGTCACTTTCCTTTGCCATACAATTGGACAGGTTTGAATGGTCCCACGGGATATGAAAACAAAAGTTATTGGGGAGTTTCCAATACTCTCAACACAAAGGGAAATAACGCGATTTCTTAGCATGAGTGGATTTTATCAGAAATTTGTGCTGAATTTTAGCAGTGTGGTCGCTCCACTGACGGACTTGCTAAAGAAGCGTAGCAAATTTCAGTGGACAGCGGACTGTCAATAGGCATTTGACGGTTTGAAGGCTGTGTTAACCAGTGCTCCTGTGTTGGCCATCCCAAATTACACTAAACCATTCAAAGTGGCTGTTGATGCGAGTGATGTGGTCGTAGGTGGCGAGCTTTTACAAGAAGACGACAAAGGACTAGAGCGGCCTTTTGGTTATTTTTCAAAGAAATTTAATAAGCACCTGAAGAAGTATTCAATAAATTGAGGAGATTTTGAGCTTGGTGCTGGCTTTGCAACATTTTCGAATTTATATTACCAGCAATTTGTCTGAAACAATTATACACACTGATAATCCATTCATGTTTTTGGACCGATTCTGGAATAAAATGCCAGACTGTTTCGATGGAGTTCATTTTTACAGCCATTTAATTTTAAATAATACATGTGGCAGGATGAGAAAACGTGATGGCTGATGCTTTGTCATGAATGTGAAGAAGAGAAGCAGGTTCGGTGGAGGAAGAAGATTTAGAATGGACTATGTTATTATAAATGTTTGCGTGTTTTGTTTTTGTTTACAGAAAGGTATATTTGTTGCCAATTTTGCTTAAAAGAAAGTGAAAAGGTGAAAAATGAAACCATCTTAAAGTTGATTGTTTTTTTTTCTTGGGGAAAGGTGTCATGTGAAAGTATCTTTAAGAAATGGGTGTTTATCAAATAGCCGTAGTGGATGTACCTTTAAGAAATTGGTGTTTATCTTAGAGAATCTGCTCCTCATTTTTAACATACAGATCTTTTACCAGATTCCCATCCTTTCTTTGACTAGAAGGTCTTCTTGGAACATCCTTCTGTCTCTTTCACTAATTTCAGGATCTACCTGTTCTTTAGTTTGGGATCTGCTCTCTGTAGTTTCTATTCATGTTCTGCCTGCTCTAGCAGTTCCTGTGTAGCTGCTTTCAACTGGGTCACCTCCTTTCAACTGAACTTAAATGTTTTTTGCTGTCTCCCAGGGCCCCTGGTTGCTCAGCAGCCGTGGAGATTTCCTACTTTAAATGTGACAAAACATTAAAATGCAGGGATCTTTTTTTTTCAAATATATTTTATTCAAGATTTTTTGGCCAAACATAACAGTACGTAGTGTTTCTTTTAAACAACAATAAAGCAATATAAATAACTGTGGCCAGTTTTAAACGAGTAAATAAATAATATATGAACAGAAACAAAAACCAAACTAAATGGCAACTGCCTTGTCAAAAATAAATACTCTCCAAAGATACAATCCAACAGTCCAATATACATTACCTAAAACAAGTGCCTATACATATACAATAACATCCCTGAGAGTCCGTCCGATTCCTCCCCCCCCCCCCCCCCCTCCCCCTGGGTTGCTGCTGTTGTCTTCTTCTTTTCCATTCCCTCTATCTTTCTGTGAGGTAGTCGACGAACGGTTGCCACCGCCTGGTGAACCCTTGAGCCGAACCCCTTAGTACGAACTTAATCCGTTCTAACTTTATAAACCCTGCCATTTTGTTTATCCAGGTCTCCACACCCGGGGGTTTGGCTTCCTTCCATATTAACAATATCCTGCGCCGGGCTACTAGGGACGCAAAGGCCAAAACATCAGCCTCTCTTGCCTCCTGCACTCCCGGCTCTTCTGCAACCCCAAATATAGCCAACCCCCAGCTTGGTTCGACCTGGACCCCCACCACCTTCGAAAGCACCTTTGCCACCCCCACCCAAAACCTGTAGTGCCGGGTATGACCAGAACATGTGGGTGTGATTCGCTGGGCTTCTCCAGCATCTCGCACACCTATCCTCTATCCCAAAAAATTTACTGAGCCGTGCTCCAGTCATATGCGCCCTGTGTAACACCTTAAATTGTATCAGGCTTATCCTGGCACACGAGGACGATGAGTTTACCCTACGTAGGGCATCAGCCCACAGCCCCTCCTCAATCTCCTCCCCCAGCTCTTCTTCCCATTTCCCTTTCAGCTCATCTACCATGATCTCCCCCTCGTCCCTCATTTCCCTATATATTTCCGACACCTTACCATCCCCCACCCATGTCTCTGAGATCACTCTATCCTGCACCTCCTGCGTCGGGAGCTGCAGGAATTCCCTCACCTGTTGCCTCGCAAAAGCCCTCAGTTGCATATACCGAAATGCATTCCCTTGGGGCAACCCATATTTTTCCGTCAGCGCTCCCAGACTCGCAAACGTCCCATCTACGAACAGATCTCTCAATTGTGCTACCCCTGCTCTTTGCCATGCTCCAAATCCCCCATCCATTCTCCCCGGAACAAACCTATGGTTATTTCTTATCGGGGACCGCACCGAGGCTCCCGTCTTTCCCCTATGCCGTCTCCCCTGCCCCCAAATTTTCAATGTAGCCACCACCACCGGGCTTGTGGTGTATTTCTTCGGTGAGAACGGCAACGGTGCCGTCACCATAGCTTGTAGGCTAGTCCCCCTGCAGGACGCCGTCTCCAATCTCTTCCACGCCGCTCCCTCCTCTTCTCCCATCCACTTACACACCATTGAAATATTGGCGGCCCAGTAGTACTCACTTAGGCTCGGTAGTGCCAGCCCCCCCGCCGTCCCTACTGCGCTGCAAAAATCCCCTCCTCACTCTCGGGGTCTTCCCGGCCCACACAAAACTCATAATACTCTTCTCGATTCTTTTGAAAAAAGCCTTCGTGACCACCACCGGGAGGCACTGAAACACAAAAAGGAATCTCGGGAGGACCACCATTTTAACCGCCTGCACCCTACCTGCCAGTGACAGGGACACCATGTCCCATCTCTTAAAGTCCTCCTCCATCTGTTCCACCAACCGCATTAAATTAAGCCTATGTAATGTACCCCAATTCTTGGCTATCTGGATCCCCAAGTACCGAAAGTCCCTTGTTACCTTCCTCAACGGTAAATCCTCTATTTCTCTGCTCTGCTCCCCTGGATGCACCACAAACAACTCACTTTTCCTCATGTTCAATTTATACCCTGAAAAATCCCCAAACTCCCCAAGTATCCGCATTATCTCTGGCATCCCCTCCGCCGGGTCCGCCACATATAGCAACAAATCATCCGCATACAGAGATACCCGATGTTCTTCTCCCCTGAGTACTCCCCTCCACTTCCTGGAACCCCTCAATGCTATGGCCAGGGGCTCAATCGCCAGTGCAAACAATAACGGGGACAGAGGACATCCC
Organism: Scyliorhinus torazame; assembly: GCF_047496885.1. Taxonomy (NCBI): domain Eukaryota; kingdom Metazoa; phylum Chordata; class Chondrichthyes; order Carcharhiniformes; family Scyliorhinidae; genus Scyliorhinus; species Scyliorhinus torazame. Next base: position 100,375,800 of record NC_092716.1, on the reverse strand, counting down.
TGCCTCGTCCCTCTATGGAGCCGAAAATAATCAGACCCCCCGTCCATTCGTGACCACGCTCGCCATTGGGGCCCTATACAGCAACTGTACCCATCTGATATACCCATCTCCAAAGCCAAATCTCCTCAGCACCTCCCACAAATAATCCCACTCCACTCTATCAAATGCTTTCTCGGCATCCATCGCCACCACTATCTCCGCTTCCCCCTCTGGTGGGGGCATCATCATTACCCCTAGCAGCCTCCGTATATTTGTATTCAGCTATCTCCCCTTCACAAACCCAGTTTGGTCCTCATGAACCACCCCCGGGACACAATCCTCTATCCTCGTTGCCATTACCTTGGCCAGAATCTTAGCGTCCACATTCAGGAGGGAAATAGGCCTATAGGACCCGCATTGCAGCGGGTCTTTTTCCTTCTTTAGGAGGAGCGATATCGTTGCCTCTGACATAGTCGGGGGCAGCTGCCCCCTTTCCCTCGCCTCATTAAAGGTTCTCATCAGTAGCGGGGCCAGCAAGTCCATATATTTCCTATAGAATTCAACTGGGAATCCGTCTGGTCCCGGGGCCTTCCCCACCTGCATGCTCCCAATCCCTTTCACTACTTCCTCCGTCTCAATCTGTGCTCCCAGTCCCGCCCTCTCCTGCTCCTCCACCTTAGGAAATTCCAGCTGATCCAGAAAGCACATTATTCTCTCCTTCCCATCCGGGGGCTGAGCTTCATATAATCTTTCATAAAATGCCTTGAACACTCCATTCACTCTCTCCGCTCCCCGCTCCATCTCTCCCTCCTCATCTCTCACCCCCCCTATCTCCCTCGCTGCTCCCCTTTTCCTCAGTTGATGGGCCAGCAACCTGCTCGCCTTCTCCCCATATTCGTACTGTACACCCTGTGCCTTCCTCCATTGTGCCTCTGCATTACCCGTAGTCAACAAGTCAAATTCTACATGTAGCCTTTGCCTTTCCCTGTACAGTCCCTCCTCCGGTGCCTCCGCATATTGTCTGTCCACCCTCAGAAGTTCTTTCAATAACCGCTCCCTTTCCCTACCCTCCTGCTTTCCTTTATGTGCACCAATAGATATCAGCTCCCCTCTAACCACTGCCTTCAGCGCCTCCCAGACCACTCCCACCTTGACCTCCCCATTATCATTGAGTTCCAAGTACCTTTCAAGACACCCCCTCACCCTTAAACACACACCCTCATCTGCCAATAATCCCCTGTCCATTCTCCAGGGTGGACGCTGTTCTTTTTCCTCCCCTATCTCCAGGTCCACCCAATGTGGAGCGTGATCCGAAATAGCTATAGCCGTATACTCCGTCCCCGTCACCTTCGGGATCAGTGCCCTTCGCAAAACAAAAAAGTCTATCCGTGAATAAACTTTGTGGACATAGGAGAAAAACGAAAACTCCTTACTCTTAGGTCTACTAAATCTCCAGGGGTCTACTCCTCCCATCTGCTCCATAAAGTCCTTAAGCACCCTAGCTGCAGCCGGCCTCCTTCCGGTCCTGGACCTCGATCTGTCCAGCACCGTATTAAAATCTCCACCCATTACCAACTTCCCCACCTCTAGGTCCGGGATACGTCCTAACATACGCCTCATAAAGTTGGCGTCATCCCAGTTCGGGGCATATACGTTCACTAAGACCACCGCCTCCCCTTGCAATTTGCCACTCACCATCACGTATCTGCCCCCACTATCCGCCACTATGGTCTTTGCCTCAAACATTACCCGCTTCCCCACTAGTATAGCCACCCCCCTGTTTTTTGCGTCTAGCCCCGAATGAAACACCTGCCCCACCCATCCTTTGCGTAGTCTGACCTGGTCTATCAGTTTCAGATGCGTCTCCTGCAGCATAACCACATCTGCCTTAAGTTTCTTTAGGTGTGCGAGTACCCATGCCCTCTTTATCGGCCCGTTCAGCCCTCTCACATTCCATGTGATCAACCGGGTTGGGGGGCTCTTTACCCCCCCCCCTTGTCGACTAGCCATCTCCTTTTTCAATCCAGCTCCTCACCCGGTTCCCACGTAGCCGTATCTCCCCCCAACGGCGCCCTCCCGCCCCAACCACCCCACCCCATACCAGCTCCCCCTTCTCCCCAGCAGCAGCAACCCAGTTAACACCCCCCCCACCCGCCCCCCGCTAGACCCCTCACTAGCGTAATTGCACCCCCCATGTTGCTCCCAGAAGTCAGCAAACTCTGGCCGACCTCGGCTTCCCCCCGTGACCTCGGCTCCCACTGTGCGAGGCTTCCTGCTTCCCTGTTCCCGCCATGATTACCATAGCGCAGGAACAAAGCCCGCACTTCCCATTTGGCCCCGCCCCCAATGGCCGGCGCCCCCAGCTCCTCATCCTCCCTCCCCCACGACATGGGGAAGAGAGAAAAGTTACAGGGTCGCAGGATTAACAACTTGGGAAATCATCTCTTCCCCCTTTTCCCCCCCTCTTCACCCCACATATTCGCCCCACCACTTTGTCCCAAACGTTCTTTTTCTAGCCCGCTTATTCCAGTTTCTCCTCGACAATAAATGTCCACGCCTCTTCTGCCGTTTCAAAGTAGTGGTGTTTCCCTTGATGTGTGACCCACAGTCTTGCCGGCTGCAGCATTCCAAATTTAACCTTCCTTTTGTGCAGCACCGCCTTGGCCCGATTAAAGCTTGCCCTCCTTCTCGCCACCTCCGCACTCCAATCTTGATATACGCGGATCACCGCGTTCTCCCACCTACTGCTCCGAGTTTTCTTTGCCCATCTGAGGACCATCTCTCTGTCCTTATATCGGAGAAACCTCACCACTATGGCTCGAGGAATTTCTCCAGCCCTCGGTCTTCGCGCCATAACTCGATAGGCTCCCTCCACCTCCAACGGGCCCGTCGGGGCCTCCGATCCCATTAACGAGTGCAGCATCGTGCTCACATATGCCCCGACGTCCGCCCCTTCTGCACCTTCGGGAAGACCAAGAATCCTTAAATTCTTCCTCCTCGCATTATTCTCCAGCACCTCCAGCCTTTCCGCACACCTTTTGTGTTGTGCCTCGTGCATCTCTGTCTTCACCACCAGGCCCTGTATGTCGTCCTCATTCTCAGCAGCCTTTGCCTTCACGACCCGAAGCTCCTGCTCCTGGGTCTTTTGCTCCTCCTTTAGCCCTTCAATCGCCTGTAATATCGGGGCCAACAGCTCCTTCTTCATCTCCTTTTTAAGTTCTTCCACGCAACGCCGCAGGAACTCTTGTTGGTCAGGGCCCCATATTAAACTGCCTCCTTCCGACGCCATCTTGCTTTGTGCTTGCCTTCCTTGCCGCTGCTCTAGAGGATCCACTGCAATCCGGCCACTTTCCTCTCCTTTTTCCATCCGTGTCCAGGGGGGATTCCCTTCTGGTTTACCGCACAGTGTTTTTAGCCATTAAAATTGCCGTTGGGGCTCCTATTAAGAGCCCAAAAGTCCTTTCCACCGGGAGCTGCCGAAACGTGCGACTTAGCTGGTCATCGCCGCACCCGGAAATCTGCAGGCATCTTTTAAAGTGAAACTAAAGCTCAAGATTCCTTACCACATAACTGCAGAAATATAAATTAAGCTTAAACCTAAAACTGTGGCTTATGCCCAACACACACACATACACAATATAAATTACCTAAACTATATCTATTTCCTAACATCAACTTAAATTGGGCTGGAGTAGCATCTTGGCGAATCATATAACATAGATAACAGATTGAGGGAGGGGGTTAGGTGAAGGGAAATTTAGAAATCTAAAGAGAAAGGCCAGGGTAATAGAGCAGTGTAGTGATTTGGCTAAAGACAAGTAGAGTGGGATGAGAATGGACAGAGTTGAACAGTAATAGTGTATCAGTGAATAAAGGTCATGCAAAGAGTAGTGGATGCCTTTGATCACAGAATTGAGACCATTTGCCCCTTTGTATCTGCACTGGTTCACCAAATGAATGTTGTGACTTAGTGCCATTCTCATGCTTTTTCCCCGTACCCTTGCACATTATTTTGATTCAAATAGTCATTTACAATCAATAAATCCTGCCCTTCTAAACTCAAAGAATCAGGGAGACAGCATTTTGAGTTCTAGTGTAACACTTGGCAGTACTGGTGGGGGATGGGGGTGTCAGTTTATTCTTTCCTGTGATGTCATCGCTGGCGAGGCCAATATTTGTACCTCATCCCTAATTGTCCTGGTTCAGTAGCTTGTTCAGCCATTTCACAGGACATTTAAGAGTCACTACTGTGGGTCTGAAGTCACATGTATGCCAGAACAGGCAGGTAGGGCAGATTCCTATTCCTAAAGGGCATTAGTAAACAGTCAATAATCGTTTCATGGTCACCATTACTGAGACTAACTTTCAATTCCAGATGTTTTTTATGAACTGAATTTAAATTCCACCTGCTGCCATGGTGGGATTTGAACACATGTCCTCAGACTATTAACCAGATGTAATAATCCAGGGACATTATCACAACTGGAGCTGCACTCATCCAGACAAATGGAGAGTATTCTATCCTCCTGACTTGTGCTTTTTACATTGTAGAACAATTTTGAGGAGTCAAGAAGTGAGTCACTCATTGCAGAATCTCTCGCCGTAACCTCTTGCAACCTTGTTATTTATGTGGCTGGTCTAGTTCAATTTTTGCAAATAGAAGATTGTTAGATGCTATTTAAAAAAAACATATGTGAGGTGATATTTCTGCAGTCTCTTGCTGTGTTAAAAGTAGAGTGAAAAATTCTCCCACAATCATTGCTTGTTCCTTTCTTGCAGGATATTATTCTGACCTTAATTCTGCATTTGTTGGCTCTGAATGGGATGCTGATAAGCTATCTCTTGCACTATATTTTGTGCTGTTCTCTTACTCAGGTTGGGACACACTTAATTATATAACAGAGGAGGTTCGTCAGTGTGAGAGGTAGGTCCACACATATACACAATTTGTATTTGTCTTGTAGAACTGCAATGATAAACGCATTATCCAAGTGTACAAAATGATTATACCTGGTAGGGGTCAAAATAATTTTTTCAAGAGTTCTTGAGATTTTCTTGAGAACTGCCTTTGTTATCGAGCACAGTAAGAAGTCTTACAACACCAGGTTAAAGTCCAACAGGTTTGTTTTAAATCACTAGCTTTCGGAGCAGTGCTCTTTCCTCCGGTGAATGAAAAGGTAGGTTCCAGAAACATATAAAAAGACAAAGTCAAAGATACAAGACGATACTTTGAATGCGAGCATTTGCAGATAATTAAGTCTTCACAGAGCCAGAGAGAGGGGTAACCCCAGGTTAAAGAGGTGTGAATTGTCTCAAGCCAGGACAGTTGGTAGGATTTTGCAAGCCCAGGCCAGATAGTGGGGGGTGAATGTAATGTGACATGAATCCAAGGTCCCGGTTGAGGCCGTACTCATGTGTGCGGAACTTGGCTATAAGTTTTTGCTCGGCGATTCTGCGTTGTCGCTCGTCCTGAAGGCTGCCTTGGCGAACGCTTACCCGAAGATTTATTATCGAAGGCTGTGTTTTGGTTTTATGGAGGGGAGGTTTTATGAACAGGAGAGAGATGATTGGATTGTTCCACTTTATTCTACCTTTGACTACCTGCAACAAAATCGGTTTTAAAAATGAAGGGCGGGATTCTCCATTTCAGAAGCGAAGTGCTGACTCCGGGACAGAATCGATGGACTCCAAGGGCAGCAAAATTGATGCAATTCATCGACCGATAATGGGCTGGCACTGGCGCCATGTGGAACACGAGCGATTCCAATGAGAAATGGTATCAGATACGCCGGAGTCGGGATTGACACGCAAACGGCTGACAAGCTGCAGCCGCATATTAACACACTGCTCCCCACACGCACTCATCCCAGCCAACCAGATGGCAGCATGGAGAGCAGCACCCCAGTTTGTGGATGCAAAGCTGGAGACCCTGCTAGATGCCGTGGAGGAGAGGCGGGCTATCCTGTATCCCGGGGTGGAAAGGAGGTTCCCACCCTCCGCCATACACTGGGCCTAGGCTCACACCATGAGGGCCGTGGGCTCCACCGCCAGGACCGGACAGTGGCGCAGCAAAAAGCTGCACGACCTCCTTAGGATGGCCAGTGTGAGTAGGCAGCACTGTGACCCTGGCACTAACCCCTGTCTCACACATCCATAACCCCCACCCCACCCAGAGGGCGACCCAATCACCACCCTGCACCACATGCTAGCATCCATAACGGTAGCCATAGCCAGGTGCCCTGGCCACGAAGGCCACCAGCCACCCACTCCCTGTGCTGCATGCGTCCGACTGTCTAACACTGTGCACTTTCTGTCTCCCCCGCCCAGAAGAAGGCAGTCCACAACCGCTGGGAGAGGGAAAAGACCGGAAGGGAAACACCGGATCAGCGGCCCTTCACGGTTGGGCTTGGTTGATGGGCCCGGAAAGTGGGCAGTCACCGAGGTGGAAGTCAGCATAGGGCGAGCAAGTGAGTTGTGGTTCCCAAAGGAATATGTGTTACCACCCCCCACCCCTCCCCCAACAACAACCCCACACTGCCCCCCCCACACCCCTCCCTCCACCAACGCCACCCCCACACCCCTTCATCCACCCCCCCCCCCCACACACAAACCCAAACCCCCCCACACTTCCCCCAGGGACTGCATGAGGGGTGCCAGCAACCATCCAGCACCTGCAGGTGCAGTTGGAAGAGTCCAACAACCTGCAGGGGCAGTAGGTGATGGTGGCCATGCATGCCACCCAAGCCAACACCACTTGGGTGGCATCCACAGTGGAGACCTTGGGGGCGAAGGTATCGACTATGGGTCAAGATGTCCAAGGCCTGGGGCACTCTGTGCAGGTAGTGGCCAGGCCCAAGATAGGGCTGCCCTATCACAGGTGGCACACCGTGGACATCGAGAGAGTGGCCCAGTCATAGCAGGTCATAGCTGAGGGCGTCAGTGGCATTGCCTGGGCATTGGCTGACCTGGGCCAAGCATAGAGAGAGGTGCCACAGTCACTGGTTGATGTGGAACAGACCCATAAGGCCTCACAGACCGCATGGATCAGTTGGAGCAGCAGTTAGATGTACTCAGGAGCATGCAGTGGGCAGAAAGCGTAATAGACAGGTGTTTTAGAGACGTGGTTACACCCAAGGTGCGGGAAGACAGATGGGTGACCACGAGAAGGTGCAGGCAGTCAGTTCAGGAATCCCCTGTGACTATCTCCATCTCTAACAAATATACCGCACTTGAGCACGACTCCTAGCACCAGCAGAAACCAGTCCCAATTCTCTGCTGGCAGGAGATAGTGGGCGAAATTCTCCTACCCGCCCCGCCACATTCTGCGCCGACCGGCCGGCGGGAGTCTCCGTAACACCGGCCGGTCAATGGGGTTTCCCATTGTGGGGCACCCCCACGCCGTCGGGAAACCCCCGAGCGCCGGCAGAACGGAGACTCCCGCCGGCGGAGAATGACGCCCCTTAAGTCTCCAGAATGGGGAATCCAGCGTTTCCTCGCAAATTTAGAGCGTGTTGTGCTAATTCCGTAGATGTTCTACTATTTATGCTTTCAGATTGTAAAGAATTAGATTGTTTAACCTAAGAAAAAGATGAGTTTATTGAAATTATTTCCCAAATTAAAACAATAACCAGGCAAAGTGCAGCGAGCATTCACATGCCGCACACACTTGCCTGGGATCCACATACACGCACTAGTACAGGTGGCAGAATAAGAGTAAACGTCTAAAGATGATTTATTGTTATGGAAAAATAAAGCAAAGCATTATGCAGTTCGCTTTTCCTGAAGTGGTGTCAATGCAGTGATTCCACGTTTTGGCCAGTTTGTGCAATTGTATCGTTATATGGAGCAGAGTTCCACATTTTATTCCAAAAAGATCTATTCCTGGTAGATTTCTCTTGAGGATGGTTAATTTGCAAATACTTCTGAGAGAGAGCAGAGAGGGCACACGGCTCAGAATTTCTTCCAAGCATTTAATTCCTTTTCTTTTACCTCTCATTAATTTACCCTCATATTTATTGGTAACCGTCTAAACCTCAAGGTCATGAGGACTTCAATTTCTAATCTTTTACCTGCACTATTTCCCTCGTGGCTTCCTACCATGTCAGCTGGTGAGCCCGCAGGTGGCTGGCCTTGCCTCCATGTTCATAGAAGGTCCCGTGTCTGACCGAGCTGGTTCACTGCTTTCCCAGTGGAGAGCAGGTCAAACTCCATTTGTAATTTTTTCCTCTCCGCTAGTAGTTCCATGGTTGGGGCAATGGAGTATCGCTGATCCACCCCCAGTATGGAGTCGATCAGCTGTTGCTTGTGTTAAACACAGTAAGATAACACGGGCTGCAACTGGATGCAGCTTTACCTGAGAGATACGCCACACCTTGAAGTTAGCTCAATATGATTTATTGAACCTGTCACACAGTTAGCTCAATCCTCTGTGAGTTCGACTCTCTGCTAACCTAGTGTGATTAATCTATCTGACTGAACCAGACTAGCTCTTAGCCACATGCTGTAGGAGTTATATGATATGTACATCCTGACTCACACTGTAGATGTCACCAGTGGAAAGAGGCGGAGTGCGAGTGCCTCGTGCCTTTTATAGTGGGAAACCACCCCCAAGTGTGCTGCCTGCTGATTGGTTATGTCCTGTTCTCTGTATTCATTAGCTGCCTGTTTGTATCTCATTATGTGCATGTCTGCATATCATGACATTGTCTATCCTCCCTCTCCTTCCTATCCTTGCAAGCCTTGCTTGCAATAATCTCCCCCCTTATCACCACCTTTAGTGGCTCCCAGAATGGTGAGACCTTCCCATTCTGGCTGCAGGTTACATCCCGGCGATGGTTTGTGATATCTTCTCACAGAATGCTGTGTCGGTGAGGAGGGCTGGGGCCAACCTCCACAGGGGATGTTGGATCCAGTCCGTCTCCAACCAACCTCACTTCCACATAGTGTAAAGCATGGTCGGAGATTGATAACAATAATAATCTTTAGGCTTACATTACTGTGAAAACCCCTAGTCGCCACATTCCGGCGACATTTGGGTACACTGAGAGAGAATTCAGAATGTCCAATTCACTTAACAAGCACGTCTTTCGGCACTTGTGGGAGGAAACCGGAGCACCCGGAGGAAACCCACACAGACACGGGGAGAACGTGCAGACTCCGCACAGACAGTGACCCAAGCCGGGAGTCGAACCTGAGGCCCTGGCGCTGTGAAGCGACAGTATTAACCATTGTGCTACCGTGCTGCCCACAGAGTATTCCGTTCCTATCACTCCTCAAAGCACCAATTTCCCCACTACAAAGAAGCTGATTCTGATATAGATCTAATAGGCCTGCAGAAGAAGGAGAACTCTCTCTCCCTGGGTGTGTGAATCTCCATGGGTCCGCTGCCCCCATCTGCTCCATAAAGGTGTACAGTTCTTTTGCCATGTTAGACTGTTTCCCCGATTTGGGGCTGGATTTGTCAATCCATGGATCCTTTGCACAGTTCAAGTCCTCCACCTCCCCCCGCAGTTCCCCCCTCCCCCCACCCCATAATGAGTCGGTGGAAGTCCATATTGGGCATTTTTGCCATGGTTTTCTTTATAAAGACAGCGTCGTCCCAGTTCGGGGGGGGGGGGCGGGTGGTATACGTTTACTAGCCCCACCGGTATCCCTTCCAGGACACCACCCGCCATGACATACTATCCCCTGGATCCGGAACCATCTTCGTTGCAGTGAATGCCGTCCCCTTGTTTAGCAGTGTGGCCACCCACCTAGCCCTCGGCCCATAGCATGCCTGGTATGTCCGCCCCACCCAACTCTGCCTTACCCTCAGTCAGTCCTTCTCCCTCAGGTGTGTTTCTTGGAAGAAGTTTATGTCGGCCCTCAGACTTTTCAGATGGGCAAAAACCCTGGATGTTTTCATCGAACTGGTGAGTCCCCTGACATTCCATCGGACTGCGGGGTCAGCCATATTCACCGTGTGGAATATGTCCTCGCACTCCAGGGTTTTCATTTCTTTGGGGGCCATCCAAGGTGGCCGTTTTCAAAATCCTTGTTTCTGTCATCGCCATGTGCAACCTGCTGCAACCAGCATTCTACCCTCCCCTCCTCCATCCCCGGCCCCTCACCTCCCGCTCCCTCCCCTGGGCCAGTCTATCGCTCTCATCCCTCCTCTCCCTTCGCCCATGTGGGCATCCCCCCTCTACCTTCACCCTCCCTGATCCCCCCTCTCTTTCTCCCTGATCTGGCCTTTTGCCCTCCTTTCTGCCAGGCACTCTCCCTGTCAGGAGCTGTGGGAGGCACCCCACTCTCCCATACTTCTCTGTGCCAGCATGCCCGTTTGTGAACAAAGAGCAAAGAAAAGTACAGCACAGGAACGGGCCATTTGGTTTTCCAAGCCTGCACTGACCATGCTGCCCATCTAATCTAAAATCTTCTACACTTCCGAGGTCCATATCCCTCTATTCCCATCCTATTCATGTATGTGTCAAGATGCCCTTAAACGTTACTATCGTCCCTGCTTCCACCACCTCCTCTGGAGCGAGTTCCAGGCACCCACTATCCTCTGTGGAAAAAACTTGCCTCATACATCTCCTCTAAACCTTGCCACTCGCACCTTAAACCTATGCCCCCTAGTAATTGACCCCTCTACCCTGGGAAAAAGCCTATGACTATCCACTCTGTCTATGCCCCTCACAATTTTGTAGACCTTGTGTGGTGACTCCTCCCCGGGATCGATTTCCCCACTCCCTGCCCATAGTTCCCCCCCCTTTCCTGATTTGGTATCTTCCTGTCCTTTCCTCTATCTTACTGGGACTAACATTTCTACGAAAGCAAGGCAACTTCATCCCTCGCAATTGTTGATTAGCGACCATTACTACTGCTGCTTCCCCTGCTCCAGCTTCCATACAAACTCCTCTGCTTCGCCTGGCATGATGAAGTAATGTTCCTTATTTTGTTATGTTATCCACAGTTTGGCCAGGTACAGCATCCCAAACCAGACCTTTCTTTTGAACAAGGCTGTTTTAGCTCCGTTGAATTCGGCCCGGCACTTGGCCAGGTGTCCTGGCACAGTCGGATTGTGTGCCCTTCCCATTTGCAAGACCGCATGTGTCCTGCCCAGTTCAGGATTCGTTCCTTATCTTGGAACCAATAAAGCTTACTGATGATGGCCCGCGGTGCTTCTGTTTTTGACCTCGGTCAGCGTGATCTGTGGGCCCATCCACTTCTGGGAGCTTGGGGAAGCATTCGCCTCCAACCAGCTTACCCAGCATTCATGCAACATACTCCATGGGGTTTCTGCTTTTGGTGCCCACCGGCAAACCCACTATTCGGAGATTCTGGCTGTGCGATCAGTTCTCTTGGTCCCCCACCGCCCCCTTGAGCACTCCCTGGGTCGCCATCTCTTCGCCACCTCTGCTTCCAATGAGGAATTTGGTCGCCTTGGTCAGTAGCCACCTTCTCGAGCTCTCGCACCATTGCCTCTTGCATCTCCAGTCACCGTTCCAGCCTCTCCAGCACCTCCCTGAAGGGAGCTATGGCATATACGACCACTGACTTCATCGCCACCATAATTATTTTTAATGGTTTCCCTATGTTTAAGGACTTCCTGAGTTAGGAGCTCCATGCATTGGCATAGTGGCGGGTAGACCAACGTTAGTGTTGGCGACCCAACTCAATCAGTCATGTCCCATTCCGCCTCGCTCCCCGTGACTACTACCTCTATCTTTCTCTCCTGGCTCCTGTTGGTTTTAGCATCCTTTCAGCCCTCTATGTGGTTTGAAGGCATATTTCTATTTCTGTGTTGTTTTGGAGGAGGGTGAGGTTTTTTTATTGATTTAGAGGCCAATTTTCGGGCTAAATATGTCCAATTCCAAGTTTCCAAGAGTTGAGCCACCTTTCCTGTGTCTGCTCAGCACATCCTCACCACCAGCAACCCCAGTACAGTACTTTTAAATTGACCAGGCTGTTTTTAGTGACAGCCATTGTTTGGTGCAGGTAGTAGCTAAAGCCCTTGCCTACCTGCACAAAACAACATCCGCCACTAGATAGAGCACAGGACTTCAGTGTGAGTTCAGAATGAGAGCCCACGAGCAGAGCCAGAAGTTAGAAGCTGCTGACGAATGGACTCCAAGGACTTAGGTAAGACCAGAGGTCAGGGGGGCAAGAGTGAGAGTGGACAAGAAACAGGCAAGGCCGGGAGTTTTCAAGGTGGGAGCGGAGGAAGAGGAACTGAGGGCAAGGGCGGAAGCACTGCGGGAAAAGTCATGTGCACAGACAATCCAGAGGAAAGGAAGTTGGCACATTATGTTGAAGTGAAGCTGGTGATGTTAAAAATATATATTGACAAGTGAAATGTTATTGAGTCAAGGTTAAGCAGGGACTTACTGTATACTAGTAGGTTTTCCTCTTGGAATCAAGCATGACTTGGAAAATGATCAGAGGTCATGTAGAGCAGGACTAGCTACTATAAAAGGGAGGTGTTGGCGGAGGAGAAGGAAGAGTAAGAGAGGCTGCAACTTAAATGGCCCTTTCCTGCTTTGACCAACTACATGAAGAAGAGTGGAATACCAATCCCAGACCTCAACTGCTCATTCCTGCCCAGCATAGCTGCTGCTGCTGTTCTCTCTGAATGAAGATTGAAGATTGAGCTTCACACAGACTGAAACCTCCCCCTGTCTCCAACAGATATTAGAAGATGAGGAATTATGGACAGAAATCGCAAATGTCACGCCTCGGTCTGACAGAGGCATGCAATTCATCGGGGCCTGAATATCATTGGCCTTTGAATCTAGAAGGAGAAATGTTTGCCTGATCTGTCTACTTCAAAATATTTTAAACATCAGTGTGACTAGTAAAGCACCGAGAGACACTCACACACACCCGAGAGTGTTCCAGTGCACTGACTGTGGAAAGGGCTTTAATTCTGTTACACAGCCTGAAAAAACATCACATTAGGTGAATTGGACATTCTGAATTCTCCCTCTGTGTACCCGAACAGGTGCTGGAGTGTGGCGACGAAGGGATTTTCACAGTATCTTCATTGCTGCATTAATGGAAACCTACTTGTGACAATCTATTATCTCTTATTCTATTATCCCATCAACAGTCCCTTATTCTTTGTCTTTCCTCTGACACTGACCATCATATAGTTGTTCTGGCCACAATTGAAAGATAAAATTCAACATAATACACATATTCCAGAACAAATTTATGAACTAAACCTATTGCGTACAAAATTAATCTAAACACCCTTGTTCATTCCTTTTGTGCCTGTTTTTCATGTGCCTTTGCCTGCTAACAATGGGCTACCCATTGGCTGCAGGATGGCTAGAGGAGAGCTTGTAACTTTGAGTGGAGGAGACTGCAGTTGGCCCATCAGAATGATCTCAAACAGCACTGTGCCACCTCGGGGTCCAGCCTCAGACTGCACCATCTCCTGTGGCATTAGCTGTCTGGGCTAGCTGGCCATCCAGCAAAAGCAAGATTACTATTGGAGTGGACAATGTAGAATCATGAATTGCCTGAGACAGCACAGCAAGCTTGTGTTCCATGAGCCACCCGTTCCTCTGGGGTCATGCATCAGCAGTCCTAGTAATCTGATGGAGCACAGATTGATGGAATGCTGTGAAATGCGAAAAAAAAACCTTTGAACACTGGTATCCACAGTCCTGGTGGCAGCAGTCTGAACTTCTATGGAAATAAGTTTGACTTTGCATGACTGTAGTTAGACCTTACATAATAACACGTTGACCTTATATTACATTATTTTGAGCTTCCATTGCGGTAATCAGACTTTTGGTGAAAGCTGCTTGCGCTACAGTGGAAAGTATCAGATGTTGCAGCTTGGTTGGACCAACAAGTGTATTTTTGGAGTTGATGACCAGTTCCACACTGAAAAGAATGGGCTGCAAGCTCAGTGCAAATCTTATGTCATGTTGGTGCCAGACTCCACTATGCTCCTTGCCTGACATTGGACAAAGGCTTTCAACAGGCAGTATTCCTCCACGCACCAAGCATTTTGACGTATCCATCTGTTGACTTCTATAGCTTGACCCATCAAAATCTCATCTGAGTCCTCTGGCTCTAACTATTGTTCACCCTTGTCCATCATCTGGCAAGCAGCTGCTTGCCCCTTTCTTGGCTGCAATATACTTGTGTGTTTCACCGTGTTCGCATCCTGCCTTTATGTTATGCTGTTAGATATGGACCGTGTTGGTATGAGTGCTGGTGGCTGCATGTATGAAATCAAGTTATGGTGCTGTCTCTCCATCATCATTGTTCTCTTGGACATCTTCGCTGCCTGAATAGATTGTAGGTCTTAGATATCTGAAAAGAAAAGGGGCATGGTTATGGCGAGGGGAAAGGGATAAGAAATACATACTTAACGCCATTTTCAACTTGTAAGCTGAAAGAGATTGTGAGATGAGGAGGAAATAGGATGTGAGAAGAATGATTAGGTACAAGGATGCTGCCAGCTTCAGTGGATTCAGCTCCACTGCCGTCCATATCCTCAGCAATGGTCCATCTAGTGATGACCAGTTTCAACTCCTCCATGGGAGTAAAACCTGCAGACATGCCTCTCCCATCTCTGGTTAGTTCATGCAGCCTCTGGTTAGGCACCATTTTCTGCTGAAAAGGCAGCGTATTTGTGAATGTCACGTGTTTAAATGATATGGCTCTTAAATTGAATAGCTGGTAATGTATGCAAGCTATGTGGTTGAAGTGAAGCACATGAATGTTTCATATTAAAAGTGTGGCTTCCATTGAATGGGAGATGAGTCCTAATTGATTGCTGATGAATGATGAGACGTGGCCTGTATTCAGCTGCTTTCTTAAATTAATCTCACTTTTTAAGCTCTGCTGCGAGGCCTTTGCATCACCTTCCTTCCATGACCTGTCCTCTTGATTTATGTGAGGTATTATTAACTTAAGATATCAAAGTTTTAATGCTTCTACACATGTTAAAAATCTCAATGGCAGGTCTCTGGCCGAACATAAACTATTTATCTATTTACATGTACAGAAAAGAACAAGCATTTTGTTCCCAACCAGATAAATGTATTCATGAGAAACTCAAAGCTTCCAAGTGCAGAATCTTACCATCTTAGTCTCTGGAGTAACCATGTTTAGATTTTAAACCCAAAACATCAACGTGCGGGCTTTGTGGTTACTCTTCCCTAGACAAAAACAATTAAGAGGTTGTTAGGATACCGACCCAGACCCCAGTTTATGTGAGGATACCGGAAGAGAAACCCAAAGCAATTTGCAATTTATAGAACTGTGAGGAAAGGATACTTCACCTCAGGAGTGATGACACTGACCAATAGGTATCTTGCATGTGAAAACAAACTTTAATTTAAACACAGAATTAATCATGTTAACATCAAAGAAACAACTTTACAATTAACAGTTAAACAGCTCTTAAATAAAAGGAAAAAACTTTAACTCACTATCTACACCTGCCACTATATATATTCAACAAAGCAACCCAATACAGTTCAAAGTCCACTCATAAGTAAAGTTAGTAACCAGGGTTACTTGCTGTTCTTTGTGCAGACCTTTGGAAAGAGACCCTGAAAATCCTACTGTCTTGTCAGACTCAAATCTTACAGCAAACTGCTGTTCAACTTAAAATTTTCTAGCAGACTGCAAAGCTGTAGACAGACCTAGTTACTCCCATTAATTACATCATCTGTATACCACTAAGATTATCATAGAATTTACAGTCCAGAAGGTGGCCATTCGGCCCATCGAGTCTGCACCGGCTCTTGGAAAGAGCACCCTACCCAAGGTCCACACCTCCACCCTATCCCCATAACTCAGTAACCCCACCCAACACTAAGGGCAATTTTGGACACTAAGGGCAATTTATCATGGCCAATCCACCTAACCTGCACATCATTGGACTGTGGGAGGAAACCGGAGCACCCGGAGGAAACCCACGCACACACGGGGAGGATGTGCAGACTCCGCACAGACAATGACCCAAACTTGAATCGAACCTGGGACCCTGGAGCTGTGAAGCAATTGTGCTATCCACAATGCTACCGTGCTTTTTCAACTTTAAGCACTATTCATTACTAAACACTACTGCTACACTATATGACACATATCTCATCATATTAATACATACAAATTTAAATACCAATATAGTCCATTTCAGTCTTTCTTTCCCAACTTTGAACATTCCATTCCTACATCTCAATGTCATGATAAAGCACCAGTATCATGTTCTCTCTTCCTGCGACATGTATCATTTCCAAGCTAAATGGTTGTAGCAATAAACTCCATCTAAACAGTCTTGCATTTCGATCTTCAAACTTCTCCAGAAACTTCAATAGATTATGAGCTGCTTAAACAATTGTCTTTGATGAATAGGCAACACAAATGTCAAAATGTTGCAACACCAATGCCAAATTCAATGGGCTGGATTCTTCGTAGCCCGACGGCGAAATCATGATCGTCAATTGGGCGGAGAATGGATTCTGACACTGGACTCGGGGCAGGCGGCAGTTTGTCACCATGCTCCGCCCCCTCCAAGCCGGCGTCATCACGGCACGCGCTGTTGCAGTGCCATTGGCCCACCCACGATGCTCGGCCCACAAGGGGGCGAGTTCCCAACGGTCCGGACCACGTGTGGTCCCAGCTCCTGAAAGCGAACAAACTCAGTTACCTGCAGCTACAGGACTTCCTATGCAAGGAAACCACAACGTTCCCCCAGATATCCGGACGCACCCTAGTGGACAGACTATTAGCTCAGGGCGAAATAGGGGAAGGTAAATGTGCCAAATTATATAGACGACTGTTACAAGAAGTAAGGGCCCCACTGGATGAAACAAGAGAAAGATGGGAGGAAGACTAGGCATGGAGATAGGTGGAGGACTATGAATAAAAGCTCTGCACAGGATAAACTCCACCTCCTCATGTGCAGGGCTGAGCCCAATGCAGTAAAAGTTGGAGCACAGGGTGCACCTGACCAGGACACGAATGAGTGGGTTCTTCTTGGAGATGGAGGATAAGTGCGCTCGGTGTCAGGAGGATCCGGCCAACCACACCCACATGATCTTGTCCTGCCCCAAACTCATCTAGACTACCTTCTTCGAGGCCATGTCCAAAGTGGTGAGGATGAAAATGGAGCTGTGCCCTTTAGTGACGGTCTTCGGGGTATCATAGCTTCCAGACCTCTTTGTGGGGAAAGGGGCTGATGTCCTGGCCTTCGCCTCTCTGCTCCCTGATTGCCTGGCGGAGACTCCTGCTGGGATGGAGGTCGGTAGCACCACCCAGGGCCTCAGACTGGCTCGCCCACCTAGCGGAGTTCCTAAAACTAGAAAAAATTTAATTTGTTATCGGGATCAAAGGAAGGGCTACAATTCACCAGCCTCTTTGAAGACCTGTTCGTCACCAGAAACTGGGAGGTTAGGGGGGAATAATCAGAGAAGGAGGGGTGGGGGAGGAGGGAACACCCACACCACAGAAGGGACAAGGTGAAATCTTCACACTACACCGGGGGATACGCGTGCCCACAAATGGCAACACAGCAATACTGCCATACAAAGGGTATAACAGCCCTACCAGATCTCATTTCCTGTTTTGCTTCTTCCTGGGGTGCGGTACTCGGTGGGTATTGTTATGGGCCAGGGTTTAGAAAACCCCAAAGTATATCAAAGAGTTCACCTGACCTACAACTGTTTATTGATTTTGGTTACGATGAGCACATGGGCCTGCCTTTCAGGTGTTATTCAACAGAGGCCTTAAGCAAGCTTTATTCTACAAAT
Source organism: Scyliorhinus torazame (assembly GCF_047496885.1). Classification (NCBI taxonomy): domain Eukaryota; kingdom Metazoa; phylum Chordata; class Chondrichthyes; order Carcharhiniformes; family Scyliorhinidae; genus Scyliorhinus; species Scyliorhinus torazame. The sequence continues at coordinate 100,358,062 of NC_092716.1, read as the reverse complement.
TTAGTTAACATTTTATAAACACACACAGTAAGCATTTTTATCAACTACAAACATAAATACCCCACACAGCTACAGTAATCTATGTGTCACCCTTAATAAATTTCCCTCTTTCAGCTGTTCCAATTTAATAACGAGATCCGATAAACCAGAAAACCCTTTTCAAAGGTGTGGCCCAGCACACGGCACTCAAGACCTGGTTTGGGTGCTCGTGTGTCCTTTCCAAAACAGCAAGTTTGAATTCTTTCCAGAAAACAATTATTTCTTTTCAAATTATCAAGCAGCCTGGAAACAGCTTTTAAAATCCAGATAGAAAAAAACCTTCTTTCAACCTGTGCAGAACAAAACCAATTCAAAATCAAAGCAAAAGCAAAACCAGCTCCCAGAGCCACAGCCCAGCTCCACCCACACAATGACATAATTGAAGCCATGTGATAAGACATAAACATTTCTTAAAGGGAAACTCCCATGACAGTATCCGCCGTCTCAGCCTACAAAAGGGCAAATCTGACTATATCTTTACCATGCTGGTTACTACAATGTAAATAGACCATATAACAGTACAGCACAGCACAGGCCCTTCGGCCACGATGGTTTAGCTCAGCGAGCTAGACAGCTGGTTTGTGATGCAGAAAAGGCCAGCAGCGCGGGTTCAATTTCCGTACCAGCTTACCCGAACAGTCGCCGAAATGTGGCGACTCGGGGCTTTTCACAGTAACTTCATACATATGACAATAAAGGGTTATTATTGTTATGGTGTGCCGACCATTTATCCTAATCTAAGATCAACCTAACCTACACCCTTTCAATTTACTGCTGTCCATGTGCCTATCCAAGAGTCGCTTAAATGTCCCTAATGACTCTGACTCCACCACCTCTGCTGGCAGTGCATTCCACTCACCCATCACTCTTTGTGTAAAGAACCGACCTCTGACATCTCCCCTATACCTTCCTCCAATCACCTTCAAATTATGTCCCCTCGTGACAGACATTTCTGCCCTGGGGAAAAGTCTCTGGCTATCCACTCTATCCATGCCTCTCATCACCTTGTACACCTCCATCAAGTCATCTCTCTTCCTTCTTCCCTCCAGTGAGAAAAGCCCCAGCTCCCTCAACCTTTCTTAATAAGACATGCCCTCCAGTCCAGGCAGCATCCTGGTAAATCTCCTCTGCACCTTCTCCAAAGCATTCACATCCTTCCTATAATGAGGTGACCAGAATTGGACACAAGATTCCAAGTGTGGTCTAACCATGGTTTTATAAAGCTGCAGCAAAACCTTGCGGCTCTTAAACTCAATCCCCCTGTTAATGAAAGCCAACATGCCATACGACGTCTTAACAACCCTACCAACCTGGGTGGCAATTTTGAGGGATCTATGTACGTGGATCCCAAGATCCCTCTGTTCCTCCACACTTCCAAGAATTCTGCCTTTAACCCTGTATCCAGCATTCAAATTCAACCTTCCAAAATGAATCACTTCACATTTATCTAGGTTGATCTCCATCTGCCACTTCTCAGCCCAGCTCTGCATCCTGTCAATGTCCTGTTGTAACCTGCAACAGCCCTCGGCACTATCTGCAACTCCACCAACCTCCGTGTCATCGGCAAACTTACTAACCCACCCTTCCACTTCCTCACCAAGTCATTTATAAAAACCACAAAAAGCAGAGGTCCCAGAACTGTAACAAAAAGGGTTTCCTTTACTCCACAACAGGCTGGTATTGGGTGTCACAGATAACTGTGGGTGTCTCTCTCCTGCAGGTGTTAAAAACCAGACCCAGAAGTGTCGCACTGGGACAGCTTTGCAAGGGAGAGGGGGAAAGTCTCACTGTTAATACCTAACCAGTGAGGTTGTCCTTATGCCACAGCAGTTACCTTGACTGCCACCTACGCCTGTGTGAGTCTCTCTGCTGTGATGGTGAAATGTCACCCGGAAGCGCCCCACTCGTGCAACTTCACAAGAGAGAGCGAAAGAGGGACCACTGTTTATTCCTGACCAGTAGCCTCTCTTGAGTGAGCGTGTTCGAAGCGCTCAGGTTCCCTTTTCCGATCCTTGACTACGGAATTATGTCCTGGCAATTATTGTGACTTGACCAGAGCGGACAGTGAAAGGAAGGTGAGAACCACAAGAATGGTAGTTTTGTGGTGAATGTATTATACCAATAATCCACCATTGTATCAGTACCAAGCTTTGCCTTTGTATTTGTATCTATGCTATGCTGTTGCCCTTGTGGGCTCCACCTATGGGCCATTGTATGGCATCATCCATAGGGGAACATATTGGGACATGTATGGGCTCCGCCCATGGCTCCTCCCCTTGAGGGGGGTATAAAGAGCAGTCGACCTGTAGGCGCACAGTATTGTATCTGTCGCAGGCAGGCACTGTTCTAAGTTGATTAAAGCCACGGTTTACTTTTACTCTTATCTCGAGTGAATTGATGGTCGCATCAATTTAATCAACTTAAACGCAACATTGGAATCGGCCCTCAAACCCGACGGACTGGAACTCGATCCGCAGGCCGTGGAGGTGAAAGAAATTTTTTCGCACTGGCTTTGATGCTTCAAAGCTTATCTCGCAGCCACCTCCACGCCTTCCGTCACGACGAACAGAAGCTGAGCCTCCTCCACGCACAGGTGAGCCATCGAATCTCTGTTTAACTCGACGAGGCCTCCTCTTACACAGATGCCCTCGCGATGCTCGAACGGCTCTATGTACTGCCCGTGAACGAGGTCTACCCGCAACACATCCTCACCACTCGCTGCCAGCGTCCCAGGGAGTCGCTAGATGACTACCTACGTGACCTCAAAGCCCTCGCATGCAACTACAATTACCAGGCCATTACGGCCACTCAGCATATGGAACTCGCCATCCGAGATGTCTACGTGGCGGGAGTCCGGTCTAATTACGTGAGACAGCGCCTACTCGAAAAGGGGGCCCTGGACCTGGATGAGACGGTAAAGTTAGCCTCCTCTCTGGAAGTAGCGTTCGAGAGCCTTACCGCATTCCCGGCTGACCACGCGACCCCCTTGTGGAACCCCGACCACAGACTACCCCAGGCCTGTGCCACGCGGCCGCCTGCCCATCATGGGGGGGCTACCCTGCTATTTCTGCGGCCAGTCCCAACACCCCCGGCAGCACTGCCCGGCCCGCAATGCGAATTGCAGCAGCTGCGGGAGAAAAGGACATTTCGCCAAAGTCTGCCTGGTCAGGTCTAAGAACTCTTAACTCACAGGCCCGATCCTCAGACTTTCAGGCCCGCAAACCCCGCAGCGTGGCAGCGGGTCTGCCGACTCCGCCCCCCTCATCAGCCTCGTGCTATCAGTGGGAGCAGCCATCTTCCAGTCCTCACAGCACGTGCGACTCACGGGGGCCGCCATCTTGGCCATCCTCCCCCACGCGGCCAGCCACATGTGATCCATGGGGGCCGCCATCTTGGACACCATTTTCCTCGCCGCCTGACACGCTCGACCAACAGGGGCCGCCATCTTGACTGCCATCTGCTACGCCGCTTGACGCGTACGATCAACATGGGCAGCCATCGCGGAGCCGCCCCAGCACCCCCGACCACGCTGGGTACCCGCAACTCAGCGCGGTCACCCTGGACCAGTTGTGACCCAAGCACCTCCGGAGCTCCATGATAACCGTCCGGGTTAACGAGCACAAGACGCCTTGCCTCTTCGACTCCGGGAGCACAGAGAGATTCATTCACCCAGACATGGTAAGACGCTGCTCGTTCCCAATATTCCCGACGCAACAAACCATATCCCTCGCCTCTGGGTCGCACTCGGTGCAAATCCAAGGGTGCACTACCGCAACCCTAGCAATACAGGGTGCCGAGTACGCAAACTTTAAATTATATGTGCTCCTAGACCTCTGTGCTCCTCTCCTATTGGGACTCAATTTCCAATGCAACCTCAGGAGCCTAACCCTGAAGTTCGGGGGGCCCCTGCCCCCACTCAGCATATGCAGCTTCACGACCCTAAAAGTCGACCCTCCCTCACTCTTCGCAAACCTCACCGCCGACTGCAAACCAGTCGCCACCAGAAGCAGGCGGTATAGCATGCAGGACAGGACTTTGATCAGGTCCGAGGTCCAGCATCTCTTGCGGGAGGGAGTCATCGAGGCCAGCAATACCCCCTGGAGAGCTCAGGTGGTGGTCGTCAAGAACGGGGAAAAGTTCCGGATGGTTGTTGATTACAGCCAAACCATAAACCAGTACACGCAACTCGATGCGTACCCCCTTCCCCGGATTGCAGACATGGTAAACCAGATCGCACACTACCGTGAGTTCTCCACGCTGGATATGAAGGCTGCATACCACCAGCTCCCAATCCGCCCAGAGGACCGCCACTACACAGCTTTTGAGGCAGACGGCCGCCTTGTCCGCTTCCTCCGGGTCCCCTTTGGCGTCACGAACGGGGTTTCGGTGTTCCAAAGAACAATGGACCAAACGGTGGACCGGTACGGGCTGCGGGCCACATTTCCGTATTTGGACAATGTCACCATGCAGCGGGGCAAAATCAAGAACGATAAGATTTTGAGGTGGAGGATCGAACTCTCCACCTGTAACTATGATATAGTATATTGTCCTGGGAAGCTCAACGAGCCCCCAGATGCCCTGTCCCGTGGCGCATGTGCCAGCGTGCAAGATGACCGACTATGGGCTATCCACGATGACCTCTGCCACCCGGGGGTCACCCGGCTTATCCACTATATCAAGGTCCACAACCTGCCCTACTCCACCGAGGAGGTCAGAGCCATGACCAGGGACTGCCAGATCTGTGCGGAGTGTAAACCACACTTTTATCGAACTGCGTCAGTACCTGCTCAGTAAGAGCATTGCCTCGAGCAGGACTACCAGTTATAACCCCAGGGGAAACGGGCAGGTGGAGAGGGAGAATGCGACGGTCTGGAAGACTGTCCTACTAACCCTGCAGTCCAGGAATCTCCCAATTTCTCACTGGCAGGAGGTCCTCCCCGATGCGCTCCACTCTATTAGGTCCCTACTTTGCACGGCTACAAACGAGACCCCTCATGACCGCCTATTTGTTTTCCCTAGGAGATCCACCTCAGGGGCCTCGCTTCCGTCCTGGCTGAAGCCTACTCAATCCTACTCAGAAAACACGTCAGGAGCCATAAGGCTGATCCTCTGGTAGAGAGGGTCCAGCTCCTACACTCAATCCCCAGTACGCTTATATCGAACACCCCGATGGCTGACAAGATATGGTCTCCCTCCGGGACCTGGCGCCTGCAGGTTCCACCACCACTACCACCACCACCGCCCCTCCACTATATCCCGCCCAACCTACCATGATCAGTGCTCCCGCCCATTTATGGCTCCCGCCCGCCATTACCCCTTCACCGATCCACAGGAATGAAGCTCCAGAAGAGATGCTCCCGGAGTCCACGTGTGTATCCGTACCGGCGCGCCCACTACCGATGCCAGCACAGACGAGCTCAACACCCGGGCCAGCACCGACGCCAGAGCTTTGGCGATCACAGCGCACAATCCGTGCGCCGGACCGGCTGAACTTATGAACCTGTCACCCCCGCCGGACTTCATTTTTTTAAACAGGGGGTGAATGTGGTGAATGTATTATACCAATAATGCAGCATTGTATCAGTACCATGCTTTGCCTTTGTATTTGTATCTATGCTATGCTGTTGTGGGCTCCACCTATGGGCCATTGTATGGCATTATCCATAGGGGAACATGTTGGGACACGTATGGGCTCCACCCATGGCTCCTCCCCTTGAGGGGGGTATAAAGAGCAGTCGACCTGTAGGCGGCGCACAGTATTGTATCTGTCACAGGCAGGCACTGTTCTAAGTTGATTAAATCCACGGTTTACTTTTACTCTTGTCTCGAGTGAATTGATGGTCACATCAAGTTTTAAAATAATTGATTTATTCAAGAGAAATTAAGTCTTCTGCAATTCAGATTAACCCACACACACAAATACCGATTATGAAATACTATGTGTAAAACAAGAGACTAAACGGCACATCGAAAATTCTTACAGTTTACACAAATTTACTTTCGCGACGCAAACACAGATACATTCATTCGCCCACCCCAAACCTCAACAAGCTATACTAATTGGGAGTTTTCTGTGAGCTGGAGGAATATACTCACCGCTCCAGGGACATGATAGTTAAAAAAACGTTGACACTGATTTCTTTAGATCGTCTTCCAAACTGGCTGGTCCTTGCGGCTGTTGCTCCTTCAGTTCTCGTGGTCTCTTTTTAGCCAGGCGAAGCGTGTGTCAGGCAAGAGAGTAGGGTTTCTTTCAGGAGAGTAGAGTTCTTGCAGGGCAGTAGAGTTCTTGCAGGGCAGTAGAGTTCTTGCAGGGCAGTAGAGTTCTTGCAGGGCAGTAGAGTTCTTGCAGGGCAGTAGAGTTCCTCAGACTTGCCTTTTTTAGGGCAAAAACCCTGAATGGGTCAAAAATTGACCCTCCCACAGGTGAGTTCCAGGACAAAGGAAGCCTTTCTGATTCTTTACAGAATGGAAGTGATCAAGTTCCCCAATCACAAGGTGTCATAATGTAATTTGATTTTAATCAGTGTAAAAAGCTTGCAATGTCTCTGGTTTCTGCTGGTCTCTTGACAATGGTCGCTTTAGACAACTTTAATCGTTATCTCATTAAGGTATTGTGCTTCCGTCTGGCCAGGACAAAAGTGATTCGCATTTCAACTGCCCCTGGCTCTTGACAATGGTCACTGGAGTTAACTTTAATTGTTATCCCATTAAGATATTTTGAGTCTTTCTGGCCGGGGCCTCAAATGATTTGCATTTCAACTGCCCGGGTCTCTGAATGAGATTGGACTGTTTCATGATTCATGGCCTGTTTGTCTTGATTCCAACATGTCCAGTTTATTTTGGTCCTAGATGAGTTTGCTACAACTTACAGAACAGATCCCTGCGGGACACCACTGGTCACCGATCTCCAGGTGGAATACTTTCCATCCACGACCACTCGCTATCTTCTTTCAGCCAGCTAATTCTGTATCCAGACATCCAAATTTCCCTGTATCCCATGCCTCCTAACTTTCTGAATGAGTCTACCATGGGGAACCTTATCAAATGCCTAACTGAAATCTATATACACCACATCCACTGCCCGACCTTCATCAATGTGTCTCGTCACATCCTCAAAGAATTCAATGAGGCTTGTGAGGCATGACCTGCCCTTCACAAAGCCATACTGACTATCTTTAATCAAACTATGTTTTTCTAAATAATCATAAATCCTATCTCTCAGAATCCTTTCCATAATTTTGCTCATCACAGACGTAAGACTGACCGGTCTGTAATTCCCAGGGAGTTCCCTATTCCCTTTCTTGAACAGGGGAACAACATTCGCCTCCCTCCAATCACCCGGTACTACTCCAGTGGAGTGTGAGACGCAAAGATCATCGCCAACGGCGCAGCAATCACCTCCCTCGCTTCCCGTGGTAACCTTGGGTATATCCCGTCAGGCCCAGGGGACTTATCTATCCTGATGCTTTTCAAAATTTCCAGCACACCCTCCTTCTTAATACCAACCTATTTGAGTCTGTTAACCTGGTTCACAGTGTTCTCATGAGCAACAAGGTCCCTCTCTCTTGTGAATACTGAAGCAAAATATTCATTTAGGGCCTCCCCTATCTCCTAAGACTCTAGGCACAATTTCCCTCCTCTATCCCTTATCGGCCCGACTCTCACTCTGGTCATCCTCTTCTTTCTCACGTAAGTATAGAATGCCTTGGGGTTTTCCCTAATCCTTCCCGCCTTTTGTAAGGGCCACGAAGAATCCAGCACGGGAGTTAAGGATACAAAGTAATAACATTTATTTACAATAACATATATATATAACAGCAGCAGCAACTTCCCTTGCTGCACACTCCTTCCTGCTGGTTCCTGAACTGGCCAGCTTTATTTATACTAGGAGTTTACTAATGGTTTCTCCGCCCCCCTCATTGGGGAAGCTCATACTCCCACAGGATTGTGGGAGTGTCATTAGTCCCCAGCCAATGGTAAGTAGGCAGGTTATAACACCGCCAGAACTTTTTCATGGCCCCTTCTAGCCCTCCTAAGTCCAATTTTGAGTTATTTCCTGGCTATCTTGTAACCCTCTAGAGCAGTGCCAGATCCTTGCTTCCTCAACCTTAAATAAGCTTCCTTCTTCCTCTTGACTAGAAGCTCCAATTCTCTTGTCATCCAAGGCTCCTTCACCTTACCATTCCTTCCCCGTCTCAGTGGGACAAAACTATCCAACACTCGCAGCAAGTGCGCCTTAAACAACCCCACAATACTGTTGTGCATTTCTCCAAGAACAACTGTTCCCACTTTATGCTCCCCAGCTCCTGTCTAATAGCAGTATAATTTCCCCCTCCCCCAATTAAATACCTTCCTATACTGTCTGTTCCTATCCCTCTCCATGACTATGGTAAAGGTCAAGGAGTTGTGGTCACTGTCACCGAAATGCTCTCCCACCGAGACATCTGACACCTGTCCTGGTTCGTTGCCAAGCACCAAATCCAATATGGCCTCCCCCTAGTCAGCCTATCTACATATTGAGTCAGGAATACTTCCTGTACACACCTCACAAAATCTGCTCCATCCAAACCATTTGCAGTCAATATTAGGGAAGTTGAAGTCACCCATGACAACAACTCTGTTACTTCTGCACCTTTCCAAGATCTGCCGCCCAATCTGTTTCTCTATCTCTCTGCTGTTATTGGGGGGTCTATAGAAAATTCCCAATAAAGTGACTGCTCCTTTCTTGTTTCCGACTTCCACCCATACTGACTCAGTAGACAAACCCTCCTCGAATACCTCTTTTTCTGCAGCTGTGATGCACTCCCTAATTAACAGTGCTACTTCCCCTCCTCTTTTACCTCCCTCCTTATTCTTCTTAAAACATCTAAACCCTGGAACATCTAACAACCATTCCTGCCCCTGTGAAATCCATGTCTCCATAATGGCCACAACATCTTAGTTCCACGTACTCATCCATGCTCTAAGTTCATCTCCCTTATTCCTGACACTCCTTGCAAGACACACTTTAACCCATTCCACTGAGTGCAACTTTGCCTTATCAACTGTCTATCCTTCCTCACAGACTCGCTGCATACTATTTCTCCCTGTTCAACAGCTTTCCTATCCTCTGATCCATAGCTCTGGTTCCCATCCCCTGCCAAACTAGTTTAAACATTCCCAAAGAGCTCTAGCAAACCTCCAACCCAGGATATTGGTGCCCCTCCAGTTTAGGTGCAACGCATTCTTCATGTACAGGTCCCACCTTTCCCAAAAGGTATCCCAATGATCCACATATCTGAAGCCTTCCCTCCTGCACCAGCCCTGTAGCCACATGCACATGTTCAGCTGCACTCGTTCTCTGTTCCTTGCCTCACTTGCACGTGGCACCAGTAGCAATCCTGAGACTACTACTCTGCTTGTCCTGCTCTTTAGCTTCCAACCTAACTCCCTAAAATCACTTTTTAGATCCTCATCCCTTTTCTTAGCTATGTCGTTGGTGCCTATGTGCACCACAACTTCTGGTTGCTCCCCCTCCCCCTTACGAATCCTGTAGACCCGATCTGAGACATCCCTGACCCTGGCACCCGGGAGGCAACATACCTTCCGGGAGTCTCATTCGCAACCACAGAATCTCCTATCTGTTCCCCTAACTATTGAGTCTCCTATCATTATTGCTTTTCTATTCTCCCCTCTTCCCTTCTGAGCCACAGAGCCAGGCTCAGTGCCAGAAACCTGGCTGCTAGGGCCTTCCCCCAGTAGGTCAACCCCCTCCCCCCGCCCCCCCCCCCCCCCCCCCCCCCCAACAGCATCCAAAACGGTATACTTGTTTTGTAGGGGAACGGACATGGTGGATCCCTGCACTGTCTGCCCTGCACCTTGGCTGTGGCTATCTCCCTGTAACTCCTCTCTATCACCCCCTCTGCCTCCTGGATGATCCGAAGTTCATCCAGCTCCAGTTCCCTAACGTGGGCTCTGAGAGGCTGGAGTTGCAGGCTGCACTTCCTGCAGGTGTAGTCAGTGGGGACACCAGTAGTGTCCCTCACCACCCACATCCTACAGGAGGAGCATACAACTGCCTTAGCCCCCATCCCCTCTGATCTGAAATCCCAAAAGAGATCTAAAAGGAAAAAAAAAGATTAAACACCCGTTAGGCCCTTAAAAAATACACTGCTGCTCCTCTTTCAAGTGAACCCTCTAAAATTGGTGATTCCGCTAAATGATACAAAGATAGCTTGCTGCCACAAAAAAACAAAAACAAAAACAAAAAACAACAACTCTTACCTCACAGAATGTAACTGCCCTGTGAACCAACTGGAACTCCGCCCTCCGACTCTGCTCCCAATCAGCTGTACTCTCTGTAAATGCCCAGCTCCCTTCACGCTCTGAGGAAATGTAGGAAATGAAATGAAAGGAGAACCTTGCTCCCTCTTCACCTAACTCCCTCAGTCACCAAACTCTCACTATAGCACTCTAATGCACCCAAATTCAGCACTCAATGCAAACAAAGTCAGCACTGTAAGATGAATCACCTTTATACTGTCTGAGTCTACCCTCTGAAAACTGGCCTAATCCAATTAACTAATTAAGCTGCAGCTGCAAGTAGAGCCTCTGTTTAAAGCTGGTTTAAAACTCACCTTCTTCTAACCCAATCGCAACTTTTAAGTTAATTTACTAAATAAAAGAAAGACTAGACATTAGATAAAAATGAACCCTTAATATTCCTCAGTCACCAAACTCTCACGATAGTACTTTGATGCACCCAAATTCAGTGCAAACGGAGACCACTTGCCTCTTTTTCGTATTTTATTAACGCAAGTGTAAATTTCAATCACATTCCTGCTATGTATAGTAAAATGGTGTAAGTTATTTACAACTTCTGTTATGCTTGACGCAACTGTGCAATTGAATTATATGTACATTAGATGCTTGTCATTAACAAAAAACTTCAATACAAACATTTTTTTAAAAAACTGTTTTGTGATAACTGAACCTTAGCCGCCCTATCTTTAGTTCTTGATTTCTCCTCCAACTGTCTCAACCTGTGACTTTGTGATTTGTCACCACACAATCTGGAAACACTCCAGGATATGCTTCTTACAACCTCAGTTGTTTGACTTTCCACTGGCTTTTCAACCCAGTAGGCATCACTGCCAACTGTATAATTACCCAGGATAAACTGCACCCCTGAAAAAGGTAATTCCTCTATTATTCCTACCACCACTTCACACATGAGTCTCTAACTTTACCGTATACAATGGAACACTGCTCATTTCACCTGTAATCCCACATATTACCACCTTTTCTGGCAATATTCCTTCTGAACTATACATCTCCATATCTCTCACCATTAAAAATTGACTTACATAGACACATAGTAAATAGGAGCAGGAGGATGCCATTCAGCCCTTCAAGCCTGCTCCGCCATTCATTATGATCATGGCTGATCATCCAACTCAATTCCCTAATGCTGCTTTCACCCTAAGTTCTATATCTATTTCCCTCTTGAAAACATATAGGGCGGGATTCTCCGTTGGCCAATGTGGAAATCAGGAAACACGACTGGGCGGAGAATCAGTTCCGACAGCAAAATCGCGGCGGACACTGATTTGACGGCAAATCGCAATTCTCCATCAGCTCGGCAGTGGCGTCAATGCATTCTGGAATGCATGCATAGTAAACAACGTTTGCATATCATTAGGGGGCATGACCCGGTATTCTCCGGGGCCTCCGAAATTCTCTGCCTCCGATGGGCCGAGTTCCCGATGGGTTCACTTGTGCTTTTAAAAACGGTAAAACCGGCGTGATGGCTGCTGAGGGAGAGAGAGAGAAGATAGGACATGGAGAGGAGCGACTGCGGGCTGCCGGGCCGATCACTGGCTCGACTGGCTGGGTTGGGGGCTCTGCCAGGGTGGGGGAGGGGCTGAACAGGCCAAGTGGCTGGGGTGACCCCCCACGGGACTGGGGCGGTGACCACGCACGAACCGCTATTACCGCAGCCTGCAAAGCAGCCATTTTGCGGAGCACCCCACTAAGTACCCAACCTGGTTCTGCAGAGTGAAAGTGACCGTATGCCCCCCCCCCCTCTCCGCCCCACAGCTAATCCAGGGCAACACCCACAGTAGCCGCGAGGGGGGCCACAGTGCCTATTACTGGCAGGGGCAGTGCCAGCCAATGGTACCTCTGGCATCAGGGACGGGTGCTAGGGACAGAGGCCCCCATGTGCTGGCCACCGACGGGGCCGCCAGGGGTGCGGGGATGAGGGAAGGACATACAGGGGCAGAGACCGCAGTGCCAAACAGGGCCACAGTGTATCCCAGTGGACCTGATTGGGCACAGGGGTACGCCTCAAGCCAACATGTCGGCCTTTCACCCCCTGCAGATAATGGATATTGGAATTTAACTAGCAACAGTGGCCTTCCTGCTAGTCGCTGCAGCCCTGGGGAATGCCCTGCGGCAGTACGAGCTGGAGCTGCTTGAGGAGGAGGAGGAAGCTGTGGCAGTGGAGCGGGCAGCAGAGGGGCAAGTGTCTGCTGCCCAGGTTGGAGAGCTGGCTGCCCAACAGGCCAAGGAGGAGGTGCCAAGGGAGGTGCTGCAAGAGGCGTGTGTACCAGCACCGCCTGTCATTCGAGAACCTGCTGGACCGGGCATGCCGTCGGAGACTCTGACTGCGCAGACAAAATCAGTGCGACATATCTGCCAGATGATGGCACATCTGGCACCGGGGATATGGGGGAGGACACCCACTCCCAGTGGCCATCAAGGTGATGGTCGCCCTGAACTTATACGCAATGGGGTCCTTCCAGGCGCCAAGTGGGGAGCTGTCCAGGATCTCACAAACCTCGGTACACAGGCGCATCTGTGCCGTCACGGAGACCCAATGTGCTCAGGCATCCCAGTACATCCACTTCAATATGGACCAAGCCCACCCGGATGCCCCGGGTCTAGGAGGTGATTCACAGGATGCATGTCCCCCTGCAAGCATAGATTGAATTTACAGTGCAGAAGGAGGCCATTCGGCCCATCGAGTCTGCACCGGCTCTTGGAAAAAGCACCCTATCCAAGGTCCACACCTCCACCCTATCCCCATAACCCAGTAACCCCACCCAACACTAAGGGCAATTTTGAACACTAAGGGAAATTTAGCATGGCCAATCCACCTAACCTGCACAGCTTTGGACTGTGGGAGGAAACCGGAGCACCCGGAGGAAACCCACGCACACACGGGGAGAACGTGCAGCCTCCGCACAGACAGTGACCCAAGCCGGGAATCGAACCTGGGACCCTGGAGCTGTGAAGCAATAGTGCTAACCACCATGCTACCGTGCTGCCCCTGCAGCTGCGGATAACAGGCCACTCAACACAAACCAAAAAGGGTACCACTCAATGAACATGCAGCTGATATGTGACCATCAGGGCATCATACACCTCTGTGCCCGGTACCCGGGCAGTGAGCACGATGCCTTCATCCTGTCACACTCGATGATTCCTGACATGTTCGAGACGCCCTCCCCCGGCTGGGGGAGACCTGCTACAACAAAGCCCATGCAGCAACCAGGAGCGTGATTGAACAGTGCTTCGGCCTCCTGAAGATGCATTTCAGGTGCCTGGACCGCTCTGGAGATGCCCTCCAGTATGATGCTAAGAGGGTCGCCCACATTGTGGTGGCCGGCTGCGTCCTCCACAACATCGCACAGCAGAATGCCAGGCCTCGTCCGATGAAGAGGATGTAGGGAGGGGGAGGACATGAAGCCCAGGCAGGCACGGGAAGTCGCGCGACGTGCGCACCAGGGCCAGCGCACACGGGACGCTCTGATCACCTCCAGGTTCACCGATTGGGGAATGGGGTGATAGCCAGGGGCACGGACACCGCATCCCAACCCTACACTCCCAACCCTACACACCTTCCCCCAGCCACCCCTGCCTGCAACTCCCTCCATGATACATACCTGTCGTACTACGGGATGGGGACCCTGGGTTGGGTAACATCAGGTCTGGTCGTTGGGATGGAGGGTGATGACAACCCGCTTTGCGATGAGCTCTGGTGCTTCTCATCTATGACGACGACTGACACCTGCCCACGATAGTACTTTCCACCTGGGATATTCCTGCATGCAATCTGGTCATTCCATCACACGGTCCCATTGGATCCTGGGTTGGCGGTGGTCGGGAGTTCCACCCATCCCCCCACCCCCGATCCCCGCACGGTAACACAGTGCCAGGGTCCCAGGTTCAATTCCAGACTTGGGTCACTGTCTGTGCGGAGTCTGCACATTCTTCCTGTGACTACGTGGGTTTCCTCTGGGTGTTCCGGTTTCCTTCCACAAGTCCAGAATGACGTGTTGTTAGGTACGTTGGACATTCTGAATTCTCCCTCCATGTACCCGAACAGGCGCCAGAATGTGGTGACGAGGAGCTTTTCACAGTAACTTCATTGCAGAGTTAATGTAAGCCTACACCGACCACAGTAGTCCACCCCTCACACCAATCAGACAGAGCACCGAGGCAGGTTGTAACGATGGAAACGAGGTGTTTAATGTGAACGAATATATACATACAAATTTGTGCCTTAGCCCTTATAACTAAACTGTGCCTGCACCTGTGCCAATGTAACTAGTGTCTAACTTCCTGGCCTTACGGGTGATCCCCAGACGGTACAGCAGTAGTGGAGGCAGCCTGTGATATCTGCCCTGCAACCTTGGGTCCCTGCTGGTGGGCTTCTTCTGGGGCGACCGGGCCTGGATGGGTCCGGCTGCTTCTCGGGTGTCCTGGGTAGCATGGTGCTGCCCCGTTCTGCCCACTGCCCACCAGATGCACCAAGTACAGGAGGTGGTGCATCCGAGGTGCTCCAGTGTTCCAGCACCTCCCCTGCAGGAGTCACCAGCACGGGCCCCATCACGTCCCCCTCCCTCGGGGTCCTCAATGGCCCCCAAACTACTCCATGGGATGAGGGTGCGAGGAAATCTATCCCCTGAGGCTTCGCTGCCACCTGGCACTGCCAGTCCTGGAGACCCGCTCTGATCCCGACCAGGCCGGGGTACAAGGTCATCCGCCGCTCCTCCACCACTTCCAAGAGGGTCTCCAACTCAGCATCGGTAAGCCTCAGGGCTGCTCTCCTCGCTGCCATCTTGGTGGCTGGAATAATGTGTTTGGGGAGTGAAGTGTGTATATGCGGCTGCAGCTTGTCAGCTTTTGAGTGTGAATCGTGAATCCGGCACTGTTTCCCATTAGAATCAATTGTGTTCCACCTGGCGCCTGGCCTGGCACCGTAGCAGTAGCGGAAACGGTCCAAGTGTGGCGCCAGTTTTTCTGTCGTGAAAGTCCACAAATTCTGTGTTGCCATCAACACTTAGGGGGTATTCCGGTCGACGACGCCGAAATCGCGTCCACAATCGGCCAGAGAATCCCCTTTTGCGCCGAAATCAGGGGCAGCGCCGCTTTTATGATGCTCCGCCACCTTGAAAACCAAATACGCCGCACGACATATGGACGACCTCAGGACGTCACCTGAGGCCCTCCCCCGATGCTCCGCCCCCAATGGGCCAAGTTCCCGATGCCTTGGGTCACTCATGCTATTTTATTTTGTGAACCCAGCGTGGCGGCTGCGGACTGAGTCCAGCGTCGCCACAGTCGGGGGGGTGGAGCCGTACCCGCGGGCAGGGGGGAGCTTTAGCGGGGGCTGGGGGCACTGGTGGAGGATGGTCCGGTATGTGGCAGGTCGGGGGCTCTACGCTGCGTGCCTGCTATTCCCCCCACCAGATGGAGGATCGGTGCAGCTTTTGCCCCGTTTTTTCTGGTGGAAAACGCCACTGTTCCCACACCGGCATCAGCACTTAGTCTTCAAATCGGAGAATCCAGCTCTTAGTTTCAGAAATGGAGAATCCCGGCCACAATGTTTTGGGCTCAACTACTTCCTGTGGTAATGAATTCCACAGGCTCACCCCTCTCTGGGTGAACAGATCTCTTCTCATCTCTGTCCTAAATGGCCTACTCCGTATCCTCAGAATGTGACCCCTGGTTTTGGACACCCCCGCCATTGGGAACATCCTTCCTGCATCTACCCTGTCTAGCTAGTCCTGTTAGAATTTTATAGCTTTCTGTGAGATCCCCCTCATTTTTCTGAACTCCAACGAATACAATCCTAACCAAATCAATCTCTCCTCATACGTCAGTCCTGCTATACCAATAATCTGTCTGGTAAACCTATGCTGCACTCCCTCTAGGGCAAGAACATGCTTCCTCAGATAAGGGGACCAAAACTGCACACACTATTCCAGATGTGGCCTCACCATGGCCCTGTATAATTGCAACAAAGTGAGGTCGCCAATTGGATGCAAAATTGGCTTGGCGATCGAAGCCAAAGGGTGGTTGTTTTTCAAACTGGAGGCCTGTGACCAGCGGTGTGCTGAAGGGATCGGTGCTGGATCCACTGTTATTTGTTATATATGTTAATAATTTGGATGAAAATGTAGGAAACATGGTTAGTAGGTTTGCAGATGTCACCAAAATTGGGGACATAGTGGATAGTGAAGGTTATATAAGATTGCAACAGGATCTTGACCAATTGGGCCAGTGGGCCAATGAATGGCAGATTAAGTTTAATTTGGATAAATGTAATGTGATGCATTTTGGTAGATCAAATCAGGGCAGGACCTACTCAGTTAATGGTAGTGAAATGGGGAGAGTTACAGAACAAAGAGATCTAAGGGTACAGATTCATAGCGCCTTGAAAGTGGAGTCACAGGTGGACAGGGTGATGAAGAAGGCATTCAGCATGCTAGGTTTCTTTGGTCAGAATATTGAATACAAGAGTTGGTATGTCTTGTTGAAGTTGTACAAGACATTGGTAAGACTACACATGGAATAGTGTGTTCAGTTCTGGTCACCCTATTATAGAAAGGATATTATTAAACTAGAAAGAGTGCAGAAAAGATTTACTAGGATGCTACCGGGATTTGATGGTTTGAGTTATAAGGAGAGGCTGGATAGACTGGGACTTTTTTCCCTGGAACTTAAGAGGCTTAGGGCTGATCTTATAGAGGTCTGTAAAATAATGAGGGGTGTAGATAAGGTAGATAGTCAACATCTTTTCCCAAAAGTAGGGGACTCTAAAACTAGAGGGCATAGGTTTACGGTGAGAGGGCAGAGATACAAAAGGGTCCAGAGGGGTATTTATTTTCACAAGGGAGGTGATGAGTGTCTGGAACGAGCTGCCAGAGAGGCGGGTACAATTTTGTCTTTTAAAAAGCATTTCGACAGATATATGGGAAAGATGGGTGTAATGGGATATGGGCCATGTGCGGGAAATTGGGACTAGCTAAGTTGTAAAAACTGGGCAGCATGTTTACGTTGGGCCAGGGGGCCTGTTTTCATGCTGTAAACCTCTATGATTCTATGAATATAGCAAACTGATATTCAACTTAAAATATTCTAGCAGATTGCAAAACTATAGACAGACCTGGCTACTCCCATTAATTATATCATCTGTATCCCACTAAGATGTCCTATGACCTGCTTAACTAGGACTAAACACCATCCCTCACTATATCTACACCCCAGGCAACCTCCAAAAACATAAACAATATTCCATTAGCCATCTCTCTGTAAACAAGTAAATGGGTAAAATCAATGCTAACCTCAGTTTTATGGCATCTTAATTACAGCTTTAGAAGACATACTGTCCATACGTATTTGAACCCAGGGTTTTTAACAACATTATTACAACAAAATATCATCTATAACAATTTCCTACATTCACCAGAGGACTGCTTTGAGGCTCCCCAATCAAATTAGAAGGGGGGAGTGGGAGAAATGACACAACAATTTTGTCGGAGGTATGATTACATTTTGAAAAGGTTCTCTATGGCATTTTTCAGAAAAACTCAGCAGTACTTGGGATTTTGCAGACTGCAACACCCTCAACAATTGAGAGGAGACCTAAGAAGACTGACCATTCAGCTCTCTCACTCTGAGGTGGGGATTTGGAAAAGGGGACGGAGTGCCGGAAGCTCTCTTGTGCAATGCTACCACTGTACTAAATTAAAAATAGAACGAGTAGTTCAAAACTGGACATTTATGAGGTACTGTAGAACTTCAGCAGCAGCATAATCCTATTCCACCACAATCTGTGACCTTGTGGCCTTGCATACATCTTATTCTACCATTACAAAGAGGAAAGCATGCCAGGAGCAGCACCATGCATTTCTATAATTGAAATTAAAACATAGGACTAGTATGAATGATAAACAGCAAAAACAGTATGCTATAGCCCTACCAGAACATTTTGACATCGATATTGCCTACAACTGTGCTCCCAAAAACATCAAATAGTGTAACCTAGAGATAGTCTTGATTGCAAAAGCAGTGCTGATTTGCCATCAACTAACCACTCAATTAACATCATGATCCTCCTACTCATGGAGTCATTACGGCACTTAAAAGCGGTCAAAAACCATCACAACTTGTTAAATTTTTGGAGGTGATCATTAGGCATCAAACTGAATGATTAGGCATCAAAGTGATCATGAGACTATCAATTCAGCTTCGTACATGTTATGATGGAAAAACGAAACAACACTTATTGCTTATTTTCAAGAAGTTTCCCTCACTCACTCCTTGCATTTCAGCTGCCATGTTATCCCTTCCTTCTGACCAATCTCCAGCTACTCTGCTGTGCTGACTCCACCATGTCATAATATACATCTATGTATACAATGGAGTGCAGACAGGCAGTGATTGACACACACGATGACCAGTAAGCACACAGAACAGAGCAGCCAATCACCAGACAGGACACGACCACTATAAAGCCAGAGGGCACCAGTTTTCCTGCTCTCTCGGGACCCAGCCTCTGAGACAGTCAGAGCTCGTGAGCTAGCCAATGCCTACACCATGTGGTAGCTAAGTTAGTCTGGTCAGGCTAGTGTCAGGTCTCAAGTCAAGTCAGCATAGTGTCGACCCACAGTTGAACATGTATAATAGTTTGGATGTTGAATAAAATCGTGTTGCATTTTATCAAGTGTTGGAGGTCTGTTTCTCGCTACACTGCATCAAGTGCAGTTCACCTCGACCCAGCCTACCCAACACATCACACCAGGGTGACCAACTCTGGAGAAAAGAACAACGGTCACTTCGCTAGCGGAGATGGATGATAAAGAGACAACAATGTAAGTAACAAAGTAAATGTGGCAGCAATGAGAAATGAGAGTAAAGATAAAATAAAAAAGCAAACAAGCCTCATCCGCCTCTGGCCTAGAACCTGCCCCCAACTCTCAGTCCAACTGCCCACTGCTTCTCCGAGTCTCATGGCCTCCACCCTCCACCCTACCCACCAGTCTTGGAGCCTGCGCGACCCTTCCCCCGCCCCCCAGTATCTGGGCCGACATCTACCAACCCCCTCCTAGTCTCACAGCCTACGCTCCCATCCTGAACCCCGCAGTCTCTGGACCTAAACTCACCCCAACCACCTCACTCAGTCACAGAGCCAACACCCCTCTCCTCAGTCTCAAGATGTACTCTCCCTATCTCGTGCCCTGGTCTCAGGATCTCCCGACCCATTGCTGAACCTCTTTGGAACCTGGACCTTGCCAAAGTCCAGGCCATATCGAATTCTGGGCCCTGCCCCCTGCAACATTCCTCTCCACCACTGACCCCCCCCCCCCCCCCCATCCCGACCTCGCTTCACCCAATCCCCAAGCTAGTCTCTTACCACTCTCCTGCAGCCATCTCCTGCTGGTCCTCACTGGTTGGAAAACGACAGTAGAGCAGGCCTTCACCATGACTTCCAGTTCCAGTCAGCCTCTTGACCTGAACCCTCCAGAGTCAGGATAGAGAAAGGCATGACAAAACTGCATTCTGGGAGGAAGGGGTGGGGATAATCAGAGAAGATATGGAGTAATCAAAAGATGGGGCAGATGGGAGGGTAGTAGGGAGAGTGGGGTACAGATGAGCAGTGTCAAGGGATGGGAGTAGTTATGGAGGGTCGGATGTAGTAGGGTAAGTAGTTGGGGAGGGTGGGGTGTAGTCGGGGTGGCGGGAGGTAATCTGAACACCAGAAAGAGAGAAAGAGTGGACCAGCTAAAGGAACAGCTGATTAGTGAGGTGGGAAACTTCAAAAAGAGCAGCGCAGCGTACCTCATCGAATCCATAGGCAGCGATCCTGAGAAGATGTCAGGATTCAGAAAGTGACGCTGGGCAAGAGGAGCAGCAGTACGGCAAGAGGAGCAGCACAAGCAGGGGTGAGAGGAGCAACTGCGGGATGAGAGAAGCAGCGGGGTGAGAGGAGAAGCAGCGGGCCGAGAGGAGCAGTGCAAGCAGGGACGAATCTGCAAGACACGAGGGGGAAGGAAAATGAAAATGACATCACCCTTTAAAAGGATGTCACTGACAGGCAGGCAGATGATCGGAGGATAAGTGTTTATTAGTCCCTGTCCTACAGCAAAGCATGGTCTCCATTTGTCTCGGATTACCCTCCACTGGGCCAAGACCTCGCTCGGCTGGGACCCGGTGGTGGTTGGTGTGCAATGACCACCCCACGTTAAAAGGATCCACACACCGGCATCTTCCACCACACCCACCCAAATGGATTTTGGGACCTGGAACAGCAGGACCATTATGGACAACCCAAACAGCAACAGACCTGAACGACGCACCGCCAACATAGCCCGGGAACTCTGTTATGGTCCAGGGTTTAGTGAACCCCAAAATGTACAACACTAAGTAATCCTTTAAATTACCTTTTAACATCCATACGACTTAAAACACCCTTTACCAGAAGCACATCAGGTAAAAGTCACTACTGTTATTAGTTTTAAATCACCAGGATCGATTTACTGTCTTTAGATTACATAGAGAGATCAGACACCTTCTGGCTGTGACTGCAGCTATCCAGCTCTGAAAATGAAACTAAAACACACCTTGCAGCCTGCTCAAATACTAAAGTAAAAAGCTGACAGACAGCCCAGCTCCACCCACTCTCTGACATCACTGCAGTAGTAAACACCCATTTCTTAAAGGTACTCTCACTGCAGATATTTATATACACACCCTTTTATAAACACCCATTTCTTAAAGGTACTCTCACATGACACCTCCCCCCAAGAAAAAAAACCCATCAACTTCAAGATGGTTTCATTTTTCACCTTTTCACTATCCTTTAAGAAATGTACACAGTAAATATACTTTTTTGTTTAAAAAAAAAATAACACCGCAAACAGGTACAATAATGTAGTCCATTTTTGTTCTTCTTCCTCCAACTGAAATCCTTCCTAATTGACAGTCTCTTTGAACAAGAAGGTCTCTGCACGAACCGTCCATTTCTTTACGCCTCGGCATTTCTCTTTAAAGTCAGATACTTTAGTTCAATCTGATCGCAGAGTCCCTTGTAATTCTCCAACACAGGAGCATTGGTTATTACAGCTTTCAGGCAGTCAAATGCCTGTTGAAAGTCCGCTGTCCATTGAAATTTTTGACGTGTCTTCAGCAAGCCCATCAGTGGAGCAACCACGGTACAAAACGTTTTCACAAATGTTCGATCAAATCACTCATGCCAAGAAATCGCATTATTTCCTTTCGTCTTCAGGGTATCGGAAACTCCTCAAGGAAAGTGACTTGGGCTTTTCCAAATTCACTTTTGGCTAGGTTTATCACCAAACCCGCTTCCTGAAGTCGATGGAATAACTCCATCAGATGTTTTAAATGTTCTTTCCATGTCTGGCTGAAAATTACCAGATCGTCGATGTATACCGCACAATTGGTAATCCTGAAACAACTTTGTTAGTTAACCGTTGAAATGTGGCTGGGGCGTTTTTCATGCCAAATGGCATAACTTTGAATTGGTATGTATCAGAAAATTACTTTTCACTGTACCTTGGTACACGTGACAATAAACAAATCCCATCCAATCCAATCTGGAGTCACAAAAGCTGAAATCTCCTTCGCCCTTTCGGATAAAGGTACCTGCCAGTAACCTTTAAGTAAATCCAGTTTGGAAATAAAAGCTGATTGTCCCACTTTCTCAATGCAATCCTCCAAACATGGGATAGGATAAGAGTCCGTTCTTGTAACTGCATTAACCTTTCTATAGCCCACACACAACCATTGGGTACCATCTAGTTTGGGTACCATCACTATGGGTGAGCTCCATTGGCTGCATCCCACTTCAATTATGCCATTTTTAAGCATACTCTCAATCTCTTTGTTCACCTGTGCCAATTTTAAAGGGTGAAGTCCATATGGATGTTGTTTGATTGGAACAGCCTTTCCCACATCTACATCATGTCTAACCAATTTAGTACTTCCCAATATATCTCGACAAACTTGCCCATGTGATATCAATAACTCTTTCAGGTCAGTCCGTTTTTCCTGTGGAAGGTAACTCAACAATTTATCCCAATTTTTAAGAAAATCCTCGTTTTCCAATTTAATTTGAGGTATGTCAAAATCACAGTGATCTGGATTTGGTTCGTCATTTTGAGTTAGAAACATTAAAACATCCTCCTTTTGCTCTCCTTCCCTTTCAAAGTATCGTTTAAGCATATTCACATGACACACTCGGTGAGTTTTCCTTCTATCTGTTGCTTTTACCACATAATTCACCTCACTTAATTTCTTTTCAATCTGATAAGGTCCACAAAACCTTGCTTTTAAAGATTCACCAAAACTTTATCTCCACTGGCAAAACTACGAACTTTGGATTTCTTGTCCGCTACCCGTTCATCACATTTTGTGCAACTTTTAAATGTTGTCAAGCCAATTCACCTGCTCTATTTAATCGTTCCATAAAATTAGACACGTAATCCAATAATGTAATTTCCGATTTCTCACTCACCAATTTTTTCTTAATCAATTTAAATGGTCCTCCTACCTCATGACCAAAAATTAGTTCAAAATGACTAAATATGGTTGACTCATTAGGTGCATCCCTAATTGCAAACAGTACAATCCTCTGGATAATCTTGACAATAAGCCCTCAACATTGTCTTTAATGTCTGATGCTACCTTTCTAATGCTCCCTATGATTCTGGATGGTCCGCAGTTGATTTAAATTGTTTTATTCCTAAGCTATCCATAACTTCTTTGAATAACCTTGAGGTAAAATTTGATCTTTTTTACCCGATTGTATTTCTGTGGGTAGTCCATATCTAGTAAAGAATTTAAGTAACTCCTCCACAATCTTTTTAGCTGTAATATTACATAGAACTGGACAGCACAGTACAGGCCCTTCGGCCCACGATGTTGTGCCGAACTAATCTGAAACTAAGATCAAATCAACCTACTTCCAATCATTTTAGTGCACTCCATATGTATTTTCAACAACCGCTTGAAAGTTCCTAAAGTGTCCGACTCCACTACCATAGCTGGGAGTGCGTTCCACGCCCCAACCACTCTCTGAGTAAAGAACCTACCTCTGACATCCCTCCTATACCTTCCACCATGAACTTTGTAGTTATGCCCCCGTGTAACAGCTACATCCACCCAAGGAAAAAGTTGCTGAACATCCACTCTATCTATCCCTCTCATCATCTTATACACCTCAATTAAGTCACCTCTCATCCTCCTTAGCTCCAATGAGAAAAGCCCTAGCTCCCTCAACCTTTCCTCATAAGACCTACCCTCCAATCCAGGCAGCATCCTGGGTAAATCTCCTTTGCACCCTATCCAATGCTTCCACATCCTTCCTATAATGAGGTGACCAGAACTGCACACAATACTCCAAATGTGGTCTAACCAAGGTCTTGTACAGTTGCAGCATAATCTCACGGCTCTTAAACTCAATCCCCCTGTTAATAAATGCTAACACACTATGGGCTTTCTTCACGGCTCTATCAACTTGGGTGACAACTTTCAGAAATCTATGGACATGAACTCCGAGATCTCTCTGCTCCTTCACATTCTTCAGAACCCTGCCGTTAACCCTTTAATCCACATTCAAATTTGTCCTACCAAAATGAATCACCTCACATTTATCAGGGTTAAACTCCATCAGCCACTTTTCAGCCCAGCTCTGCATCCTATCAATATCTCTTTGCAGCCTACAACGGCCCTCCACATTATCCACTACTCCTCCAATCTTGGTGTCATCAGCAAATTTACTAACCTATCCTTCAACTCCATCATCCAAGTCATTGATAAAAATCACAAATAGCAGAGGACCCAGCACTGATCCCTGTGGTACACCGCTGGTGACTGGGCTCCAGGATGAAAATTTACCATCTACCACCACCCTCTGTCTTCTATGTGATAGCCAGTTACTGATCCAATCGGCCTGATTTCCCTCCAAGCCATGCCTCCTTACTTTCTGCATGAGCAGACCATGGGGCACCTTATCAAACGCCTTACTAAAATCCTTGTATACGACATCAACTGCTCTACCTTCATCTATGTATTTAGTTACCTCCTCAAAGAATACAATCACACTTGTGAGGCAAGACTTACCCCTCACAAATCCGTGCTGACTATGCTGGATGAAGCTGTATCTTTCCAAATGATCATAAATCCTATCCCTCAGGACCCTTTCCAATAATTTACCTATGACCGAAGTGAGATTTACCGGCCTATAGTTCCCAGGGTTATACGTAATCCCTTTCTTGAACATTTGCCTCTCTCCAGTCTTCTGGCACTATTCTGTAGACAGTGAGGACATAAAGATCAAAGGTTCTGCAATCTCATCCCTCACCTCCCAAAGAATCCTAGGATATATCCCATCAGGCCCAGGGGACTTATCTATCCTCATGTTTACCAAAATTTCTAACACATCTTCCTTCCGAATATCTACCCCCTCCAGCCTACCAGCCTGTATCGCACTATCCTCCTCAGCAACATGGCTCCTCTCCTTTGTGAACACTGAAGAAAAGTATACTCCATACTTCATACTCCATGCACACATTCTCACTACTGTCCTTGACCGGCCCTAACTTCATCTTGGTCATTCTTTTATTCCTCACATAAGTGTAAAAAGCCTTGGGGTTTTCCTTGATCCTACCTGCCAAGGACTTCTCATGCCCCCTCCTAGCTCTCCTAAGCCCTTTCTTGAGCTCCTTCCTAGCTATCTTGTATCCCTCAAGTGCCCAAACTGAACCCTGTTTTCTCATCCTTACATAAGCCCTTTCTTCCTCTTGACAAGACATTCAACCTCTTTTGTAAACCATGGTTCCCTCACTCGACCATTTCCTCCCGGCCTGACAGGGACATACATATCAAGGACACACAGTATTTGTTCCTTGAACAAGCTCCACATCTCAATTGTGCCTATCCCTGACAGTTCCTGTTTCCATCTTATGCTCCCCAATTCTTGCCTAATTGCATCGTAATTACCCTTCCCCCAGTTATAAACCTTACCCTGCCGCATGTTCCTATCCCTCTCCATTGCTATAGTGAAAGTCACCGAATTGTGGTCACTATCTCCAAAGTGCTCTCCACAACCAAATCTAACACTTGGCCCGGTTCATTACCCAGTACCAAATTCAATGTGGCCCCACCTCTTGTCGGTCTATCCACATATTGTGTGAAGAATCCCTCCTGCACACACTGGATAAAAACAGCCCCATCCAAACTATTTGAATTATAGTGGTTCCAATCAATATTTGGAAGTTAAAGTCACCCATGACAACTACCCTGGGACTACAGCACCTATGCAAAATCTGCATTGCAAACTTTTCCTCCACATCTCTGTTCCTGTTTGGGGGCCAATAGAAAACTCCCAACAAAGTGACCGCTCCTTTCCTATTTCTAACTTCAGCCCACACTACCTCAGTAGATAAATCCTCCTCAAACTGCCTTTCTGCAACCATGAGACGATCCTTGATTAACAATGCTTTTCCTCCACCTCTTTTACCACCTTCCCGAATCTTACTGAAACATCTAAACCCCGGAAACTCCAACAAACATTTCTGCCCCTGTTCTATCCACATCTCCGTAACGGCCACAACATCATAGTCCCAGGTACAAATCCATGCTTCAAGCTCACCAATTTATTCCTGATGCTCCTCGCATTGAAGTAGGCACACTTCAAACCACCTTCATGCCTGCAGGTCCACTCTTGTGACCTTGGTACCTTCCTCAGTACTGCACTACCCTCAACTTCCTGAACTCCAGCAACACTACCTCCTGGACTACAAATCAGTTTCCCATCTCCCTGCCAAATTAGTTTAACCCCCCCCCCCCCGAAGAGCTGTAGCAAATTTCCCTCCCAGGATATTGGTGCCCCTCTGGTTCAGGTGTAACCCGCCCCCAGAATGTGCTCCAATTATCCAAGTAACTGAAACCCTCACTCCTACACCATCCCTGTAACCACGTGTTTAACTGCACTGTCTTCCTGTTCCTCACCTTGCTAGCACGTGGCACTGGTAGCAAACCAGAGATGACAACACGGTCTGTCTTGGCTCTCAGCTTACACCCTAGCTCCCTGAATTCCTGTTTTACATCCCCATCCCTTTTCCTACCTATGTCATTTGTGCCAATGTGTAACACGACTTGTGGCTGCTCCCCCTCCCCTTAAGGATCCTGAAAACACGATCAGAGACGTCACAGACCTTGGCACCCGGGAGGCAACACACCAACCATGAGCCTCTATCATTGCCACAGAACCGCCTATCTGTACCTCTAACTATAGAGTCTCCAATAACTAATGCTCTCCCCCCTTCCGTTCTGAGCCACAGGGACAGACTCAGTGCCAGAGACCTGGTCACCATGGCTTACCTCTGGTAGGTCCCCCACCCCCCAACAGTATCCAAAACGGTATATCTATTATTGAGGGGAACAACCACAGGGGATCCCTTTACTGACTGCTTCTTCCCCCTCCTTTTAAACGTCACCCAGCTACCTTCATTCTTAGGGGTAACTACATCCCTGCAGCTTCTATCTATAACCGACTCTGCCTCCCGAATGATCCTCAGTTCATCGAGCTCCAGCTCCAGTTCCCTAGCACGGTCTTTGAGGAGCTGGAGATGGGTGTACTTAACCATTACGTACTGGAATGGCCTCTGGAAACCTAGTAGACACATTCATTATAGTCAAAAGATATTGATTCCCACTTTTTGTTTCAGGAAGCGGTCCTACGCAATCAATTAGGACCCTTGTAAAAGGTTCCTCAAATGCTGGAATGGGTATTAAGGGCGCTGGTTTAATCACTGCATGAGGTTTCCCTTTCACTTGGCATGTGTGACATGATTGACAAAATTTAACATCTTTATGTAGTCCAGGCCAATAAAAATGTTTTTGTATTTTAGCTTGAGTTTTCCTTATTCCCAAATGACCTCCCACTGGTACCTCATGTGCAACTCGCAACACCTCCTTTCTATACCCTACCGGCAATACTACTTGATGAACTTCTGCCCACTTTTCATCCGCCTGCATATGTAAAGGTCTCCATTTTCTCATCAAGACATCACTTTTATGGTAATAACACTCTGGTATACACGCAGATTCCTCTTCCATGTATGCTTTCTGATACATCCATTTTATTTCTACATCTTTTTGTTGTACCTCCGCCAATTTTCCTGAACTAGAAATATCCGCCTCATCCTCCACCTGTTCTTGTTCTTTTTCAACCATCTGATCAAAAATAGTTTCTGATAATTGCACTTCACCTTTACCTTCACTCTTTGATTTATCCTCTTGTCTTATTGAATTGAATTGAATTGATTTATTATTGTCACATGTATTAGTATACAGTGAAAAGTATTGTTTCTTGCATGCTGTATAAACAATGCATAGCGTACATAGGGAAGGAAGGAGAGACTGCAGAACATAATGTTACAGTTATAGCCAGGTGTAGAGAAAAGATCAACTTAATACGAGGCAGGTCCATTCAAAGGTCTGATAGCAGTAGGGAAGAAGCTGTTCTTGAGTCGGTTGGTACGTGATCTCAAACATTGGTATCTTTTTCCTGACGGAAGAAGGTGGAAGAGAGTATGTCTGGGGTGAGTGAGGTCCTTAATTATGCTGGCTGCCTTTAGAACATAGAACATTACAGCGCAGTACAGGCCCTTCAGCCCTCGATGTTCCGCTTTCCTGTGAAACCACTCTGAAGCCCATCTACACTATTCCCTTATTGTCCATATGTCTATCCAATGACCATTTGAATGTCCTTAGTGTTGGCGAGTCCACTATTGTTGGCACTTTCTGAGTCCACTTTCTGAGGCAGCGGGAATTATAGGTAGAGTCAATGGATGGGAGGATGGTTTGCGTGATGGACTGGGCTACATTCACAACCTTTTGTAGTTTCCTGCGGTCTTGGGCAGAGCAGGCTCCATACCAAGCTGTGATACATCCAGAAAGAATGCTTCCTATCATGCATCTGTAGAAGTTGGTGAGGGTCGTAGCTGACATGCCAAATTTCCTTCATCTTCTGAGAAAGTAGAGTCTTGGTGGGCTTTCTTAACTATAGTGTCGGCATGGGGGGACCAGGACAGGCTATTGGTGATCTGTACACCTAAAAACTTGAAGCTCTTAACCCTTTCTACTTTGTTCCCATTGATGTAGACAGGGGCATGTTCTCCACTACGCTTCCTGAAGTCGATGACAATCTCCTTCGTTTTGTTGACATTGAGGGAGAGATTATTGTCGTAGCACCAGTTCACCAGATTCTCTATCTCATTCCTATACTGTCTCGTCATTGTTTGAAATCCGACCCACTACGGTGGTGTCATCAGCAAATTTGAAAATCGAGTTGGAGTGGAATTTGGCCACACAGTCATAGGTGTATAAGGAGTATAGTAGGGGGGCTGAGGACACAGCCATGTGGGGCACCGGTGTTGAGGATGATCGTGGAGGAGATGTTGTTGCCTATCTTTACTGATTGTGGCCTGTGGGTTAGAAAGTTCAGGATCCAGTCACAGAGGGAGGAGCCGAGGCCAAGGAGTTTGGAGTTGTTTTGTAGGAATGATGGTGTTTTTGCTTTTTTAAAAATATATTTATTCAAATTTTTCAACAAATTTTCAACAAACCCACCCCCCCCACAACGAGAAGAAAGAAACAAGAACACAACAAGCAGAAATTATACATTGGATTTCCTCCATATACAATAACCCCCTACATACCAGTAAAAAACACAAATCGGGGGAAAAAAACACCTTAACCCAAACGCCACCCCAAAAGAACCCCCCCTACCTCCTCCTCCCCCGCACCCCTGGGCTGCTGCTGCTGCTGACCTCCTCCTAACGCTCCGCGAGATAGTCTAGGAATGGTTGCCACCGCCTGAGGAACCCCTGCACAGACCCTCGCAAGGCAAACTTTATCCTCTCCAGCTTGATGAACCCTGCCATATCATTGATCCAAGCTTCCACACTAGGGGGCTTTGCATCTTTCCATAGCAGCAAAATCCTCCGCCGGGCTACCAGAGATGCAAAGGCCAGAATAGCGGCCTCTTTCGCTTCCTGCACTCAGGGCTCGTCCGATACCCCAAATAATGCCAATCCCCAGCTCGGCTTGACCCGGGCGTTCACCACCTTGGACATAGTCCTCGCAAAATCCCTCCAAAACCCATCCAGCGCTGGGCACGACCAGAACATATGGACGTGATTTGCCGGGCTCCCCGAGCACCTCCCACATCTGTCCTCCGCTCCAAAGAACCTACTCAACCTCGCCCCTGTCATATGCGCTCTGTGAGTAACTTTGAACTGTATTAGGCTGAGCCTGGCGCAAGAATGAAATGAATGAAAATCGCTTATTGTCACAAGTAGGCTTCAAATGAAGTTACTGTGAAAAGCCCCTAGTCGCCACATTCCGGAGCCTGTTCAGGGAGGCTGGTACGGGAAGAGGAAAGAGGAGGAAGAATTAACCCTACTCAGGGCATCAGCCCGCAGACCCTCATCTATCTCCTCCCCAAGCTCCCCCTCCCACTTGCCCTTTAACTCCTCCACCGAGGCCTCCTCCTCTTCCTGCAGCTCCTGGAAAATCGCCAAAACCTTGCCTTCTCCAACCCAAAATTACCCTGTCCTGAATCCCACGTGCCGGAAGCAGCGGGAATTCCCTCACCTGCCGCCTCACAAACGCCCTCACTTGTATGTACCTGAAAGCGTTTTCCGGGGGTAGCCCAAACTTCTCCTCCAGCACCCCTAGGCTCGCAAACGTCCCATCGATGAACAGGTCCCCCATTCTTATCCCTGCCCGATGCCAGCTCCGAAACCCCCCATCCATCCTTCCCGGGACGAACCGATGGCTCTCCCGAATCGGGGACCAAACCGAGGCTCCCACCTCGCCCCTGTGTCGCCTCCACTGCCCCCAGATCTTCAGCGTCACCGCCACCACCGGATTTGTGGTGTACCTTGTCGGCGAGAGCGGCAGTGGTGCCGTCACCAGCGCTCTCAGGCTCGTGCCCACACAAGACGCCATCTCTAGCCTCTTCCACGCCGCCCCCTCTCCCTCCATTACCTACTTACGGATCATCGCCACATTGGCTGCCCAATAATAACCACACAAATTCGGCAACGCCAGCCCCCCCTGTCCCTGCTACGCTCCAGAAACACCCTCTTCACCCTTGGGGTCTTATTCGCCCACACAAATCCCATGATGCTCCTGCTTACCTGTTTGGAAAAGGCCTTGGGGATCAAAATGGGAAGGCACTGGAACACAAAGAGAAACCTCGGAAGGACCGTCATTTTGACCGACTGTACCCTACCCGCTAATGAGAGTGGTAGAATATCCCATCTTTTAAAATCCTCCTCCTCCTCCATCTGCTCCACCAACCACGTCAAATTGAGCTTGTGCAGGGCCCCCCAACTCCTAGCTACTTGGATCCCCAGGTACCGAAAGCTCCTTTCCGCCCTCTTCAGCGGTAGCTCGTCTATCCCCCTTCCCTGGTCCCCTGAATGCACCACAAAGAGCTCGCTCTTCCCTACGTTGAGTTTATACCCCGAAAAGTCCCCAAACTCCCTAAGGATCCGCATGACCTCCGCCATCCCCTCCACTGGATCCGGAACATACAACAACAGGTCATCGGCATACAACGACACTCGGTGTTCCTCTCCCCCCCCCGAACCAATCCCCTCCATTTCCTGGACTCCCTCAGTGCCATGGCCAGTGGCTCAATTGCCAGTGCAAACAACAAGGGGGATAAGGGGCACCCCTGCCTCGTCCCCCGGTACAGCCGAAAGTACTCCGACCTCCGCCGGTTCGTAGCCACACTCGCCACCGGGGCTCTATATGGCAGCCTGACCCAACTGATGAACCCCTCCCCGAACCCAAACCTCCGCAACACTTCCCAAAGATACTCCCACTCCACCCGATCAAAGGCCTTCTCCGTGTCCATAGCTGCCACTACCTCCGCTTCCCCCTCCACCGAGGGCATCATAATCACATTGAGGAGCCTCTGCACGTTTGTATTTAGCTGCCTACCCTTCACAAATCCCGTCTGGTCCTCATGAATCACCCCCGGGACACAGTCCTCAATTCTCGTAGCCAGCACCTTCGCCAGCAACTTAGCGTCAACATTGTGGAGCGAGATCGGTCTATACGACCCACATTGCAATGGATCCTTGTCCCGCTTCAAGATCAAAGAAATCAGCGCCCTGGACATTGTCGGGGGCAAGGTCTCCTCCTCCCTCGCCTTATTAAAAGACCTCACTAGCAACGGGCCCAGCAAGTCCACGTATTTCCTGTAAAATTCAACCGGGAACCCATCCGGCCCCGGGGCTTTCCCCGCCTGCATGTTCCCCAATCCTTTAACCAGCTCCTCCAGCCCAATCGGCGCCCCCAAACCAGCCATCTGCTCCTCCCCCATCCTCGGGAACCTCAGCTGATCTAGGAATCGTCGCATCCCCTCCTCCCCCACTGGGGGCTCAGACCTGTACAGATCCCCATAGAAGTCCCTGTAGCGCACAAAGACTCCGAGAGACGAATAGAGTGAAGTCGATGAGGCTTTATTAAGCGTGACTGTTCCCCCGCAGTTCAGTAGTAGACTGCCTGCGGGGGAGGACTCCAGGTACTTATACTCCGCCTTCAGGGCGGAGCTAGAGGTCAACGTCCAACCAGGACCCGGGATCTGTCAGCCAATGACATCATGGCTTCACAGACCCACATGACCCCTAATGCATACTACCACATTCACCCCTTGTTAAAAATGAACCCGGCGGGGTGATGCTTCGCATGGTGGTAAGGGTTTACAAGGCTGGTCCTGGGAGGAAAACTTTTGCATGTTATTACAGTATGTACAAGGTTTTTTTTTTGTTTCAAACTATTTACAGTAATCGTCAGGAAAGGACAAAATGTTCTCGTTAAAAGTCCACATATTGTACTGTTAGATCGACACCACGAGTCGGTCGGGCGGTCTGGTCGTCCGTGTCGATCGCCTCGGCCCCGGTGGTGGTGGTGGTGCTTGTTCCGGTGTTGTCGTCTCCGGGAGCCTTACGGTTTCAGCTTGGGCTTCATTCCTGGTCGGGCCTGGGAGGAGGACTGATCCTCCTGGGAAGGGGGCGGTCGCGGGGTGCGGCGGTGGCAGGAAGGGGGGGGGTTGGGTGATTGGTGTCGGGGGGGTGTGTGTGTTGCCGGCGGGCGCCAGATCTCGCAGGGAGACCGTGTCCTGTCGGCCGTCGGGGTACTCCACGTAAGCGTACTGCGGGTTCGCGTGAAGGAGGTGAACCCTTTCGACCAACGGGTCCGACTTGTGCGCCCGCACGTGCTTTCGGAGCAAGATGGGTCCTGGGGCCGCCAGCCAGGTCGGTCCCTAAATACCTTGTTTATTCTCACAGCACTCCGCACCGTATTCCCCCCTTTATCCCTAACTCCACCAATCTCCCTCGCTGCCTCCCTCTTACGAAGCTGATGTGCCAGCATCCGACTCGCCTTCTCCCCATACTCATACGCCGCCTCTTGCGCTTTCCTCCACTGTGCCTCTGCTTTCCCCGTGGTCATCAGGTCGAATTCCGTCTGGAGGTTCCATCGCTCCCTAAGTAGCCCCTCCTCGGGGGCCTCTGCATATCTGTCCACCCTTAAAATCTTCCCCACCAACCTCTCCCTCTCCCTCCTCTCTCTCTTCTCCCTGTGGGCCCTAATGGAGATTAGCTCTCCCCTGACCACTGCCTTCAATGCCTCCCAGATTACCCCCACCTGCACCTCCCCATTGTCGTTGGCCTCCAAGTATCTTTCAATACCCCCCGCACACCCCCTCATCCGCCAACAGTCCCACATCGAGGCGCCACAGCGGGCGCTGGTCCCTCTCCTCCCCCAACTCCAGCTCCACCCAATGCGGGGCGTGGTCCGAGATGGCTATGGCCGAATATTCTGTTCCCTCCACTTTCGGAATTAGCGCCCTACTCAAAATGAAAAAATCTATCCGGGAGTAGGCTCTATGGACGTAGGAAAAGAGGATAATTCCCTGGCCTGCGGCCTGGCAAACCTCCATGGATCCACTCCCCCCATCTGGTCCATAAACCCCCTGAGCACTTTGGCCGCAGCCAGCCTCTTGCCCGTCCTGGACCTAGAACGGTCCAGTGCTGGGTCCAGCACCGTGTTGAAGTCCCCGTCCCCCCCATTATCAAGCTTCCTACCTCCAGATCCGGAATCCGACCCAGCATGCGTTTCATAAATCCGACATATTCCCAATTCGGGGCCTATACGTTCACCAGTACCACCCGCACCCCCTGCAACCTACCACTCACCACCACATATTGACCTCCATTATCCGCTACAATATTCAGTGACTCGAACGACACCCGCTTCCCCACCAGTATTGCAACCCCTCTGTTCTTTGCATCCAGCCCTGAATGAAAGACCTGCCCTACCCATCCCTTTCTCAGCCTAACCTCATCTGCCACCTTCAGATGTGTCTCCTGGAGCATAACCACGTCTGCCTTTAGTCCCTTTAAGTGCGCGAACACCCGGGCCCTCTTGACCGGCCCGTTCAGGCCCCTCACATTCCAAGTTATCAGCCGGATCGGCGGGCTACTGCCCCCCCCCCCCCCCCACGCCGACTAGCCATCTCCTCTTCTGGGCCAGCCACGTGCCCGCGCCTCCCGCACCCTCCAGTCCCCCAGGCGGCGGACCCCCACCCCGACTACCTCTCCTGCTTCCAGCTCCCCTTTGGCCAATGCAGCAGCAACCCAGTTTCCCCCCCTCTAGATCCTCGTCAAGCCATTTTCCTCCCCCCATGACACTCCCGTAAGTCAGCTGACTCCTGCTGACCCCGGCCTCTCCCGCCATTCCATCGACCCCCCAGTGTGAGAATCCCCCCCCCCCCACCGCTTGGCAGTCAGTGTGCGCTCCTCTCCAGCACCGCCCTTCCCCCCCCGGCCCCGCCCCCATCCTTCCCTAACGTGGGAAAAAGCCCATGCATTCGGCTGAACCGGCCCCGCCCCCTCTGGCGCAGCTCCTCTTTGTAGCCTTACCCCAACTCCCCATCCCCGGGCCTCCACCCCCCCCTTCCTCCGCGGGGCCCTGCCCCTCCAACACCGACGCCCACACTCTCCCACAGCCCCCCCATCAAATCCATTCACCCATCCCCACCCAGCACCAAAACAAAGAGGACATTCCCCAAACGTAGTAAACACAGTAAACATCCCCCCACGACAAACCCTCAGTTTGAGTCCATCTTTTCGGACTGGATAAAGTTCCATGCCTCATCAGGCGTTTCAAAATAGTGGTGCCGATCTTGGAACGTGACCCACAATCACGCTGGCTGCAGCATCCCGAACTTCAACCCCTTCCGATGGAGAATCGCCTTAGCCCTGTTAAAACCAGCCCTCTTCTTAGCCACCTCCGCACTCCAGTCCTGGTAAATTCGGATCTCTGTGTTCTCCCACCTGCTGCTCCGTTCTTTTTGGGCCCATCTCAGGACACACTCTCTGTCCATAAAGCGGTGGAACCTCACCACTACAGCCCTTGGCGGCTCGTTGGCTTTGGGTCTCCTGGCCAGGACCCGATGAGCCCCATCCAGCTCCAGGGGCCTCGGGAAAGCTCCCGCGCCCATCAGCGAATTGAGCATCGTGCTCATATATGCCCCGGCATCGGGCCCCTCCACTCCTTCAGGGAGACCCAGGATCCGAAGATTCTTCCTCCTCGACCTATTCTCCAGGTCCTCAAATTTTTCCGCCCACCTCTTGTGCAGCGCCTCGTGCGCCTCCACCTTCACCGCCAGGCCCAAGATCTCGTCCTCGTTCTCCGAGGCTTTTTGTCACACCTCCCGGATCGCCGCCCCTTGGGACTTCTGGGTCTCCACAAGCTTCTCAATCGCCGCCTTCATTGGCGCCAGCATTTCTGTCTTCAGCTCCGCAAAGCAGCGTTTAAGGAACTTCTGCTGCTCCTGCGCCCACGCTGCTTGGTCTCCACCTGCCGCCATCTTGCTTTTCCTCCCTCGCACTTTCCGCTGCACCAGGATCACTTTTTTAACATCTCCACTCCTGGTCCAATCCATATAGTGTCGGGAAACCTTGCTGTCACCTTCCCACACTGTGAGCTGTCGAACAATTGCCGTTGGGGCCCCTCTGAAGAGCCCAAAAATCTGTTCCCGGCGTGAGCTGCCGAACGTGCGACCTACCTAGGCATAGCCGCAACCGGAAGTCCGGAATGATGGTGTTGAAGGCTGAGCTGTAGTCGATAAATAGGAGTCTGACATAGGTGTCTTTGTTATCTAGGTGGTCCAGGGTAGAGTGCAGGGCCATGGAGATGGCGTCTGCTGTGGACCTGCTGCAGCGGTAGGCGAACTGGAGGGGATCAAGGCAATCCGGGAGGCTGGAGTTGATCTGCGCCATGACTAACCTCTGACTTTGCGACCTTGTTACTACACAATCCGGAAAAATCCCAGGATATTCGTCCTTCAACACTTCAGTTGTCTGATTTTCCACTGGCTTATCCACCACAGTAGGCATCACTCCCACCTGCGATCCAGCTATATCATTACCCAAGATAAACAGTATTCCTGGACAAGAGAGTTTCTCTATTACTCCTACTACCACTTCACCACTCTTCATTGGACTTTACAACCTTACCTTATATAATTGAACACAACTCCTCTCACCCTGAATTCCACATATTACCACCTTTTCTGGCAACATTCTTCCCAAGCTACATAACTCCTCATCTCTTACCATTAAAGATCGACTAGCTCCCGTATCTCTTAAAATTGTGACTTCTTTACCTGCTCCACCTGATTCACATGAGTAAACTTTACACATACAAGTAAATTCTTTAAAGAGATCTGGCATCTTCTTATCAATCACCTCTTGATCAGGCTGTACAATCTGTTGCACCTCCTTTGCTTCATTTGGGCTTTCCTTTACCACTTTAACAAACCCCACTGTCTTATCCTGTTTTACCACATCAGCCTTCCCAGTGCTTTTCTTCAACCACCAAAACTGTGACTTTACATGGCCTAGTTTATTACAGTGAAAACATCTGAAACTTTTCATTTCTTTTCCACCCTCCTGGATTTCTTTTTTAATCTGAGGTACACTCTCCTTATTATCTCCCATCAGATCACCTTTACTTTTACCACTTGAGTATTTCTCTTGTCCCCAGTTTCTATCCCTCACAGGCTGAAACTGATGTCGGAAACCAAGCTTTGATTTATGAACTAATTCATAATCATCTGCAATTTCTGCAGCTAATCTCACAGTTTTAACCCTCTGCTCTTCCACATGAGTTCTCACTACATCAAGAATTGAATTTTTAAACTCCTCCAAAAGTATAATTTCTCTGAGAGCTTCATAAGTTTGATCTATTTTCAAAGCCCTTGTCCACCTATCAAAATTGCTTTGTTTGATCCTTTCAAACGCCATGTATATTTGACCAAATTCTTTCCTTAAATTTCTAAACCTTCGTCTGTAGGCTTCAGGCACTAGTTCGTATGCACCTAAAATGGATATTTTCACCTCCTCATACGTCCCAGATACCTCCTCTTGTAGTGATGCAAACACTTCACTAGCTCTACCTACCAGCTTTGTTTGAATCAGTAATACCCACATGTCCTGTGGCCATTTCATTTGTTTAGCCATCTTCTTAAATGAAATGAAAAAGGCTTCTACCTCCTTCTCATCAAACCTTGGCAATGCTTGGACATATCTAAATAGATCCCCACAAAGCCTTCGACTATGACACTCATTCTCACTATCCTCATCACTATCCTCCAACTGTACGTTTCCCTTTACGTCTGCCAATTTTAACTGACTGTTATGTTTCATAGCCATTTTCTGAAGTTTAAACTCGCTCTCTTTTTCCCTTTCCTCTCTATCTCTTTCCTTTTCTTCTCTATCTCTTTCTTTGTTTCTTTCTTCTCTCTCCTTTTCTTTTTCCCTGATCTGTATCTCCCTTTCTCTCTCTTTTTCTCTCATTGCATATTCAAGCTGCTTTAATCTTTTTTCATGTTTAAGTTGCTTAATCTGCAACTGGGTCTTTGCCATTTCTAATGAGTCAGACTGTATCTCAGGCAACTTTAAATGCTCAGCCACTGCCATAATTACCTCCTCTTTTCGCATTTTGTCAGGTAATGTTAACTGCAATGTTTTTGCCAAATCTAACAGTCTGCTTTTAGTCTCTGTCCGTAAGGTACTGCGTGTGACCGTCTCCACCCCCAAAAACTTCAGAGCCTCTGAAAGAGCCATTGTCCACAACACACTCCCTACTTAAACTAAAATACCACACCTTAAAAGCAACCACATGCTCACCCCTCACCGTCTTTAAGTTCACTAAGCCGATCCAATTGATAGACTTTTATCCCCCTCAAACCCCCAATTTGTTATGGGCCAGGGTTTAGAGAACCCCAAAGTGTACAATACTAAGTAATCCTTTAAGCTTTCCTTTTAACATCCACATGACTTAAAACACCTTTTACCAGAAGCACATCAGGTTAAAGTCACTACTGTTATTAGTTTTAAATCACCAGCATCGATTTACGGTCTTTAGATTACAGAGAGAGATCATACACCTTCTGGCTGTGACTGCATCTATCCAGCTCTGAAAACGAAACTAAAACACACCCTACAGCCTGCTCAAAAACGAAAGTAAAAAGCTGACAGACAGTCCAGCTCCACCTACTCTTTGACATCACTGCAGTACTAAACACCCATTACTTAAAGGTATTCTCACTACAGATATTTATGTACACACCCATTTATAAACACCCATTCCTTAAAGGTACTCTCACATGCCAACTCCAATGCCGCAGCATTTACATCACCCCTGAGCAAGACGGGACTGGCAGGAAAAGGCCAGCCTAAAGATCAAGGTGGCGGATACACCTACTTCTGGAAAGGCAAACCAGAAGAAGAACATTGTCTCTACGTGGTGGGTTTTGCCATAAAAAACAAATTGGTTGGACGTCTCAATGAACCCCCCTGCATGATGAGCGAACGCCTCATGACCCTGCGGCTCACCCTGGCCCAGAAACAGCGCATCACAGCCATCGGTCCCTATACCCCAACCCTAGATGCAACGGACGAGATAAAAGAGGCATTCTACTTCAATGTCGACCATTTGTTGTCCCGTATACCAAAGGGAGGCAAGCTGATTCTCCTCAGCAACTTCATCCAAACCTTTGGAAAGGTGTGTTATGTGGGGAAGGTGTGGGGATGAGAAAAGCCAATGTAGTCCTCCTCCAGACAAAATATTTAAAACATGACCTGGTCATTGTGAACACCCTGTTCTGCCAGAGGGACAAACAGAAGACCTCATGGCAACGCCCCCACTCCAAGCACGGCGCCAAATTGACTATATCACCGTCCAAGCAAGGGACCATAAAGACATCCACATTACCCACGCCGTGACCGGAGCTGATGACTGCTGAACTGACCACCAACTAATCCACTCCGCCACGTCCATCATCCTGGCCCCAAACCGGCACAGGTAGAACAAACTCTGGCACAGAAGACTCAATGTCGTTGGACTCAAAGACCTGAGAAGAAAGAGCTATTCAGTTGATGCCTCATAGCTAACCTGGCGACAGCCAAAGAGCCAGGGCCACAAAATGCCCACAACACCTGATCCGCCCTAAAAAGCTATCATAGTTAGAACCTGCGAGGAGATACTCCGGACCTTGACCAGGAAAAAACAAGAGTGGTTCGACGAGAACAATCAGGAGATCCATTATTCCTTGACCGCAAACGCAAGGCATTCCTGAACTGGCAGCTCTACCAAAACTCAAGTGAGAGGAAACAAGCCTACAGGCAACTGACGAGTGAGGGGCAACCAAGAAATCATGACTTAAAGAACAGATGGTGGGTAGAAAGAGACTCAGCAACCCGCCGACAACCATGATGTGCACGGCTTCTTCAGCACAATCAAAACCATCTACATCCGACTACCCAGGGACCCACCCCACTGAAAGCCAAAAACAGAGAGATGCTCAGAGACAGTCCATGTTCGCTGGAGAGAACACTTCAAGGACCTCCACAACCAAGACACAGCCTGTGACACAAGTACCACAACACCATCCCGCAACACGTTACCTGCCACCAATCCAGCGCAACCCAGCTCGCCAAAGGTCGAAAAAGCCATCCACCAGCTGAAAAACAACAAGGCCTCTGCTGCAGATGGAATTCCCACAGAAGTATTAAAATGCAGTGGAGAGGAACTCCTAACAAGAATCCACAACCTCATCACACTTGTCTGGAAGGAAGAGAGTGTGCCTGATCATCTCAGAGTCTCCTTAATTGCGACAATCTTCAAGAAAGGAGATAGGTTCAACTGTGGAAGTTAGAGAGGGATTTCCCTACTTTCCACTATGGAAAGGTCATCGTGGGAATACTCCTCAACTGCCTCCTCCCAGTCGCTGAGGAGCTCCTCCCAGAGTCTCAGTGCGGCTTCCCGCCCTTCATTAAGCTCAATGGACATGATCTTCAGCATGCAGCAAATCCAGGAAAAGTGCAGGGAGCAGCATCAATCTCTGTACATGGCCTTCTTTGATCTCGCAAAGGCCTTCAACTCTGTCAACCATGTGGGATCCTCCTCAAATTTGGCTGCCCACAGAAATTCGTCACCATTCTCCACGATGATCCTCACCAATGGAACTACTGTTATGGGCCAGTGTTTAGTGAACCCCAAAGTGTATCATGGAGTTTACCTGACCCACAACTTTTAATAGATTGTGGTATGGGGAGCACACGGCCACTCTGCAGGAGTGGTACAGCAGAAATGGAAAAGTATTTTTTTAAGCGAAACAATGTTTATTCTATGAACTCAAGTTAACCTTTTTGAAACATACAGTGAACATCTTAGCAACCATCAATTCAAATACAACCCCCAAAGAATAAAATACTAAGTAATCCTTAATAACTTCCCAAACAACATCCAGAAGACAGCAGAAACACCTTTCAACAGAAGCACATTAGGTTTACATTCACTACTGAAAATATTTATAATTCTGAATTCACCAAATGATCAAGAGATAGTCTTTTCATGGCAGAGGGATCAACAGTACAGCTGCTCTGTCTGGCTTCAGCTCCAACACTGAAAACGAAACGAAAACACACCCTGCAGCAAACAGCCTAAAACAAAAGTAAAATGCTGACAGACAGCCCAGCTCCACCCACTCTCTGACATCATTGCAGTAATAAACACCCATTTCTTAAAGGTACTCCCACATGACACTACCACAGACCAACACGTGTGCAAACTGGGGTCAAACAGGTCTGTGTCATTGAACCAACGCTCTTCTCCATCTTCCTCGCAGCAACACTCCACCCATTACCCAGAAGCTCCCCACTGCAGTGGAGCTAACCTATCGGACAAGTAGCAAACTGTTCAAATCCGACGCTGCCAGGCCAGAACCAAAACCACCCCACATCTTGTCATCAAACTGCAGTATGCATGCAACACCTGTATAAGACCATAAGACCATAAGACATAGGAGCGGAAGTAAGGCCATTCGGCCCATCGAGTCCACTCCACCATTCAATCATGGCTGATTTCAACTCCATTTACCCGCTCTCTCGCCATAGCCCGTAATTCCTCGAGAAATCAAGAATTTATCAACTTCTGTCTTGAAGACACTCAACGTCCCGGCCTCCACCGCCCTCTGTGGCAATGAATTCCACAGACCCACCACTCTCTGGCTGAAGAAATTTCTCCTCATCTCTG
Organism: Scyliorhinus torazame; assembly: GCF_047496885.1. NCBI lineage: Eukaryota > Metazoa > Chordata > Chondrichthyes > Carcharhiniformes > Scyliorhinidae > Scyliorhinus > Scyliorhinus torazame. Next base: position 100,317,040 of record NC_092716.1, on the reverse strand, counting down.
TTCTAAAGTGACACCCTTTTATTCTAATGCTGTGCCCCCGGGTCCTAGTCTCCCCTGCTAATGGAAACAACTTCCCTACGTCCACCCTATCTCAGCCATTCATTATCTTGTAAGTTTCTATTAGATCTCCCCTCAACCTCCTAAACTCCAATGACTATAATCCCAGGATCCTCAGACGTTCATCGTATGTTAGGCCTACCATTCCTGGGATCATCCGTGTGTATCTCCACTGGACCCGCTCCAGTGCCAGTATGTCCTTCCTGAGGTGTGGGGCCCAAAATTGCTCACAGTATTCTAAATGGGGCCTAACTAATGCTTTATAAAGCTTCAGGAGTACATCCCTGCTTTTATATTCCAAGCCTCTTGAGATAAATGACAACATTGCATTTGCTTTCTTAATTACGGACTCAACCAGCAAGTTTACCTTTAGAGAATCCTGGACTAGGACTCCCAAGTCCCTTTGCACTTCAGCATTATGAATTTTGTCACCGTTTCGAAAATAGTCCATGCCTCTATTCTTTTTTCCAAAGTGCAAGACCTCGCACTTGCCCACGTTGAATTTCATCAGCCATTTCTTGGTCCACTCTCCTAAACTGTCTAAATCTTTCTGCAGCCTCCCCACCTCTTCCATACTACCTGCCCCATCACCTATCTTTGTATCATCGGCAAACTTAGCCAGAATGCCCCCAGTCCCGTCATCTAGATCGTTAATATATAAAGAGAACAGCTGTGGCCCCAACACTGAACCCTGCAGGACACCACTCGTCACCGGTTGCCATTCCGAAAAAGAACCTTTTATCCCAACTTTCTGCCTGATAGCCAATCATCAATCCATGTTAGTACCTTGCCTCGAATACCATGGGCCCTTATTTTACTCAGCAGTCTCCCGTGAGGCACCTTATCAAAGGCCTTTTGGAAGTCAAGATAGATAACATCCATTGGCTCTCCTTGGTCTAACCTATTTGTTATCTCTTCAAAGAACTCTAACAGGTTTGTCAGGCACGACCTCCCCTTACTAAATCCATGCTGACTTGTCCTAATCCGACCCTGCACTTCCAAGAATTTAGAAATCTCATCCTTAACAATGGATTCTAGAATCTTGCCAGCAACTGAGGTTAGGCTAATTGGCCTATAATTTTCCATCTTTTTCCTTGTTCCCTTCTTGAACAGGGGGGTTACAACAGCGATTTTCCAATCCTCTGGGACTTTCCCTGACTCCAGTGACTTTTGAAAGATCATAACTAACGCCTCCACTATTTCTTCAGCTATCTCCTTAAGAACTCTAGGATGTAGCCCACCTGGGCCCGGAGATTTATCAATTTTTAGACCTCTTAGTTTCTCTAGCACTTTCTCCTTTGTGATGGCTACCATATTCAACTCTGCCCCCTGACTCTCCGGAATTGTTGGGATATTACTCATGTCTTCTACTGTGAAGACTGACGCAAAGTACTTATTAAACCCCAAGGCCTTTTACACATATGTGAGAAATATGAGAATGACTAGAGCGAGGGTAGGTCCGATCAAGGACAGTAGCGGGAGATTGTGTATTGAGTCTGAAGAGATAGGAGAGGTCTTGAACGAGTACTTTTCTTCTGTATTTACAAATGAGAGAGGCGATATTGTTGGAGAGGACAGTGTGAAACAGATTGGTAAGCTCGAGGAAATACTTGTTAGGAAGGAAGATGTGTTGGGCATTTTGAAAAACTTGAGGATAGACAAGTCCCCCGGGCCTGACGGGATATATCCAAGGATTCTATGGGAAGCAAGAGATGAAATTGCAGAGCCGTTGGCAATGATCTTTTCGTCCTCACTGTCAACAGGGGTGGTACCAGGGGATTGGAGAGTGGCGAATGTCGTGCCCCTGTTCAAAAAAGGGACTAGGGATAACCCTGGGAATTATAGGCCAGGTAGTCTTACTTCGGTGGTAGGCAAAGTAATGGAAAGGGTACTGAAGGATAGGATTTCTGAGCATCTGGAAAGACACTGCTTGATTAGGGATAGTCAGCACGGATTTGTGAGGGGTAGGTCTTGCCTTACAAGTCTTATTGAATTCTTTGAGGAGGTGACCAAGCATGTGGATGAAGGTAAAGCAGTGGATGTAGTGTACATGGATTTTAGTAAGGCATTTGATAAAGTTCCCCATGGTAGGCTTATGCAGAAAATAAGGAGGCATGGGATAGTTGGAAATTTGGCCAGTTGGATAACGAACTGGCTAACCGATAGAAGTCAGAGAGTGGTGGTGGATGGCAAATATTCAGCCTGGATCCCAGTTACCAGTGGCGTACCGCAGGGATCAGTTCTGGGTCCTCTGCTGTTTGTGATTTTCATTAATGACTTGGATGAGGGAGTTGAAGGGTGGGTCAGTAAATTTGCAGACGATACGAAGATTGGTGGAGTTGTGGATAGTAAGGAGGGCTGTTGTCGGCTGCAAAGAGACATAGATAGGATGCAGAGCTGGGCTGAGAAGTGGCAGATGGAGTTTAACCCTGAAAAGTGTGAGGTTGTCCATTTTGGAAGGACAAATATGAATGCGGAATACAGGGTTAACGGTAGAGTTCTTGGCAATGTGGAGGAGCAGAGAGATCTTGGGATCTATGTTCATACATCTTTGAAAGGTGCCACTCAAGTGGATAGAGTTGTGAAGAAGGCCTATGGTGTGCTCGCGTTCATTAACAGAGGGATTGAATTTAAGAGCCGTGAGGTGATGATGCAGCTGTACAAAACCTTGGTAAGGCCACATTTGGAGTACTGTGTACAGTTCTGGTCGCCTCATTTTAGGAAGGATGTGGAAGCTTTGGAAAAGGTGCAAAGAAGATTTACCAGGATGTTGCCTGGAATGGAGAGTAGGTCTTACGAGCAAAGGTTGAGGGTGCTAGGCCTTTTCTCATTAGAACGGAGAAGGATGAGGGGCGACTTGATAGAGGTTTATAAGATCATCAGGGGAATAGATAGAGTAGACAGTCAGAGACTTTTTCCCCGGGTGGAACAAACCATTACAAGGGGACATAAATTTAAGGTGAAAGGTGGAAGATATAGGAGGGATATCAGAGGTAGGTTCTTTACCCAGAGAGTAGTGGGGGCATGGAATGCACTGCCTGTGGAAGTAGTTGAGTCGGAAACATTAGGGACCTTCAAGCAGCTATTGGATAGGTACATGGATTACGGTTAAATGATATAGTGTAGATTTATTTGTTCTCAAGGGCAGCACGGTAGCATTGTGGATAGCACAATTGCTTCACAGCTCCAGGGTCCCAGGTTCGATTCCGGCTTGGGTCACTGACTGTGCGGAGTCTGCACGTCCTCCCCGTGTCTGCGTGGGTTTCCTCCGGGTGCTCCGGTTTCCTCCCACAATCCAAAGATGTGCAGGTTAGGTGAATTGGCCAATGATAAATTGCCCTTAATGTCCAAATTGCCCTTGGTGTTGGGGTGAAGGTGTTGAGTTTGGGTAGGGTGCTCTTTCCAAGAGCCGGTGCAGACTCAAAGGGCCGAATGGCCTCCTTCTGCACTGTAAATTCAATGATAATCTATGATTAATCTAGGACAAAGGTTCGGCACAACATCGTGGGCCGAAGGGCCTGTTCTGTGCTGTATTTTCTATGTTCTATGTTCTATGTTCTATTCTTTGCCTCATTATAGACTTTCTCTTTTGCTTTGATGCATTCCCTAACTTCCTTTGTCAGCCATGGCTGCCTAATCCCCCCTCTGATAACCTTTCTTTTCTTTGGGATGAACCTCTGTACTGTGTCCTCAATTACTCCCAGAAACTCCTGCCATTGCTGTTCTACTGTCTTTCCCACTAGGCTCTGCTCCCAGTCGATTTTCGTCAGTTCCTCCCTCATGCCCCTGTAGTTACCTTTATTTAACTGTAACACCTTTACATCTGATTCTACCTTCTTTCTTTCAAATTGCAGACTGATTTCTACCATATTATGATCACTGCCTCCTAAGTGTTCCCTTACTTTAAGATCTTTTATCAAGTCTGGCTCATTACATAACACTAAGTCCAGAATGGCCTGTTCCCTCGTGGGCTCCATCACAAGCTGTTCCAAAAAGCCATCCTGTAAACATTCAATGAATTCCCTTTCCTTGGGTCCACTGGCAGCATTATTTACCCAGTCCACCTGCATATTGAAGTCCCCCATGATCACGGTGACCTTGCCTTTCTGACACTTTCTATTTCGTGGTGCATTTTTTGCCCCTGGTCCTGACCACTGTTAGGAGGCCTGTACATAACTCCCATTATGGTTTTTTGGCCTTTGTGGTTCCTTAACTCGACCCACACAGACTCCACATCATCTGACCCTATGTCGTTCAGTGCTATTGATTTAATTTCATTCCTAATTACCAAGGCAACCCCGCCCCCTCTGCCCACCTCTCTGGCTTTTCGATTGGTTGTGAATCCCTGGATGTTTAAATGCCAGTCCTGAACCCCCTGTAACCACGTCTCTGTGATGCCTACCACATCATACCTGCCAGTCACAATCTGGGCCACAAGCTCATCTACCTTGTTCCGTACACTGTACGCATTTAAATATAGCACCTTTAATTCTCTATTTACCGTCCCTTTTTGTTTTCTTAGTGTGGTGGACCTTGGTTTACTGAGCCTTTCCATACATTGTGTCATATTTTGTGGGATGGGGACTATCGTAACCTCTCCTCAGTTCTGTCTTTTCGTGCTTTTTTGTATTCCTAAGCAGCTACGCTTCCCACTGATTACTTCACCTCTTGGTTCCCTGACTTTCCCTTACCCCCAATCTCAAGTTTAAAGTCCTATTGACCACCCTATTTACTCTTTTCGCCAGAACACTGGTCCCAGCTCGGTTCAGGTGGAGACCATCCCAACGGTATCGGTCCCCCCGTCCCAAAACTGATGCCAGTGTCCCATGAAAAGGAACCCCTCTTTCCCACACCACTTTTTCAGCCACATGTTAACGTCCCTTATTCTTGCCTCCCTATGCCAATTTGCACGTGGCTCGGGCAGTAATCCAGAGATTATGACCCTTGAGGACCTGTTTTTTAATTTGAATCCTAGCTCTTTATAATCTCTAAACAGGCGCTCTTTCCTAGACTTGCCTATGTTGTTGGTACCGACATGGACCACAACAACTGGATCCTCCCCTTCCCTCTCCAGTATCCTTTCAAGCCCGTCAGAGATGTCCCGCACCCTAGCACCGGGCAGGCAACATACCATGCGGGACTCTTTATCCTGCTCACAAAGGATACTATTTATCCCCCTGATAATAGAATCCCCTTACAACTACAACTTGCCTATTTACTCCCTCCCCTTGAATGGCCTGCTGAACCATGGTGCCTTGGTCAGCTGACTCATCCTTCCTGCAGCCCTGTTCGCCATCCACACAGGGAGCAAGTGCCTCATACCTGTTGGACAGGGTCAAGGGCTGAGGCTCCTGAGTTCCTGACTGCTGGTTCCCTTTACCTGCCTGACTTGCAGTCACACCCTGCTGTCATGGGCTACAAAGCAGCTGTAGACCCCACCCCCCTGTCTGCATCAGAATCATGGATAATATACAGGAGACACCTCAAATCCCTGGGGAGATATCGCCAACGTTGCATCCACAAAATCCTGCAAATCCACTGGCAGGATAGGTGTACCAGCGAGAGCGTCCTCCCTCTCTCAGACCAATAACCCCAGTATCGAGGCATTGGTCACGCTCGACCAACTGCGACGGGCAGGCCGCATTGCCCGCAAGCCTGACACAAGACTCCCGAAACAAGTGCTCTACTCCAAGGTCCGAAATGGCAAATGATCACTAGAAAGGAGAGGAAAGACATTCCTTCCGCCCCCCCCCCCCCCCCCCCGAGGCCCACTTCCATACCCAACCTGCACATCATTGGACACCAAGGGGCAATTTTAGCACGGCCGATCCATCCAACCTGTCCATCTTTGGAAGGACACCAGGGCAGCTGGAGGAAATCCATGCAAACACCACACCAAGGTGGGATTTGAACCCCGGTCCCTGGCGCTGTGAGGCAGCAGTACTAACCACCGTGCCAACCCAGACTTTTGTCAAATTTTGACTGATAACAACCGTGGAACATTTGTATTATGTTAAAAGCACTATGTACATTCATATTGTTGATTTCTGAACCAATTAATAATTTTATTTGGAAAAGTTGCCCAAATTTGTTTAATGCACTGTTCCTCCAGCTATTTGCCTCCCCACTATTGCAATCCCGATAGTTATTTGTGCACTGATATGTGTTAAACAATCTACACACTGCATGCATACTGCATCCGCTGTGACTTAGAAAAATCGGATGCCTGAAACTTTACAATAGCTTCTTAATCATTTTCGGTATCAGTTGAATACCTTCCACTGAGCAAAAGACTATCTCTTGATCATTTGGTGAATTCAGAATTATAAATGTTTTCAGCAGTGACTTTAACCTGTTGTGCTTCTGTTAAAGGTTTTGTTTTTTAAGTCATATGTTTAAGGATGTTAAAAGGAAAGCTTAAAGGATTACTTAGTGTTGTAGTCTTTGGGGGTTGTATTTGAATTAATGGTTGCTAAGATGTTCACTGTTTGTTTTAAGAAGGTTAACTTGAGTTCATAGAATACACATTGTTTTGCATTAAAAAATACTTTTCCATTTCTGCTCTACCACACCTGTAGAATGGGCCGTGTGCTCCCCATACCACAATCTAGTAAAAGTTGTGGGTCAGGTGAACTCCATGATACACTTTGGGGTTCTCTAAAGCCTGGCCCATAACAAATTGGGGGCTCGTCCGGGATAAAAGTCTATCCATTGGATTGGCTTAGTGAACTTAAAGACAGTGCGGGGTGAGCATATTGCGGTTGCTTTTCAGGTGTGGTATTTCAGTTTAAGTAGGGAGCGTGTTGTGGATAATGGCTCTTTCAGGGGCTCTGAAGTTTTTGGGGCTGGAGACGGTCACACGCAGTACCTTACCGACAGGGACTAAAAGCAGACTGTTAGATTTGGCAAAAACATTGCAGTTAACATTACCTGACAAAATGCGAAAAGATGAGGTAATTATGGCGGTGGCTAAGCATTTAAAGTTGCCTGAGATACAGTTTGACTCATTGAAAATGGCAAAAATTCAGTTACAACTTAAACAAATGGAACACGAGAAAGAATTAAAGGAGGAGTTACTTGAATACGAAAGAGAGGAAAAAGAAAAGGAGTGAAAAGAAAGGAGAAAATAAAGAATAGCCCTAGCAGAACAAAAAGAAAGAGAAAGGGAGATAATAAGGAGTGTGTAGTTTGGGAAGAATGTTGCCAGAAAAGGTGGTACTATATGTGGAATTCAGGGTGAGAGGAGTAGTGTTCCATTATATAAGGTAAGGTTGGAAAGTCCAGTGAAGAGTGGCGAAGAGGTAGTAGGAGTAACAGAGAAACTATCTTGTCCAGGAATACAGTTTATCTTGGGTAATGATATAGCTGGATCGCAGGTGGGAGTGAAGCCTTTTGTGGTTGATAAACCATGGAAAATCAGACAACTGAAGTGTTGAAGGACGAATATCCTGGGATTTTCCGTGTTGTGTAGTAACA